>NC_044496.1:6011271-6021271 GCF_902362185.1 Chanos chanos | reverse complement strand
TGTGTATTCCCTTTGAAATCCCAGAACTGGCACGCAAAAAAATCACAGGAGAAGTCGAGAGACTGTATCGCTGTCGTTCTTCCAGCTGTTCGCGGACTTTTATCTCGACGACTTCCATCGTTCCGTTTCTTCTCTTCTCTTTTTCTTTTGTTGTCTGTTTGTTTGTCTATTACCTAATATACCTCGAACCAATGACGCATTTAGACTCGCAAAGACACTGAGCTAATCTGATAAAAAAGAAATTTTGTTTTGTTGATATTGTTTCCTTAGAGTAGGGCTCTGGTGTTGAACAATGTAAGTTTTTATATTACTTTGATTAAAAGAAAAAAAAAAGGGAGGGAAAAAATACCGATCAAAAACAGTATAAACGCTTTGGTGACAAAGGGACGAAAAGGAGACGGAACAGCTTGCATATAAAGGCCATTTCTGTCCCTTTTTCTACAAAAGAAGGTTGGGGGGGCAGTGCCTGTCATTATGTTGGAGGGTGCCGGCCTGGAGAGCAGGCACGTGTCCTGGCCCGGGTTCGGTCTGCACGGGGCCGGCTCTCTGACACGTTTACAGAGCCTCATTAGTGGTCATGTCTGAGGATGATGACTGTAATGATAAGGCTGTAAAAGATCCAGAGTTAGCTTAGCGGGCTACAGGGCTTTACTGCCAAAAGGCCCACTCAGGAGGAGGGGCACCCATATTAACATCGACTCCCCCTGGGGAGAACAAGGCTGTTTCTTTCCACCGTAGCCCTCAATTCCCAAACCGCCTCTCCTGATGGAGAATGGCATCTCTGAACTCCCTCTCCCTCTGTCTCCTCTCCCCTTTCCTCCATGACTCCTCTCTCTTTCTCTCTCTCTCTCTCCTCCCCTCTCTCTTCTCCTCCTCTACCACACGCATAATGTGTGTTAGCTTTTCGCCATGGTAATGAGTCCCCAAGTGCCCGACAGTATTTAAACTCTTCCTAATGATCAGGTAAATCTTGTTGTGAGAATACTCGGAGGACGCCAAAACGTGGAGAAGAAAAAATAAATAATAATAACAATACGCCAACGATATGCATGAGTAATGCGCGTGATTTTCACCGCCAAGGAAATCTGGTTGTTCACCAAATTAGGATAAGTTGCCCCACTTCCTTACAGCCCCACAGCATTGGGTTTGTTTCATACAGTAGCAGTTTCATAAAGACCATGTAGGCCATACAAAGAGTCAAGCTAATTCAGAAAGGCACATTCAAGAAGTGGGCAGAGTAAGAAACTAGGACTGGGGAAACAGAGGAGAGGAGAGTGTTGTAAAAACTTTTCTACTCTATTGGAGAACAATGTTTCATAATGACACATCTCTATTGTGCAGCGAGTCAGACTGTGTTTCCCCCAGCACGTCTATATTGTGGTGTACTGGGCTGAGCGCACTGGGGATACCCGCGAAAATGCCAGTGTATTACTGTGCCAGGCGCTTGGCCGTGCTGAGCACCAGGTGCCAGACAGAACTGGGCAGTAGCCCTGGCAGAGGCCGGCACTGCATTCATCCACGGCAATCAAAAGCCGAGACGATTACAATAGCAACGCGGGGACCAGGCTGGCATCTGGGGAGGCATGGCTTTAATTAGGAGGTCAGGGGAGGAGCCTTCTATCCTCGACAACAAACGTCCGACGGCCAAGGAACGAGACAATGGCCAGACAAACAAACAGAACCCCAGACGGTACGTCAGAACCAGGCTTCAACCCGGGATCTGAACCCACCATCACCCCATTGCTGGCCATCATTGAGCAAAACTATTACTTTGCCATTAGGCCCAGCACAGGCAGCCAGACAGACATGGCCCTGAGAGCATAACAGCTAGGCTTTAGCAAAGGCACGCGCCTGCTTTCGTGTCATGTGAGACAACCAATTAAAATCACTTATGGATAGAGTAATATCCAGCGATTTAGTGGCAGAACAAAACGGCTTTGGAAGGATTATCCTCGGCGTAACCTGATCTCGTTCTCTTAGACTCAGATCATAGCTCCATGTCTGCAGGCTAGGCCAGACACAGCATCTCCTCAGACTCCCTGTAGCAGACTCCCTAACACAAGGCCTGGGCACAAAGGGTTTCATGTATGGCCCGAACACACATGCACACGCACATGAACACACACAGACACACGTGCATGTGCATATTGAAACATATGCAGACAGACAGACAGATACACACACACACACAAACACACACACTCGCACACCTGCATGTACAAATTTACATATATGCACGCCCAAACAGAATACAGATACACACACACACACGTCATACACACACCCAGCAACACACACACACATACACACACACCTGTATCAACATATTTAAACATATGCACACCCAGTCATACAGACCCACATGCACACCACACACATGCACATATACATATGCTCACCCAGACACACACACACACACACACACACCAGACATGTGAAGTTGAATGGTGATGATTCTGCAATGTGTAAGAATAGAGATGAAGGGATTAAGATGAATTTGATCCATATGTTGCTTTAGGGGACAGCAATAGCTGTTCAGGTGACATCTATGTGAGAGAACTGCTGCCTGCTCTGTTTGAGAGCACCATCAAAGTTCTTTGTCCGAGACCAGATAATGAGAAAGTGTCCGTTTCATTGTCCTATTTTTAAAAGACCTCAGAGAGTTTAGCTATGCCATGGCCCATCTGAACTAATTCTGTGCAGCCCTGTTTCTTCACACTCTTATAGCTTTTAAAGACAAAGCGAAAATACTTTTGGAGTCCCAGTCAAAACATAAAATACATTAGAAAGAGGTCAGAGGTTAATCGCTGACAATGCCACAGAGATCACCAGAGGCTTTAAGAAACATTTCAGATCAAAAGCCCAAGGCCATAAAGTGACATCATCGGCGCAGAGAGAGAAAGAGAGAGAAAGTAGGGAGAGAGAGCGCCAAGGTTCGGTGGTTCTCTGCTTTCATAAGAGCCCTGTAGTTTTAGTTTTCCTCCAACAGCCATGGCCAGCTTGCAGGGCTCAGAGCTCGCTAATCAGTGGCTAGCGGCCCACAACGACTTGACTGACAGACCCAAGTTGGAAGTACCACTCGCCTTACACCTACTTGCGGCTCCGGGTCACCAGAGAAACTCGCATTAATTTTCCTGGTTGTCTTCTTTTTTTTTTTTTTTACCCTCCTCCTTCCACAAAAAAAAAACCAGTCCAAAACCTCAAATGGCCATGTCACTCAGGACTAAGTTTAAACTGGCACCCGAAAGCCTGTTCGCTTTCCTGTTGCTCTCTTGCTTTAGAAGGACAGCTGCCTACGCACATGCAGAGTTCCTGGAGATGAGCAATCTGACCTTAAATTCTTCTGATGTCTCTGGAACACGGGGAAACGCGTGGAAGACTGCGTCGTCAGGTTGTTGCGGCGGCTCGTGTGGTAGGACCAGTCAACACAGTTCTGCAACGCACAATTACACACGCAGGACTAGAAGATCAGAAAGGAGAGAAGAACGGGTGGGAAAAAAAAAAATAAAACAACAAAAAAACATAGTTTTTTGTCTATTTTCTCTGTCTTTTTTTTTTTTTTTCTCAGAAGGCATTAAGTAGCTAAAGGACAGCAAATACGGTTAAGCTGCACAGAACATAGAATTTAGGCATTTGAACAGAACATATACCTTATGTTAACAACCACGCAAAGATTGTTCTAGACCAGTCCAAGCATCCATGCGATTGGGAAAAAAAAAAAAAAAAAAAAAAAGCTGCCATTTTGGCAGATTTGAAACTCCATTTGGAAATTTGGAGACATGTGACTGCAGATTCCGACACTGTTAATTCCAAATCCTTTTATTCTCTCTCAGTCAAACCCCCCCCCCCCAAAAAAAACAGCGACAACAACAACAACAACAACAACATTAACACGGTCCATAGCTGTGTTTGTTGGAATTAATAGAGTGGGACTGTGTAGTCACACATTACTCAACATGTTTCCAGATTTCCAAATGGAGTTCAAAGGCAAACACTCAGACAATGAAAGACTAATAAAAGCCCCATCCTTCTCTACTTTCTTTCTCTCAATAACAACAACTGGTTGGCAGGCCGGTCTTGGCTGTAAAAGCTATTCTGCGATTTCAGAGCAGTTTTCAGGGGCCAGTTTGGCTGTAGCCCATCTGGAGCTGAGAGAGCGTCTGCTTTACTCAGACCCTGGGCAGGCTGGTAATGAGTCCAGCCGTTGGGACAGCCGTGGTCACACTACCGCGGTTATAAATACAAAGCCTTGGACTGTATGATCCCAAAACGTTCAGAAGCCCAGTTACGGACTGTGGGAACTCATCTCTTAGCGCTCTCTGCCAACGTTGGCTTTACAGTCACAAGGGCCAAGCCTACACCACAGCTGGGACCGCTTGACTAGCAGAAGCTTTTCGCGGCAAAGGAAGGAGAGAGACTTCTAGAACGACCAGGGAACGAAGAGAAAGGAGACGGGTTACGGTGGGGGTGGGGGGACAAGCGTCGCACTTTCAGTTGGACTGTCGTGCTTCTTTGGCTCTCCAGAAGAGCAGAGCCAAATAAGACTGGCTGTTATGAGAGCCATTAAAACACCCCAGTCTGAAAAAAAGCAAGCTGGAGACTCTTAGAGTAGGTCCATCAGTGTGGCAGGCTACTCTCGACGGCCCTGTCTCTCTAAGCCCTGTCCAGAGCCTTCACACACTCTCCAGACAGCTCCAAGATATAATGTTCTTTCAGAACAGACAACATGGGCCGAAACCCAGAATGGACAAACCACATGGGTTTGGAATGAGAAATTTTGTCCTTTTTTTACATGTCTACATGTCTACATTATGTTTACAAGGGATGGGGGGCAGGGGTGAGGGGGTGGGGGTGGTTGAGGGGTGGAAGACGATCCTGCTTTTTGGACACCGTTCCGTTCTTGGAAGCCTCAGAGAGGCTATCTCCTTAGGGATAGACCAGGATGACGACCAATCTGTCAGTATGTCATGACACCACTGATCTGTGTCCATCTTTTCTCTCTCTCTCTCTCTCGCTCTCTCTCTCTCTCACTCTCTCCCTCTCTCTGTCTCATCCCTTCTCAGCTTAATCCGTCTCTGGAAGTAGCCCTGCCGGCTAAAGCAGGAAGCCCGCTTGCTGTATTAGCACTGGGGGTTAGACCTCTAATACTGCCAGCTGTGGCCTGCCGGCATGCCAATCTCACCAGGGTAGCTGAGGATGGAGGGGAGGGGTGGGGTGGGGTGGGGGCGTGGGCACCCCCCAAAGAGGTCAGCATGCCAGCACTGCCCTCTAGTGTTCAGGGGTTGAAGAGCAACGAGAAAAAGGAAGAGACAGAGAAGGGCTAGCGACATGGCGTTTCTTCCTTAAACAGATAATTGGCCTTATTGATGTATAAAAGATTTCCCACAGTGCACTGTGAAACACCATTAGTGAAGAATGTGTAAATTGTTCATGAGCAGACCACTGAATATGGAAATAAAAGAAGATTAATCAGATTTCTCACAGAGAGAGAGCGAGAGAGAGCGGGAGAGAGAGAGAGAGTAAATGCTATAATTTTCCCAGTGTATCTCCAACAATTAATCCAATTGTGGGATTACTTTATCAGAAAACTCACACAAAAATAATAATAATTAAAAAAAAAAACATAAGTCACTGAGTAATGCAAGGTAAACTGACATTATCAACCAAAATTTAGAATGCACTTTAAGATGAATACACACACGCGCGCACGCATGCATGCATGCACGCACACACACACACACACACACACACACACACACACACACACTTATCCATTATTCCATTGTCAACTTTTGATACAGGGTATGGATATCAAATGTACTTTGCAATCTGATTTTCATTCTCAACTACATCGTGTACTATCAAGTAATCTATCAAAATATATCACAAACCTATGAACTTTTAAGAGCAGAATATCAGATATCAGCCTTTCCAATATAATCTTTCTCTACAATTATAATCATAATATGGTCTTCTACTGTATATTTGGAAATGTTTTATCGGCATAAATGAATAGCATTCAAAGGTCCTAAGCAAAGAGAAGCCAGGTCCCACCCAAGGCTTTGATCCACACTACTTTTTCATCCAAGTTTTATAAGTTCAAACCACCAATATACTGTTTATAAAACTTTTGGAAATATCTATTTCTGAGTTTCGCAGTAATACACCCAAAATAAATCATCATTTTTATCATAAAAAAAAAAAAAAACACACACACGCACACACACACATGGCTGGCTAAAAATACATAATCTTCATAATTATACACAGCAGTGTGCCGCTACGAAATATGTATATACATTTATATATGTATTCAAATTCATGCCTCATAACTATTCGGTGAGGAAAGCTGGGGAAACTGATGGAGAACTATCAATGAGAAATGACATCTTGTTAAGTTAGAAATTCTCTTTGTGTTAGCGAGGTTTCTCTAGTTAATCTTCCACCTTTCTTGATCTGCAATGTCGTAATTGGAATGCACACCGAAAACGTCTGTCTTTTTCAGCTTTGGAGAACAATGAAAGAAATGGATATCAGACCGGGCGTTAGCTTTCTAATCAATTCTCTTTCTCTCGACTCAAGAGTCGGCTTGTACTTTTTAATGAGGACAGGGGTGATTTATTTTTTTATTTTCCGTAACTCTGTGTTTCTGAACTGGAGTGGATTATACTGCCAATTAAGCAAACTTTCATTCAACTGAGAGGCCCTCACCTTGTTTGTTTTGGAGAGGCATGTTTTGTTGTTTTTTTAAAAAGACAAAATTCTTCTAAAGACGTGGATGTCTACTGTGTATTACTTAAATGTGTCTGTGTTAGAGGCGGGGGCGGCAGAAGGCTGCTTATCTCCAAGTCGGGTGCACTTGTGTGTGTGTGTGTGTGTGTGTGTGTATGAAAAACCTGTAATGCTTCATGAATTCATGCCTAAATAAGCCTATGAGTCAGGGACAGAGGTCAAAGGTCACGCGGGTGCCAGAGAAGACCGACTGCTCGCCGCAATGCTGTGTCACTCGCCAGACAGAGACAAACAAACGTGACCTCTGTCTCGGACACTGTGCGATGGCACAGCCTGGGTAGAAACTCACCGGCTCTCCAACAACAAACTGCTCTTCATTCCTGAAACAAGACAATTATAGACAGCGACCTGGTAACAGAATGAGGACAGAGGTCAAGCTGGGGAACTTTTGCGCCTCACACAGAACCCAGAAAGGACAAAAACAATAGGTCATTCATCCACACCGAGCCAACATGTCCCTGTATAGATAAAAATGCAAAAATATCGGCGATTATTATGAGTGCGCCGCTGACTGCATTTCTGCACCAGACAGACTACAGCAGGAGTCGCTTCAATAACAAATCAAAGAGACTCCAAAGGTCGTGCACTCCAGTGTCCTCTCCGTCCTCTTTAGAGAGGGTGAGTACCAAAATGCCGCATCGCTATTTATACAAGAGCCGAGAAAGAGTGAAAGAGAGAGAGAGAGAGAGAGAGAGAGAGAGAGGGAGAGAGAGAGAGACAGTACCCTCATTATTTACTCGCAGTATAGTGACAATATACCAACAGTTTTCAGGTAAATAAAAACGTTTAAGCAGCAGAAAAACAAGCCAAAGTGTCACACAGATGAAACAAGTGACTGGCAGTAAAACAAGCCCTGCTCTGAAACCAAGTGGCACAAACTCTTCTCCTCTACTCGGAGAGGAAGTGTAGGAACAGAGGGATCAAAAATCTCTCTCTCTCTCTCTCTCTCTCTCTCTCTCTCTCTTCACTCTTACTCCCTCACTCTCTCTCTCTATCTCTCTGTCTGTCTGTCTCTCTCTGTGTTTTATTCCCTCCATATTTTGCTGTGTTTTTGATAATTTAAACCGACTGCGAAGGAATGAGGGGTGTGTGTCATAAGAGCCCTCAGAACTACCTATATTTACTACTAAAAGTGAATTCTTTATTAGACCAGCGATATCAAAGGCAACAGGATCAAAGAGTCTTTAATAAGCTACCCACTGTTCTTCGAAAACCTGGACTTTTTCACACACTCGCGCACGCACACACACACACACACACACAAACTTCGCGTATTTCTCCTCGGCTCACTTTATTGGGATTATACAAAGGGAAGATGCTAAGAGCGAAGATCTGTAGTCACAGTGTCATTCTCTCTTCTCTCGTTTGTTCCCCTGTACACTTCTGCCGCGGAAAAAAACATCCCAACGTTAGCGTTGGTTTTTTTGTTTTTTTTTTTTTTTTTTTTTGACTGTTGCTGGGTTTTTTTGGGGGGGGGGGGGGGGGGGGGGGGGGTTATTTTTTAACATTGCTACCCTGCTGCGCTCTGTAGCCGACTCCAACTTTTGCTGTGTTTTTCGCTTTGTTTTCTGCCCTCGGATTCTCCACGTTAATTGCGTCTGTGATCTGAAGACGTACACACAAAGGCCAACAACTGGGCCATCAGCACGGGACCATGGACATAGAAGAAACCACCCACGCACACCACCAAACACTCCCGTTCTCACTTTCTACTATTGTATGTTTCTTTTGCATCATCCGATCGCTGGTCCTAAGTACGTCCAGTGCGTACCTGTGTACTCGTAACTTCTAGAAATGATAATTACATTTCAAAGGTGCTTCTCTCTCGCTGTTTCAAAACATTTCACAGACATAACTATGTCTGAACAAGTAAAATTACACTCACACGTATACGTCTGCACTCGCGCGTGCACGCACACACACACACACACACGCACACACTTTCTCCTTAGGCCATGGCTTTGGCAGTAGTGTTTGCTCTCTTTCATTGGGCCCTACCAACCGCAGACAGGAGAAATCAAAGCTGCTCAGTTAGAAGGAGAGACTTAATTGAGTGTGCCATTCAGTCTTTACAGGCCTGTCTCTCTCAAACACATCCATGATCTGGAGCGCAAAACAATTAAAGGGAGCAGAGAGGGAAGCATGCTCGTGAAAAAAATGGCCTGCAAACACACACACACACTCGCACGCACGCATGCACGGTGGCTGCATGGATGATTAAAATTTAACGCTAATGATAGAGCAGCACATGGGGTGATACATCTGGGTTAAGTAATGATAATAGCATACCACCCCCCCCCCCCCCCGCCCCATTCTCTCCTAAACCCCCAACGACATCTGCAATAACGTTGTCTGCACTGTAACACGATGGCAAAATGACTGGTTTGGTTAAGAGCATTTTACTGGGCAGGCCCGCTAGTGCGCAGACATACCGCCCGCTGGTCTATCCTCACATGAAAATGGATAGTAAAGGTGAGGTGTCATCAGCATGCCGTGGGTACCTGCAAATACATACATCATTAGCTATAATGAGAGTAACTGCTGCACCCCAGTGTGAATCTGAAACCCAGCTGCTTGCTTTAACTTAACAAGGTGTTTACAAGACTTGAGTGCAAAGTTATTAATCTTTTAAGTTTAACTCTTTTAATGAGGAACTTTTAATAACATCCACTAGGTCACATGACGGAAAGTAACGGAGGTGAGAGACTAGTCTAATACACGCTTGACTTTGGCAGAGAAAGAGAAAAGGTCTACCTCTGTTACTTGGAATCTATATAACGGCTCTGAACTGGAAATGGACAGTTTTCTCTTTTAACTGTTAGCCAGTTTAGCCCAGCATTCATCATCATACTCCCCCCCCCACTCACCCACCCACACCCACCCACCGTTTTTGCAAAAATGAACTCCCAAAACATTGAATGGACTTAGAACCTTTTCGGTTTGATCTTTTCAGTTCCCGAATCTCAGGGGAGCAGGGGAGCATGTCCAAGCGGAGGCCTTGGTGTCAGCCTCGGTGTCATAGTTGGGGGACTGGGCGTATCTCTTCATATCTCAGAGAGTTTGAAGGCTCCCCCTGAGGTGGCTTATCCATCACAACACAAACAGGACCAGGTTTGAGGGACCTGCGAGGCATCAGGCGCCCCCAGGCCACACCCCGGCCACTGGCCCATCTCGGAGGGCCAGGAACCCCAAGGGCTTCACCTGGCCC
>NC_044496.1:5993771-6003771 GCF_902362185.1 Chanos chanos | reverse complement strand
TCCTGGAAGCACTTAAGTGATTAACAAATGAAAGTACGGCTCTAAACTTAATTAGCTAAGATATTGGGCAGCTACTGGCCGTAGGGAGGTTTGTGTTTTCACTAATGGACAGTCACCACCCCGTGTAAAATAAAATCAAACGCCGGATTTTACACTGGATTTCCCTCGTGTTGTAAAGAGACGGAACACAGCTGAGGCCAGAGATGACCCCCCACCCCCCACCCCGGCGGCATACTTAAACGTCACGTCAACACATGTAAAATTTGACTGTGTCAAAGTTTTTATCCGTTCACAACTCTCCCTCTCTTCCCTTGTTCACTGCTCTTTGCACTCAGGTAGAGGAAGAGAGAAGAATGGTTTGTCACCTCGGCTGAACCTGTTTCAGCCCCTATTCTGAAGTGAATTAGGATTATTGCTATTCCCTAGTAGGAAATAAAAGAAATAATGAAAAATAAATAAATGTTAAGCCAGATATTCCTCAGAACCACCCCAAGGGCAGTTCACAGCAGAGGTTTACAAAAATGGATGATGTATAAAAAGATAAGTTTACTGTTATAACCCAAGAAAATGGGAAATATATATTTTTGTTATTGTTGTTTATGTGTTGATCAAAAGCTAGTGGAGTCATATAACATACTTGAATTGGTCTATGGGGAGTCATTTCGTAGTTTTTTTTTTTTTTTTGGACTTCTCTTATGCAGTGAAATGCTTGAGGAAAAAAAATCTCTTCGTTTGATATCTGGGATTTCAGTGTAGCGCACAGCAAATGGACTTTTCACTGACTTATCTTCTGTTTCAATGACCCAAATAGAATCTAGACTCTCAGCTGACACACACACACACACACACACACACACACATAGACAAACATCCAGGTACACACCGTTATCTTTGAAAGCTGGCCTCTGAACATGGTTAGCTACTTTTCCACTTTACTAATTCATAGTAAACTTCTCCCAGAGCTGAAGAGCCACTGCCTCCCCTGTGTTTCTCTTTATATCTCTCTCTTTCTCATACACACACACGCACACACACACACAGATACACACACACACTGACATACTCACTCGCTCACACACACACACACACACACACACCTGATCCCCAAGCCCTCTTCAGCAGCAGGGAGGCTCTGCGGTGTTGCGGTACCTCTGGAAGCAGGAGCGTTTGTTTAATCTTGGCCTTGTCTGTAAATAATTCACTTCTCTGTCTGTCTGAGTGTGAAGCCCATTCTGTCCATCCTGCCCTACGACCAGCCTGTGATCTATTATTCAATCATTTGTATGGCCGGTGTTCCTATAAAGAGAGTAAGAAAAAGATACAGAGGGTCAGTAGTGGAGAAAAACCCCAAAAATAAACCCCACAAAAAACATATATATATATATATATTTCTTTTCAATTCTTTTTTGTATCATTAAGTGTAGTCATTTTATTTCTCCCTCTCCATAGATGCAAAAGAGCATGTCCTGGAACCTGAGTTCAGAGTTCAATGTGAGTGGAAAAGTCATCATTTCCTTTCAAAGTGCCACTAAAAACACACACACTCTACATACGCTCTGTATGTCTATCTTCTAGTCATGGTGTAGGAGAGTAGTGCAATGGACAAAACAGTACAAAGATTCATTTGATCTCTTTAACTTAAAAGCTATGGTATAGTATAATTTTAAAAATGTTATTGGTTTATGGTCCAGTCTCATGGGGGTTTGTAACCTTATACGTTCCCGTGTTCTATATAATACTATTTTGGAATAATTTTTCTCTTATATTTAAATCCAGTATACAATATCCACCTGGGTAAAAATTCTTTTCCATATCTGCTTGGCGGTCACATTGTTGCCTTAGTGTATCAGCGCTTAAAGAGGACATAAGACATGTAGATTCAAGCTTTCTCTATAGCAGCAATTAAGCAAATGAATCGGTTCTGATTGAGAAGCATGGAGCTGATCATACAGACATAACCAGGCAAGTTTTTCAAAGCATGCGTACGCACACACACACACACACACACATACACACAAAAAAGGTTTATAACCTTCTACCTTTTCCGGCTAACAGGTTAACATTAACTAATATATGTGAATTTTAATGGAAAAAGGCACTCAAGAAAAACAAACTTAACCTTGCTAAATAAACAAAAAAACTGACTGCACAATGAACATATAAAGGAACAGGACTGTGACCAACTGTTGCCCAGAAGAGTCATTACGAGTGTAAGAGTGTTCCGTGGCTGGGCAGAGAGGCTCCTCCCTTTTCATCTCCATCTCCTGCATTTTGCAGAGGTGACACGCTTCATAATTCAGTGCAGTCTTGCTGTGGGGATATGCCAGCAGCTTCCAAAGGAAACAGCCACTCTCTCTCCAAACAAGGTCCATCTTAATTATGCATGCCCACATCACCAGCATTGCATTTCATTGTGTGTGCGTGTGTGCATGTGTGGAGTGTGTGTGTGTGTGTGTGTGTGTGTGTGTGTGTGTGTGTGTGTGCGTGTGTGGAGTGTGTGTGTGTGTGTCTGGATGGACACACACTGGATGGATCTGCTACATAACGAACTGAGAAGTGACTTGAATGTGCATTTAAGGCCCAGAGATAAAAGATTCAGTCATTTTCTATCATAAACATCACAATGAGATCTCTAAGGCCTTCGCTGTTAGAGTGAACAGGTTGTATCATCGGAGTAAATATCTACTGCGTAAAAAAAGAAGAAGAAGAAGAAGAAGAAGAAGAAGCAAAAACAAATAGCGGAGACAATGAGATCCCACCTGACCTATCCCACGTCTAAGTCAACTTGTTCTGAGCACGCTCAGCAAACACAACTCTGTTTGCTTAGTCTATTTATCTGCATGAAAACACTTCAGGAGCACTCCCCAAAGACAGTGGAGTGTTAAAACAATTAAACGCAACCTGCTTCACCATTCAACCCACATTACGTCTCAAAGCTGCAAAACAAGAGGACTTCATGTGGAAGATCAGAGCCAATCAGAGCATCTATTAACGCTGAGGGATTTGTCTGTGCTGAGCACTGAAACAAGCGTACGTTTACAACACTGAGTTACACATTAACGGCTTGGCATAGTTATCATGGAGCTAAAGCAAGACAAGGATTTTCAGCCTGATTGGTTTTTTCATCACAGAGTAAAAAAAAAATGAATTATTTATATTTGCCTTACATGTATGCGCGTTTCTGTGTGTGTGGATGCGTTTCTGTGTGTGTGTGTGTGTGTGTGTGTGTGTGTGTGTGTGTGTTTGTGAATGTACATGTACTGCTTGAAAACCTTCCTGAAGACAGTCCTCAAGGATTCTACTTCTTTTCTCTCCATGCAGAAAAACACACACGCACAAACACACACACACAAACACACACACACACACATACACACACACACACACACAAACACACGCTCATGCACACACACTGAGGGGTCGTGGGGCAGCGTTCCCAAAAGTGAAATTCTGGCAATTATTCACAGGAGTTGCCGACGCGCCTGCTCCCGGCTACATGTCCACACCCTTGAGTGGGCAGAGCAGACTGACAGCACCATTATAAACCAGGCCTGTGACAGATAAATATTTCAGGACCAAATAAATAAAGGATGCCCAGCGTTTTCCCTCTGAATGGCTTTTCACAGCCCAGTACCCATGGATGCCCCGGGATCTCCTCATCCACCCTCTACCTTCACCTCCACCTCCACCCCTCCCCCTCCCACTCGTCTCCTCTCTTGGGGGCTCGTCCGGGACAAACTCCCTAATCCCAGAGGTCTGCTGTCCTCGCTACCAACGCGCAGATAACACCCAAGTCTTCATCTCCCGCTACAAAGAAGCAATTAATGTGTAATACAGGGGCAGGATGTTGAAGAAGACCCCTCCATTGTGTATTCGACTGTCCTCTGCAGCAACCAGAACAGAAACAGTGTCACATCCATTGTCGGAGTGTAATTATTACTGTAACATGTGGGTTATGTGTCGAATTTTAATGAAGCTTTTTTTTTTTTTTTTTTTTTTTTTATTCTACCTATGGAGTGATTACACTTGGGCATCCCAAGAGGAGAGCAAAAAAAAACCTGTTTCATTTAATGCTAGATTAAGTGAATTAAATGTCTGTGGTTGTAATAGGCATTGCTAAGTGTCTCTATGCTCTGCTCCTAGACTCTTTTTCTCCTGGATTACCTTGTAAGGTTTTTATTAGGAGGGTCCCTACTCTTGAGAATGGTACTGTGATAATTCAATTAGAGATGCAATTAAAGGATCTTCCACAAGCAGCCAAGAGACAGAGAGGAGTCCTTACTACCTACCTTCAGATGAGGACATTCAGGGCTTCAGAGGAAACACTGGGTGTGATCCTAAAACAGAATAGAGAAAGAGAAAGTTCTTCTACAGCATAAAAAAAAGAAAAAGAAAAAAGAAAAAAAAAGTTTTTTGGTCTCCAAATTGTCTCATGTTCAGGGATAGAATCCGCATCAGAACATTTCTGGAGTTGGTACTACATTTGATTAGGTCGTCAGTCTCATGTCATCATAATGGATTAATTCAAATTCGTAACCTTGATCTCGTAGACGCACTCGGGGGTCTAGGGACTGAGGGGATGTTGTCTGAGGTCAAGAGTGATATTCGGGTTGCGGTTAAGTTATGGTTAAGTTTTAAATATTTGGTCTTAAAGGTTTTATGATTTTGACAACTATTCATACGCTCGTTGTCATCATTTTTCACATAATGTCTGGAAAAAAAAAAAGGGACCACAGACAATGGAAGAGGTCTTCCATCACCAATGCCAGACAAACAAAACATGCACTTTTCCAAGCTGAGATACAAAACTCAACTTCTTCTGCTCTTTCTTATCTTCCTTTTTTTCCCTTTCTCTGTCCTCTACTCCACACCGCACAAAAAACCATGTAGAGCCGTGTTAGCATTGAGATAAAAAGAACACTAAAATATTAATCGAGGTGTGCTTTTGTTCTGACTCAGTGTAGATAGACAGAGTTCCTGTGTCTGGTTTTCAGGAGCCAGGTCGGCTTCATTAGCAGAGGGTGTCTGCACACGAGAGGGTCCCAGAGAGCTTTCTCATTCCCACAGTGAGAAGCATGCCTCTCTCTCTCTCTCTCTCTCTCTCTCTCTCTAACCCCTCCTCCCCACCTTTACACAAAAACACACTGTCTCCCTCTCTGTCCCACCTCTTCCATGTCTACCCCATATTCCCCTGTTGTATTTTTATTTTTTTATTTTTTTTGGGGGGGGGGGGATTTTTTTTTTTTACAATTTCCCTTAATGTTTTCGCTTTTCTTTGCTTCCCTTCTTTTTTCTTTTTTTTTACCGCATGCGTTCAAGTTCCCATGATGCCTCTGTGTTCTCGCTAATGTGTCTCCAGATGCAGAGATTGTGTGTCTTCTCGGATAAACAGAGGGGCGATGGTGTTTGGTGTTTTACCCAGGGTGACTGCCTTTGTGAAGGGGAAAAAAGAAAATACACCCTATTTAAACTAATGTTTGAATTATGCTGTGTGAGAGCTGTGGTACAGAACCTTAGGGATGGTCCAGTCTTTTACCGCCTCTTTCTCTTCCCTCTCATCCTTCTCGCTCTCCTCCCGAGGAGAAAACTGATCAAACTCGGAAGAGTGGACACGCTCACAGAGTGAGAGAGGAGAACTCCTCAGAGATAGAAAGAGAGAAAGATAGAAAGTCAACAAAATCTCTCAGCTCTGACTTCCAGAAAAGAAACAGTGGATATATTCCCAGAGATGAATAGTCAGTGGATTGTAGAGAAATAGATCAAAGGAAGTTATGCACTTGTTCATTTTAGAAGTATGTTTTTTTTTTCTTCTTTTCTATTTTCTTTTTTTTTTAACTGCAAAAAGACAAGAAATTGTTGTTGATAAAAGTGTCAACGAAATATGAGGAAATCATTTTGGAAGTTTAGAAAGAAAGAAAGACAGAAAGAAAAAAAGAAAGAAAGAAAGAAAGAAAGAAAGAAAGAAAGAAAGAAAGAACGAGAAGGCCAGAAAAGAAAAGAAAAAAAAAACACCCTGCTCAACAGTTTGCCTCAAATGTTCCTGCGCTGTGTAACTTTTGGAACAAGAAGTGATCATTGAAAGCAATAACTCTGGTGGTGTTTTTACTTTGTCTAAATTAGCATGGCCAGTTGACCTGTGCCATACAGGAGACTGGTAGCATCAGTCACTGGGCTGTCAGCGTATGCACGCTGTAAGGGACGACCTGTAGATCACTGGTTAATGAATGAATGTCACACGTCACAGCCATCACACACTCGCTGACTTACAAAGCATTTCTCAAGGTTATTTCACTGTCAGTGGTCTGAGTGTGTCCCATACACACACACATGGACGCCAGGAAATACGTTCTCTTTCAACAGTTTGAGTAAACAGTGACCTACGGACAACAGGAGAAATTTTGACCATTTCTGAAAATGGAAAATGAAAATTTTGAGATTATTTGTGCATTTGTATACATGCATGACACTGATGTCTGTGAAACATGAAGGAAGAATCTGATGTCCTGGAGAGATTTGACTTTATTTTCTCTGAATTATTGATAGGAACTGTTTGCAGAATGCATTTACTAAACCATGTCCTGTGTGTCTTGACCAATTAAACAATATTGTGTGTGTGTGTGTGTGTGTGTGAGAGAGAGAGAGAGAGAGAGAGAGAGAGAGAGAGAGAAACAGAGTTTGTTTGTTTACTATATTGAAATTACGTAGTTCAAATGTGAAATAAGAATTTGAAATCATGAAACGTAAAATAATCCCCATATATTTTGAAATCTTTTTTGCAGTAGACATTTCAGTTGTTTCATAATGTTTGAAAGTTATGCCTGTACATCCAGTGGATGTTTGGAGTGCTCTGGTGGGGGAAATCAAGTTAGAGGTAACAAAGGAAAAAATTATTTAGAAATGAGCAAAAGCCAAGCTTGTGGTTAAGTCAACACATTCTGTAATAAATCATTTCATTTGGAATTTTTTTTTTTTTTTTTAGCAATTAATAGATTTTAGAGGAATTGCCAAGAGACTCACCATCAGAGAGTTCCCATGGGAACGTAAAAAAAAAAAAAAAAAAAAAAAAAAAAGTTATTTTCATCACCAATATTCTCAGATGAATCCCTTTTCCATATTCACCGCCTTTCCCCCTTCAATCCCACACCACCAAAAAAAAAAACAAGTGAGAGAGAGAGGGAGAGAGAAAGAGAGAGAGCGAGAGAGAGAGAGAGGTGGGGAAAAAAAAAATAACGAACAGCATCAAAAGACACGCGAGTGAACAAACAAACGTGCAGATGAGATTGAACAAGTCAGAAATCCCTTTATTAACTCTGCTTCTGTCCCGCTCCCTCTCAAGCTTGTGTGTAAACCCTTAAAGCCATGTCAGAGCAGCACTCAAAGACCAGCGCAATCTGTTGGCAGGCCTGTTCCCGTCTGTAGGGGCGGCCGGCCCCCTCCTCAGCTTTTGTCCCCGCGCTCTCTCAGGGCCTGGCCCGGGGGCTCAGCCGCTCTGCAGCCATTTATTAGAAATGCACCTTCCTGTAGGCTAGAAAAACAGTGACTAATCTCATCAGGGCCTCAGCAGCTCCACATATGTAAATCTACATCTGTTCTCCTTCAAAGGGGGAGAATCTCCTGGATTACCCCCACAGAAGTGCCTGCCTCCACAGCCCCCTCTCCGTCCTCCACCCGCCTGCCTGCCACCCGCCCGCTCCACTGCCACCAATCAAGAAAAGAGCGTCCCACCAGAACGTTCCCCAAACACACACACACACACACACACACACGGAATATGACGATACACAAATATATCTATTTCTATTCACAGTCACAGACATATACAGCGTATGAAAACACACAGTTACTCCCGCACAGCTAGGTCTGCACTTATACATGCGCACACAAGCGCAATGTATTAATACACGTACGATATGTCTACACTCTCTTTCTGTCTCACACACACACACACACACACCCACACACACACACACACTCCTCCCTTCCAACAATTCTCCTTCAAACGGCTCTCGTCCCAATCCACTTTATCCGTAATAAGTTGAATGGCAGAGGCAGGGAGGAGCCGCTGTTTGGTGTCAGTGCTTAGTGTAGTCATTTGTGGGACGTGACACACAGGGCTCTGACAAAGCCCCGTACTGGCCTTGGACTGGGCCTACAGGGGCTCTGCTCTATCCCACATAAGAAGCCCCCGTTCCCATTCAGCCTTAAGGTATCACACACACACACTGCTTATTCAACAGAGGATTACCACAAATCAAATCCACCAGACAGCTTTATCATTCTGTGCCGATAACACACGGCACTACACACTATGACACACGGCTTGACACATACATCACAATCACACTCATCCTCTCCCTCGTCGCTTAGCTTATTATCACAAAGATTTACGACAAAGGAAAATGATTATGCTTTCGGTTCTGCAACAAGATGAGGGAAATGAGTGCAGTTTATACTTAATATCAATATCTTAGCAGATAAATATTTCTTTAAAGTGGTACATAGATTTTTTGTTTTGCTTAAAAAATAATATTATTAATTATTAATAATGAATTATATAGGTTATAGGTTAGCTATTTTAATATTAATTTGCATACTGTTTTAATTGGTCAGCATTATCATTGCATATGAATTTCTATTTTAAAACACAGCCACACTTATCAAGATTGCAAACTGTGTCAGTAAATTACATGAAACATATTTCAAGTCAGTTACACAATATTCATCTATTCTATTCAATTCTATTTGACTCTATTCTATTTGATTTGATTCGATTCGATTCGATTCTACGATTACACATTTTAAATTTAAATGAATACCACAAAATTTAATATTATCATGAACTTGTCGGAAGAAAACTTGCCGAAAACATATAAATAGTGGATACTTCTTATATTTCATGTTTTTTGAGAACAAAATGACTGGCTATGAGTGGGTCAGAAGACGGTCACAGGCATATAAGCCAATGAAGGAGCACTTTTGTGAAGCACGTTGAGTGTGTGATGTATGTGAGATAGCAGATTTGCATGTTTAATTAAGATATCAGAGTCACAAAGCAAAGAGCCTAGGCTTAAATCTGCTGAGTCAACAACACTGATCATACCATAGAAAAGAGAGAGAGAGAGAAAGAGAGAGAGAGAGAGAGAGAGAGAGAGAGAGAGAGAGAGAGAGAGAGCGAGCATGTAAAGCTTTTAATTAACACACCATGAAAGACATTCACACTCCATCAATCTAATCAAATCAGGATTGTCCATTTGTTAGTGACGGCGTGAGGCATGTGAAAAAGTACAAGGGACAACAAAAAGAGAGAGAGAGAGAAAAGAGGGTGTACAAGTAAAGGGAGGGAGAAAAGAAAATAAAGACAGAGTGGAGAGAGAGAAAGTCAGCGAGCGAGAGAGAGAGAGAGAGAGAGAGAAAGAGGAACAAGAGAGACAGAGAGAGAGGGGGAGAAGAAAGAGAGAGAGAGAGAGAGAGAGAGAGAGAGAGGGAGAGAGGGGTCTTTGAGCGATCAGTTTTATTTTAAAGTCAGCCTCTCCTTTGCTGAAGCTTCTCTCTCTGCTCATTAGCCGCTCGGTGGCTTCCATCATTGTTCGCATGTGTTTGAAATCCACCAAAGGCATGGAGATTTACTTTAATCCCACCCATCAAAGGTAACACACTAACACACTCCGCCAGTGGATTAGGCCTCCACGTCGGGCAGGCAGGGGGGACCACAATCTTCGGCCCACTCCAGCCATCCTGCACGGGAAAAACGACACATCTCAGTCCATAGTAGCATATTTAGGATGACGCTTCATGTCTGAATTGAAATAATCTGGGAGATTTAGATTATATAATTATGCCGTGACAATGTGTGTGTATGTGTGTGTGTGTGTGTGTGTGTGTGTGCGTGTGTGTGTGAGGGCAAGGGACATCAAAATGGCCCATGTCTGGCTTACTGGGATGATGAGGATCTCCACTGGTCTGGTCGGTTTGATATTGCTGATTTTGAGGGCAATGAAGT
>NC_044496.1:5986271-5988771 GCF_902362185.1 Chanos chanos | reverse complement strand
ATGACCTGAGAGGCAGGGGTGGTGCTGGCCCATGATTCTCTCAGAGCCGTGACCCTGACACGGATGATGAATAAGCCCCGAGCCCGCCCTGAGACCCCCAGCATGATACGGCACAGCCTGTCAGCTCATTTTACTCCCCCCCCCCCCCACCCCCCAAAGGTGGCCAGGCCTGGCTGGCACACAGGGAGAAAACATTTGACTCCCTCACCTCCCGATGAGTCTCCCCGCTCTAGACAACACTCTCTAAAAGGTTCATCTTCCATCTTCCTCATCTTCTTCCCTCTCATCATCGTCTTCTCCTGTGCTCTATCCGCCGGCTCACTGAAGGAAAGAACTTGACTCATATTCAGCGACCTGTTACAGTATATCAGCTGTGATCAGAAACACGGAGTAAATATTAATACTCTTTTCATACCCATTGTCCAGTTCAAAGCTCTAACTTGGCTTATTTCATTCTTTCAGCGATACTTTTGCAGTCACGTATGTGACAAAACAAACTTGAGTTTGTACATCCACCTTTAAGTTGAAAACTACTGCAAAACTTTAACTGGACACAGAGTACTGAACACATACAGATATCAGCTGTCAGTCAAACACATGGAAAGTGGCATGCCAAAGAGTCAGGCACTTGAATGAAACACATTTGCTTCAAGTGTGTAAAACACTAAAGGAAAGAATGTTAATTTGAACAATTTAAGTGTTGACAAATAAGTTCTCTCACACCCACACACCCAAACACAGACACACACCCTCACACCCACACACACACACACACACACACAAATTGTAGCCTCAGAATGATATAACTCCATGCAGAAATCCCAGAATACATCGTGTCTGTACCAAAATCCCACAGCCAGAGCGGGCAGCCGCCCCATACATCTCCGTGGTAACAGTACGCTGCTGCCTTCTCGAAATCAGCCGCCACTCAACCTGCCAGTCTAACAATAGGAAGCCAGGGTGACTCAGCAGATGTAGCTCCACCCATTCCTGTGTCCAGTGTGGCGTTGCCAGAGCTATTTTCTTTCTTGTTTGGATAGAGCTTCTGTCCACTGGTGTACTTGTTTAAATCCACGCAACTATTTACATAGGAGTCACATGTTGTTTGCCTGTGGCCAGTGTAGGCTGTATTCCTCTATGTGGCTAGAGGCCCTGCACTTTTCTTAACCCACCCATTTATTTTGGTTTATGCCAGGCTATATTTACCCTCCACCAACACGACAGACTTGAGAAACAACACTTACAAAAGAACAAAGCCGGTGTCTCAAACTCATTACAACATACTCAATGCCAGACGCAAGAAAGATACATACATGCACACATACACACACACACACACACATACATACACACATGCATATAAGCATACATGCACACATGCACACGCGAGCCCACACACACACGCCCACACACACACATACGCACAAACACAGACACTCACATAAGCATGTATATGCATATAACGAGGTCTTCTCCTCCTCAGTTCAGAAAACATCAGCTGTGTAGTTCATTCACAAACCAAACCACAAGTCAAGTACTAATCCAAGCTTTGCTAAGCAATCCATTCCAAATAAATTGTACTATTTGTGATGTCACTGAAAATACAAATCTGTGGAGTCAGCAAAACAGAGATCTAGAACAATAACTCAAGTTCACGTATTTAGACCAGGGACAAGGTATACTCCAAAATAAATGATAGGAGACGTGCATTAGCATAAATGCCAATGATTGGTCAGATCCTGAAAATTGGGAGGGCTCAAGTGACAGGAGTATGATTGACAGTTCTGAGATGATGGATGAGTATTGAGAGAGGTTGGTGTGTCAGACTGTTTTTTTAAATACTAGACTTAAATGAATAAAAGCAGGGAAAAGAAGAAAGAGAGAAGGCCTGAGCAAGCCCTTCACAAATCTTCTTTTTTTTTTTTTTTTACCACACAAGACCAGTGCCAGGGACCATATTCAATTACACAGCCACATTTAGCCTCAGTCGTCATCTGTCTAAGCCACACACATACACACATAAACACTCACACAGAGACAAAGAAAATCACACAGAAAAAACCCAACACATGCGCGCGCACACGCGAACGCACGCGCGCACACACACACACACACACACATATTTTCACAGACCATTTCCCCACCAAAGCTAACGACCACAGCAGAAACTGTTCTGCCATTGGTCAGTCCACGCTCCCTGACCAATGGACAGAGGTCAGATATCCCAGTTGTGGTCTTGTTACTCTTTAAAGTGGCATGCTGTCAGGAAAAAAAGACAAAAAAAAAAAAGAAAGAATTAAAAGAAGAAGAAAGCTTTGCGCTCGCACGCCGCAAACTTTCCACCATACAAAATGGAGACAGCTAAACTCCAAAGATGGTAAGTGAGCCACAGCTAACTGTTCAGCCCTAAATGATGCAAGACACGGGTCGGCTAGCTACTCTGAGGATGAATCAGAATTTCTCAGTGCATGGGTATACACTCTAAATATAAATTATTAAG
>NC_044496.1:5973771-5978771 GCF_902362185.1 Chanos chanos | reverse complement strand
GCACAACCAAAAATCAAAAATGAATGAGTAACAGTAAAATAGGGAGAAACGGAGAGAAAGCCTGAGGTGCTCTAAAACACGTAACATAGTTTTTATGATTGTTTTTTTCTTTAAGACAACTGGTAAAAGTTTATTGCCATTGTTGTTTGCTTTAGTTGTTGAAATGGTGCATGACTTGCTACAACACGTACAAACACACACATACACACACACACACACACACACACAGTCTCTCTCTGTCCTTCCCTCCCTCCCTCTCGCTCTCTCTCTCTCTCTCTCTCTCTCTCTCTCTTTTGCTGTCTCTCTCTCTTTCACACACACACACACACACTGAGAGCAATAAAGAGTGTGAAGTAAAAGGCTGAGTGTGCCTTGGCATGGCCGTCCCTCGGGCCCTGTGGTGCCCTGCGTTAAGCTGGCACACAGCATAATTACAGGCTTTCAGATTAACACACACACTCAGACGGCACGGAAAGCTGTCATTACACCAACCATTGTCCACTCACAACTCCGTCTCAGTCACAATGCAATCAGTTCTACCCTATTATCTTCCCATTACAAGTCTATAATTAGACCCCCCCCCCACCCCACCCCGCATTTCCTTTTTTAACCGAACGGGCATATGCTCCATAAAAGAATTAAAAAGAAGAAACGAATACCAAAAGCTCAAAGGCCGCTCCACTTTCCGCAGACAGAGCCGTGAAAAAACAGATAAGGTGGGGAAGAACAGTGAAAGTGTTAAAAGTGTCACAGTTTAAGAGTGCTGGGGCAGAGAAAGGATATATCTGGACAAGAAGGCCTGTGGCAAAGAAGAACATTTCCAAGTTTCCCAAACCCTCCCTGATCCCGGCAAACCAAAAAAAAAGCCATACGCATAAACGTGATAAAGCCCAGGCACGGGTGTACAATTCCGACAGCATCTCATTATCTCTCTGCTCACCAAAAAAAAAAAAAAAAACGATTTTGAATGAGTGGAGAGCTTAGAAAAAAAAGGCAGTCGTGAAAGGGTAAGGATATTTCAGAACAGATGTCGTCTGACCGGTCGTTTCCATGTCGACTGGCACAACGTGGGCATAATTCTTTTCCGATACAAAGCCGCAAACGGCGTCCGCTGTGACTGTTTTCTCAGCGTGTGGGTTGTACTCAAGCATTCATAAAAGATAAGGGGGTCCGCGTTTATTTGTCACGGAGTGAAGAGATGAGACATGTCTAATTATCTTTATGGCTTCGCCGTAATATTTTATTTAAGTCGGCCGATGGGCCACGTCATCCTGGCCAGCGGGCATGAGGGAGGGAGATTTATTCCCAGCAGAGTTATGCCAGGTCAGGTGCCCGCTTTGATCCCTGCCCCCTCCCCAAATAGTCAAAACGATGATGGTGATTCACAGCAATGTTTAATTTATACTGTTGATATAGCCAAACACACACACACACACACACACACACACACACACACAAAAGGCCTAACGTTCATGGCACAGGTTTTAAATTCATCTAACGTCACTCTCTTTCTCCTCTCCTTTGTCTCTTCTCTTCTCTCTCTCTCTCTCTCTCTCTCTCTCTCTTTCTCTCAGTTCACTGGATTGGTTTATGGATTATGGAGGGGTCAGTACTCAATCCATGCCAAAGTACTGCAGGGAGGAGAGGCAGCCAAGTGGAAGGAGGTGCATTTCCTAAAAAAAAAAAAAAAAAAAAAAAGAGAGAGAAAGTAAAGGATGAAAAAAAAGAAATGAAATGAAAACAAAAGAGGAGGGAGAGGAAGAGAGGGAACTCACATGAACAGAGAGGGATGGAGGAGAGTGCATAGTGCTATTGAGCGTCATGGAGAACAAGCTCTGTGATTTTTTTTTTTTTTTCCAAACAGCACTTGAAAGCTCTTCTGAGGTATTGAACAGGTGGGTAGCCAGAGAGAGAGAGAGAGAGAACGAGAGAGAGAGAGGGAGGGTGGGAGGGAGGGAGTGCTGGTTTGGCCAGAGCTGGATGCTCTCTACACAGAACAGACCCAAGAGTCTCCCTGAAATACACACACACACTCACGCACATGCATAATCACACACACACACACACACACACACACAACTGCACATGCACATAGACACAAACACACACAGGGAAAGGATCCCTGTAGACTGAGGTGGGCTGGGTACCCAACCTCAAAGCACAGCTCTAGCGTGAATAACTAGCAGTCCATATTTTTCACTCCAGCACACATTCAAAGACATCCATACAGAGAAAAATTTAACTGAGAGAAATAAAGGCAATGCAGAAAACAAGGTCAGTCCACACTGGTGTGGTTTCTGAGTGAAGGCTTAAGGTTATGTATGACAATGCTGGCCAGCCCCAGTCAGACTCTGTTGTGGCTGTCATTGCTAGGGGAAGGGAACTCAGATTATGAGATTATGAATCGAGATGATTGTTAGGGGACGTTTGGAAGGATCTTTGGTGATGAAGACTGAATATTAGGTTATGTAATGTTGGCATGCATGTCTTGTGTGTGTGTGTGTGTGGAGGGGGGGGGGGGGGGTATTCAGTGAAAGTCAACATTTGAAGTGAAGCTTGAAGTTCGCTTGTTTGTGTCTCAGTATGTTATGCCTGAATTTATGTTGCAAGTTACTGTTGGAAGCCTAGCCTCAGTTTGACCTGGCCATTGATGTGGCAAAACTTGTGCCAAGGTGGACTAAAACTATTCTGGCAGCTTGTAGTTGGCAAAAGTTTTGGGCGTTTCTTTAATTTTGATAGTGAAGTGTACGTACAATAACATAATAATAATGATTGTACACTGGGACAAGAGAGACAGGCTACACTGTCATTTTATGTGACTTTTCTAAATGTGAACTGTGCATATTTGAACATGCAGCCCACTAACTGAACGGGATAACTTCCTGACAGATTTACACTCCTTCTCTCTCTCTCTCTCTCTCTCTCTCTCTCACACACACACACACACACACACACAAAACACACACACATTTTTTAAGGATAGCAGTGTTAAAATAATTGATCAAAAAAAAGCACAATCTCTTTGAAAATATGGGCGAGGAACTTCAAACACTATCAATTATAGAGATAGCCTCCAAGGAGAAAAGTCAATTCTGTATCAATAAACTATTCACCGCAAATCGCCTGGAGATTAGGAAGGGATGAGCTGAGCGCAGTTGAGTTGGGATTGTTGAAATCTACTCCTTCACTCGGGGCTCTCCGGGCCTGACTTAAACAAGACTGCCTGATCAAACAGTTTATATGCCACAGCACAGAGCAGCACGGAAATCCTGTATCACTCCTACACCAATAACGCAAGTCTGTATGTAAGCCCCAGGCTTCCAGTCAATATAGTCATGAACCAATCCAAAATGATCAGCAACTGACTGTCCAAACTTACATTCTTCCACACATATTTCTTACATTACGTATAGATCAAACCCATCTCTGCATTGGTACAAATTGGAATACACTCTTCTGCTGCATTGATGGGGCATTTACACATAAGCAATCATCAAGACATCGTGCAGGTAAACACTAGATATGGGGCTTAAAGAAGATATACAGAAGTCTATCTATGCATACTCATATTATATAGCTGTTATGTAAAATGTATGAATATTTAAAAGAGATTTTGTTGAAGCACGACAATGCGGGAGATAACCCAGAGAGTTACTGTGGATGTTGGGGAGTTTTGCATGCT
The DNA here is from genome assembly GCF_902362185.1 of Chanos chanos. Classification (NCBI taxonomy): domain Eukaryota; kingdom Metazoa; phylum Chordata; class Actinopteri; order Gonorynchiformes; family Chanidae; genus Chanos; species Chanos chanos. The sequence goes on along the minus strand of NC_044496.1, from coordinate 5,975,089 downwards.
GTGTTTTCTGTGGGATACTCAGGCCATACACTGAGAGGGCAAGATACTCAGATTTCTACAGCAACGATGTAGACTACTCTTTCCAGGAGTTTCTGTTTGAGTCAGGGTGTCTTACATAAAAACTGAATGTTTAACACTTGGATCATTGGATTATTCAAGCCGCAGATAACGAAATTAGGAAAGCGAAACAAATATTTTATATAATTTGTCATGTTATTTTATTTTATTTAATTTTATTTTATTTAAGAAAAAAGCACATTTTAACCTCTAGTTTGGAGTTTTGTTTATTATTCTCCTCGTAGAATAAAGCAAAAGCTTGATGTAGAATAGCTTGTGCATTCCAAACCGCCCTTAAAATGTTCAGTGAAAACATCGGAAGGACCACAGGATTGACAGCATGAAAAACACAGGAGCCGTCACCCCTCTCTCTCTCTCTCTCTCTCTCTCTCTCTCTCTCTCTCTCTCTCTGTTTTAAGTAAGAGACTGTATGCGCAGGTCTTCTGTATTAGTGACACCCTGAGTCTACATGGGTCTTTTTCCCAGCAACCCCTCTGTTGCTACACGATCATTACAAATTGATTGCAAAATAGCTAACAATCATGATTAAATCATTAAATTCTTGTCTACGGTTCAGAGAATGGGGAGAACATTAACTTCCCACCAACCTCATTTTCTATTTGAACATGAAATAATGATTTTCTGCCAGTCTAATTACAAAGCCAACATCTGATCAAGCTAGCATCCAGAGGGGATTAGCACAGGCGCCAGTATTAGACCTCATTACCAGCTTGAGTGCAGAATTATTACATCTTGTAATTGGATGGTGAGATTTATATACAGATCGGCCTGGTTTCTGTAAGATTGTAATTACAGGCTTCGTTGGTTAGCTACTTATCACTCAGCAGAGGAGAGCAAGGGAATAAGCAGCCAAAGGAACGATTCATTGACCTTTAACCCTGTCAGGGGAGAACACTGTAGCTTCCATGCGTCTACGTTAGCGACAACAGATAGATTCATAGATTTAACGGCTCTTTTCCACCTCCACCCCCCAACGGGCCACATAAGGTTTTATTTAGGTTTTTCATTTAGTCAAAGCCCCGATGGACAATTCTGGTAGATTTGTCTACGTAAAGCATGTGTTTCACCGTTGACTGGGCTTCTTTTACTAATCAGTGGGAGTAAACGTGTGAAGTAAACGTTTGTTGGCTCAGAGCTACTTTACCAGGCTTTCCAGAGAGGCGCCCTGGAGTGGCGTTTGAGCTCTCCCTCTTTCATTAATAATAGCTGGTTTCATCCACCCATCCATCCATCCAACCAT
>NC_044496.1:5963771-5968771 GCF_902362185.1 Chanos chanos | reverse complement strand
ACTAAAAACAACAACAACAACAACAACAAAAACTGAGGCTCACGCTTTGAAAAACGAAAGAATGACAACATCAACTGCTTCACTTGTGCACTGTCAGCACCTATTTCATTAGGAAGCAAAGGAGGGAGAGAGAGAGAGAGAGAGAGAGAGAGAGTGAGAGAGAGCGAGCGAGAGAGAGAGAGAGAGAGAGAGAGTGAGAGACAGAGAGAGAGAGAGAGAGCGTAAGCTGCAAATAAAGAAAGATGGAAAACCCTTACGATTCCCCCTATTCCCCATTGCCCCGCGGTATATATATAAATATATGGGCAGAATATTTTCATCAGCTAAGCTTCATCCCAGTGGAGCCGTTCACTTTAAACACTTAAGGGCTAAATAAATGATGACAGTGGAAGACTCAGAGGAGCTGCAGTAGTCACTGCCTCAGGTCCCAGAGCAGCAGGACATCTCAAACACAGTCATTGGCTTCTGCCCCACTCTCACTCCAGCCAGTCAGTACAGGGCTTACAGGCCTACAACTACCCTCCATCTATACCTAAAATGTGACTCTGGATTTCCTGTCTGTCAAAATTCTAACAGAGAGGGAGAAAAAGAGAGAGAAAGAGAGATTGGGGGAGAGAGAGAGAGAGAGAGAGAGAGAGAGAGAGAGGGAGGGGGAGAGACAGAGAGACAGAGAGAGAGAGAGAGAGAGAGAGAGAGCAAGCACTTTATTGCAGGACTCGTGTAGGTATCTGGCTTTGGCTACTCCATCTTTCTTCTCTCTCAACCATAGCTGTCTATTTATCTATCTCTCTATCCTGTTATCCTCCCCTCTCTTTCACTCTGACATATAAAATCATAACCCCTCTGTAACGCTCTGTTTCTCTATGTCATCCCTCCATTTTCTCTGCCTCAAAAACTTTTTCCTTTTTTTTTTTTTTTAAAGAAGGAACAGATAAGAAGGAAAAACCTTATCTCTATCTCTCCTTTACCTCAATCATGACTGAATGATGTGATTTGCTCTCCTCTCCTCTCCTCCCCTCTCCTCTCAGAAAACTGCCACAATACGACAGCCTTATTGAATCATGTTTAACTCTCCCTCTGCTGATTGAATTGCCAGATAAATTGTTTGATCCGTGAGTAAGCCAGGCTCTTTCGCCCTGTGTAGAGGCTTATGGTGATGGCCCATTAAGATTGTATTCATTTAAAGAGCTTTCTTTGAAACAGAGATCAATAGCAAGCTTTAAAATAAGCCCTGTTGTGTAAACCAGACACGTCAAAGCGACTGTACCAACGCAGAACATCCTCTGTTTAGCTTTAACCAGCAGAACGCTTTAGTAACACCATAAAATTCCTGCCAAGATCAGTTGATATATCACGCCATCTCTTGAGAGAGGAGGGTATACAGGCATCAAATCCTCTTCAAATGACATCTGAACATCAATACAAGTTACCTCCCATCCAATGTGACAGTAAAAGCTATTGATTTTTGGCAGATTAAAAATACTGCTGGGAGCAATTTAAACTAAACTCACTACTCCTAGTGTCCTTACCCCTCAAGACTGACATGTCTCAGCCCACATCATCATCAGAGTCCGAACGGACCCATCACCTCGGTGCAGATCACACACCAAAGCCAAGGAAGAGACAGAGGAACACAAATGGCCCGACTCTAGAAGCCTACGAATCCAAATAAGTCAAGTCACGGTTCTGTCCAAAGAGTCAAGAGTCTAACCGTTAACTTTTCTACATACATGAAGAATTACATGAATACATGACCTTAATAATATAGGTATGTGTATATAAAGATGGATACCATCTGAACAAGCTACGACCGCTTTTCTGGGTTTTTTTTTTTTTTTTTAGTCAGACTGGGCGTTGTGCTCCAGCGCTGTGTCCTCTTTGTACGGGCGATACACGGGTCCAGGGAAGAGCCGCGGACTTTGAAGGTTAAAACTCCAGCGCTGTGGAAAGCGGAAGGTCTGAGGAGCAGATGATTGAGTAGAGGATGAACCAGAGGTGTGAAGACTGAGGTCTTTCAGCCATAGCCTCCACAAGTCAGACATTCACAGCTCTCACACCATGTATCGATTCATCTATTGAGTTCTTCTCTGTTGACCTTCAGGAGAAAAAGAGACTTTTTTTTCTTTTTTTTTCTTCTCTGCTGTAACTACCAAACATTATGCAAATGAAAGGATGAAGAGATGGTGTGTGTGTGTGTGTGTGTGTGTGTGTGTGTGTGTGTGTGTGTGTGTGTGTGTAAGTGCTTGTGTGTGTCTGTGATATTGTACAGTGAATGTACAATTAAGAGCTTTTTTACAGTAGGCCTATTAACTGAAGTTTAAGCATATCTCTTGTATGGATGAGATAATAGCGAAAGGGATATTGTTAAATAAGTAATATGATGTTGGCACTAACTCCTGAAAACTGCTTCTCAGGCATTTTCAAGAAATTGTCAATATTTATTTCACAGTCAATACGTACTGATTCGATTAAAGCTGCCTCATATACAATATTTATACATCTATCATTATACACATAATTTAAGAACTTGCTGTTATGAATATTTTAACTTTATCTCAAATCAATGAAACGTGATGCGGTAAACATAAAATGTGAGGAGTCAATAGAAAGTGAAAGGATAAAATCCTATAATCTATTACCGTGATATAAATACGCTGAGTCATAAACACTTCATTTCATCATCAACCATTAAAATAGACATTTACAAACCAAAGCTATGGCAAAGATATCTCACTCTCATGAGTCCAATTGAACTATAACATTTAAATAAAGCATTGTGTATAGTCATTCATCATGTATGTATTTTGAAAATCTAAATATGCTTAATCTAAGTCCATTATTCCTATATATATATAGAATTTGGATCTTGAAATGTTTTTGAGCGATCATTCCACCTGGTTCGACCAGGCTAACTGAAGGAGGCTAGCCTTCATTCTGTGGGGAAACCTAAGCAGCCTCTTTGGAGAGAAGACCTCAGAAAATAGGAGTCCTCTGGCTTTGAGGGAGCTGGAGGTATACCCACAGTAATGTGGAGGTGTTTTTATCTGACTTAACACATTCTTTTTCCCTCTGATACACAGGAGAGCTGAAAGAGAAAATGACCATTATTCATTTTTCTCTTCCTGCCTCGGTAAAAGGAAATGGCAGCGACAGACAGACAGACAGACAGACAGACAGAGAGACAGACAGACAGACAGACAGACAGACAGAGAGAGAAGAGAAGAGAAGAGAGGGGGAGTACAAAGAGATAAGTGGAAGGCGAAAGAGAAATACAGAGGACAATTGTATCAGCTTTCTTAAAAACATTTTGACACTTAAGACCTACGGCACTTGGCGAGCAGTAAATACATTGAGCTGAATCGATAGCAGTCGGACATGTGGAGCTAAAACAGATAAATTTGAAATACAGCAGGGCTAAATGGTATGGATTTCCAATGAGGTCACGTGACACTGGTTACTTTGAAATGCAAATATTCACTCCAGCTCATTGTCCCTCTTATGCAGCCGCACCTATTGATTGACTAAAACAAGCTTTATTGATCATTGAATATTTAATGGTGATAATTCAATCTATGGAGCACAGTGCTTATGACCGCTTGGAGAGTTTTCTCACCTTAGTTAAAAGAGATTACAGAGTCTGAAATTTAACGACTTTATCTTACAGTTACAAATTGCCAAAACATACCATAAATTATATTCTATAAGAGCTTCATGAAAATTCTCTATGCGTTCATATCGGTGTCACACTCGCGTTCAGTAATTTGGAAGTGACTCCCGTGTGGTCATCTCACAGTGTCACATTCAATGTCAGGGAATTTGTCTGATTTGTGCTGAATTCTATTCACTTTCCCAACATTCAAAATCAGTTTCAAATTCCGCAGCCTGTGAAATATGGTTCATTCATCCCAGTTTCGAGCGTAATAACCGAAGTGCATCATTCAAAAAATTCACAGTGAAGAGCCACTCTGATAGGTGAAAACGCTCAGAAATCAGATGCATTATATACGTTCAAGAGGTTGAATAATCTTGTAGAAAATACCATATTATCTATCATAAATACTGAATGCTGCTCATGTAATTTGATGATGTGACGATAACTGTGGCCACAATGACTTTGCTTATCAATGTTCTGTTTATGATTGATAGGTTCTCCCTGCAGCGGTGACAGAACATGCCCAGTTCAAATAGAGAGCTAGGACCAGTCTCCCAGTGGGTTTCAAACTAAAAAAAAAAAAAAAAAACGAAAAAAAGTCCAGCAATTCACAGCGAAACAGAGAGAGGGCTGACGGAACCAGCTAGCTCTTCTAGCGCCATCGCATTCATGTCTTTTAACAAGATCCCTCTCCTTTTTCCTGTCTCATCATTCCTCAAAGCTTAGAGGGAAACAAAAAAAGAAAAAGAATGGAATGAAAAAGAAAAATCTTCCTAATTGAGCAGCATAATTTATGACATTAAGAGACATTGAGAACAGGAGAGGGTTGCTGTAAGGATAGCATCAGAGGGCAAGACGCAGTGCGCGGGCCAATGTTAAACAAAGTGCCAATCAATAGCGCTTTTATTAGTGGCCACAATCAATGCAGGACTGACAGAGAGAGCCAATTAACGCTATCGATCAGTTAAGAGAGGAGAAGAGAGGAAAGGAGAGGAGAGGAGAGCAGAGGAGAAGAGAGGAGAGGAGAGGCGCAGGAAGAACTTCTTCAGAATCTGTTTCCTTTTTCTGTAAGTCAGGTTTTTTTCAGACGTTACTTTCCCACATGGGTAGACCCTCTTGGGGGAGGGAGACAGCAGAGGACACCCTGACAGAAAGCAGAGCCGTGCTATCTCCCTGGAGGAAGTTGGGGTTGAGGGTGGGAAGGCTGGCCCCTGTCCACATCTCTGTATTCAGACACTGGGGCGCATTGGGAAAGCTAAACATCTCCACTTCTCATCACTCAGTGCCGAATGCCAATGAGGTCGCAGGCACAAGGTCCCCTCTCTTCACCCCCGACCCCAAGGGGCCG
>NC_044496.1:5958771-5961271 GCF_902362185.1 Chanos chanos | reverse complement strand
CTTTAGACAAAGTTTTGCCCATTCTGTGGTTTGCAGCTGAAGTTTGACTAAGGAAAAACTGAGGTCTGTTTTATTCACTCCACGTCGCAGGAACCTGGACCTGATTTCTCAAACAGATATCTCAGAGTGTCAAAATGACAAAGAAACTGTCTGTAATAAATAGATATTTACTTAATTTTGAGTACTTATTGAGCACTTATCAGAGTACCATGTTACAACTGTGTTGGTAGATATCAAACTGTTGGACCATTGTGAGTAACAATGACAGTATAATTAAACACGCTGTAAATAAAATTACTGGCGTGATTTCAGCTCCCTAAAAGTCCAGACTGACCAGTGCTGTCTAAACACATTAAAGAGCTCATTGTATGAGGGTATTTTCCCCGCTGACCAAACCTAAAACAAAAACCAGTAAATTGAAAACATACATGGATGATGTTGAACAAAGACTAAACCCACCCAGAGAAAAGCCAGGCTAACAAAATACACACATGACACACAGTGACTCTAAATGTACGCGGTGCTCAGGTAAGGCTGACTAAACGTCCAGGGAGCAAGCTTATGCCAGGCTGAATAAATGCACTCAGCGCGAAGTCAAGCCCACTAAACGCGCACGGAGAGGCCAAGCTGACTAAGCAAGCGTGGAGACAGTTCCCTGCATGTCTTTAGTGATGGAGAAGATTGAAATAAAGTGAGACCCAGCAAGCTTCAAACCCCACAGTAAGACAGCGGATTAGTGAAAAGTCCTGTGGCATAGCTCCCTCTTTTCCTCTCTTCTCTGTCTTTTTCCATTTGCTCTTTACGGATGCAGGGCTAACGGGTAAACCAGGTCTATGGACTGTTACTGTCAGTATATTTTACCATATATCACCACTGTTATCATTCCATGTTTTAACCAGGGCGGAAACCTCTGCCATCTGGAATTATGGAAACCTCTGTCAGCTGGTTACTATTACTTTACTCTATGATCCCTAAATTTGTATTATAATAATCATACGTTTTTGTTCACGTCGTTAACTCCCTACCACCATGCTCAGCCACACACACAAGTACTTTGAAATACAGCAAGATTACCGTTGGTATTGCATCTTTCCGTATCAGACAGTGGTACCCAAAATCCTCGTCCAGCGGACGGTGTAAACAATCTCACGCGGGCAGAGCTTTTCTGTAATCTTTATTTAAAGTCATTTCAACAGCAAATTACAAGCACTCTGCTGCACATGTTAGAAATGATCTCACTTGTTCTCTCTCTCTCTCTCTCTCTCTCTCTCTCTCTCTCTCTCTCGCTCCCTCTGGTCTGTTAAATAAATGTCATCTTTAAAACTCGCCATCGGCTTGTTAGTTTTATTTTTTAGTGAAGGCCCTGGGTTTGTGTTTGGTTAGGCCGCTGGTAACTGTATATATTTACCTTCATCACTCGCTGGTGACACCGCACAGTTTGACGTTTGGATTTAAGACCCCTGCTCCTTCCACATGGGCCGCTTAACAACTTACCTTAGCTTCGCCTCTGCTGGTTTGTTTTCTCATGTCCAGGGTAAATATGACACTTGTTGAAGGTCTCTCATTCATAGCGTTTTTTTTTTTTTTTTTTTTTACATTTTTTTCTAAGGAATGTGTCCCACCTCCTACCTCAGCTGCATTCAGTAAGTCCTAATGTCTGGAGCTGTTAACCACACTTAAGACAGATGATCAGAATCTCCATAAACTACCAATGCCTACATATGAAAGATATGCATAACAAGAAATATCTTAAAAGCACCGTATTGCATTTCAAGGACGGAGCGACCATGCTTGACTCTCCTTTTATTCATTTAGATACAGTTCTTCTAAATAATTTCCAGGAAATACCCGAGAGATTTGATCCAAGTTCTTCGGCTCCTTAAGTAAGCCTGACAATCTGCAAATCAGAAATTAGCACTAACAACGAAAACCTGTAGTTGCGTTTGAAATCTGATGATGTGTGTGCAATATAGCTGAGGTCAGAGGGCACATAGCAGCGATGTTCAGAAACTAGTTTACAATAACCAGCAAGTCGAGCAAATCAAAGGTATTTCGTTTCACCTTCTGTACATTTAACAAGAACGTTTGATGTTGGCAGCTATGTAACATCTGCTTTTAAGTTCTCTAGAACTTTTTTTTTTTTTTATGCAATGCTGCCATAGTGAAATCCAGATTCCCGAAAGCTGGAAAAATTACTCCGACCAGGCCTGTTCTTGCTTTAATGCATACGATTTTGAATGGAAAATAAAAATGAAACGAAATAACCATGTCGGAATGGCAATCTACTGTAACTACGTTGCATTGAAGCCTCCAAAAAATGCATGACATCGTTCAGAGAGGAACAGTGACATACTCACTGAGCTTCATTAGAATAAGACTACGCCAGCGTTCTGTTCGAAATTAAACAGTACCGTCTTTTTCTTTGTGAACATTTGCCCTCAATGTTTTATGACAAAAGCAGTTTAACATTTTTGTGGACCAAAAAAAGCCGCTCGAACCT
>NC_044496.1:5936271-5953771 GCF_902362185.1 Chanos chanos | reverse complement strand
TCTTTCTTTCTTTCTTTCTTTCTTTCTTTCTTTTTTTTCTTCTGCTCTCATTCCCATTGACAGTCAGTGGCTGCTGCTGTTCCATTATGCATGAGTGGACCCATATGCACTTGGGCTATCATGCATGTCCTTGTGAGAGGTTCAGGCTACAGTAAACTATTAACACTGCTGATAGGAGATTGTGACCTTCCTGTGCACTGATTATTTATTTATTTTTAATATGATTGCGTTTGATATTCTGGGCACTCCCAGTTACATGATATGCTAACGGATTGGGAAATAACTGTCCTTACTGTCCAATGCATTGCTTCTTTAGAGCCGAAGGAGTACTGTATATATGTCTGTAGTTCCTTTTCATGTCAGTTAATCAGTTAAAAAAAAAGGGAAAGATATAAATATGGCTGATGTGGTTCATTTCTTTCTCTCATTGTGTGCATTAGGCCTGTGTATGATCCTATGAGCTGTGTTGTTTATGGTACTAAAAGGAAATGAAGGTTAATTGAATTGTAAAAGGTTCACAGAGCACAATCATATCTTATTCATCGGAGGCAAAGTATCTGTTTGCGTTAACTGTCTTATATGACAGCTGTATTTGACCACTGTTCGTCACAGTATTATACGTGTCAAGATGCCGCTGGATGAGAATAGCCATGCCCCTCGCCACTATGCAGTATTCATGAGTCGGCATGTGGTCATTGTACACTACCATGTTACTCTTTGTGGTGTACCTTTCTGACAAGGATCAAATCTTTACTCGCGGCTCTCTGGCGCCACTCGAAGAGAAAGCCCGTAATCGCAGATGGATCTCTTGGGACAAGGCGAGCATCCCTTTTAAGTAGAGGGAATGAAAGATTCTCCCCTTATTATCCCTGGCAATGATGAAATTCAGGGGAAGAGCGGATCAAGTCTGGCACGGGGCGCTGTGCGGTGACATTCTCAGCACTCGCATCCGCGTCACTGCTCTGAATGAGGCGCGCGTGTTACGTTATGATGCCTTTGCATCATACAAAATCCTTAACACGAGAGTATTATTGCAGAGGAAAAGACTTACAATTACCGAAGGTAATAACAACAATTCATCCTAGTCGAGAGAAAGAGCGAGAGAGAGAGAGAGAGAGAGAGAGAGAGAGAGATGTCTAATTATATTGTTTCAAATATCTAATAAAAGCTTCGCAGTATTTACCCTTTACCCACATTTTATTCAGCGTATGGGAGCGTTATTTCTTCCATCTCTTTCAAGTGCGCATCATTCAATTAAAATGCAATTCCCGTCGCCTCCCCTCAATCCCATATAATTAGACTATAGAGATTCGGCTTTCAGCTGAGATTTTTTTTCCCACTATGCTCTTCGGATTTCACCTCAAAGGCATATATATTTTCACTGTGCAACTTGCTGGTTAAACAAGGCCATATCCATTTGTTAATTGATGCAATTACGCATTTCTGGTAATGGTCACGTAGGTCTCCAGACAAACATCAATCACCCGTCTATTGACCTGCCAGAGCGGAGTCTGTGAGTGCGGTCCTGCGGGGACCGCTGCTCTCCCTAATAGAGAAAGATGGAAACATCGCCGTCATTAACTCCAGGTCGGACCTTTAGTCGGACAGACACATGCGTGCACGGATCATTGAAATATCTAGCCTGTTCATCCATGAATCCATGGGAAAAAATCCATCCCAACCTAAGATTTTACTATGGGTTTTGTTTTTAAAAAAAATAATATACAAAAGCTCTGTATAGATTGCCAATAAAAAGGTGTCAATAAAAAGATTTATTTTTCTGTCAGTTTGTGACTGAATCTATAGCCTAGTATCCTGAAAAGGCTGAATTTTAAGTGTAGGCTATACTGTGATTGGGAAACAAGACGTTTCTCTTTTGGATGGGGAAACAGATAAAACAAAATATAAGTGAATGAATTTAGGATTTAGGAAAAAGGGAGAATTTCTTTTCTCAAGGCTTTAGATGTCAGAGAGACGTCTGAGGACACTATACACAAAGAACTGTTTTCGTTGTTTGTTTGTTTTTATCATACATATTTTAAATCCATTTTTATGGAGAGATTGGTCGGTTATGGAATTATTGCTATCACACATACAATCTATTTCAAAGTCAGACACATATAACAGTCAGTTTATTATTTTATCAGTTTCATTGGCTAACAGTCCAAATAAAGAAGTCTGTTTCTGTTCCCCCTAAGCTGCAAAGCACCTTAACGCACAAAGCAAAAGGGGACACAGGCTGTGCAATGCACACCTCAAGAATACGCGATGTTAGATGTGATTGGCAAAGACGTTATTCTACCCTTGCTGTCCTGCCGTTCCGGGATTATAATGACGTCACACTGATACCCTTGCATGGATGAATGCTAAAGATCTATAGAGGCACAAATAATAGCACAAGCAGAAGTCCATTTCTTGCAAGTCTAACGTTATCCTTTAAGCTTTCTTCAGCTGTAACACAACAATATTTTTGTACTTGATGAAGCTTAACTCTAATTTCTTATTTCCTTTGGGGGATTAAACGTACATATAAGAGTCGGTGCAGGCGTAAACAGATTCAGTGCTCCCCTCTTAAGTGCAATCATCTATTATTGAGCGAAAGGCCGAACGTGGAAATGTGTGTAAGAAGGTGGATTTGAAGTAGATTTGGTTTCAATCGATCAGGGAGAGAAGAATATTGCTGATGGTAACAAAAGAAGCCGCTATGTCTTTCTCGCAATTTGGATATCCTTACAATGCAACTTCACAGGTAAGACAAGAACTATATTACATATTTTATACTTTACGCAACTCTGCCATGTTTTAGTTGATTTAGGCTATTACCTTTTTTGTGATGTTTAGATATTTTAATCTGTGATATGTTTTACTTTCCTGTGAATAACTTTGAGTGATATGTCCAGAGGCTTGCTGAAGTCTGTAAACAGACAATATTTGCAGATATGCACAATTTAAATTATGAATGAACTCACGTGTTGTTCTGGGGCGACAAGAAAACGTGTATATTACCTTTAAGGTGTAATTGCACAGCAACAAAAATGCAGCTCCTCCCTTTACCGTTGGTTAAGGATCTCAGTATAAATTGATTTAACACTTTGAACCGCAGTGGGTTTAACGATCTGTCACTCACCTGAGATTTGTTTTAATCATAAAATTAAGAATAATAATAATTTACTGTTTCAAAAGTTTACCAAACTTCAATCAAAGTGTCGGTGAACTTAACAAAAAGTTATAGCCTATAGCCTAGGTATACTCAGAGCAAAAAGTTACAGCACACTCAGTTTAAAGTCTTGCCTTAGTGTGTATTCGAAGCATCATAAAATCTGAGTGAAACATAAGCTATCTGACATTTAATGAAAACATGCGCTGTTTCATTTCTACGTTTCTACAAATAAATGATCTCCCTGATCTGCCACAAAGAGATTCTATCCGTATCTTATCCAGACATGTATCAATTAAAACAGAAAACCCCGTTTATGCTACGTCTTAGTATAAACAAAAGATCCCTTCCACCCTCCATTTTACCTGTATTTACAATACTAAAATATTGTTTTTCAAATAGACGATCTTCATTTAGGATAATTTAGCAAATACGAATGACATGTCTATCCGAACTTCTCTTCATGCAGTTTTTCGTGTCGGCAAACCCCAGTACGACTTGCTGCGATTCGATTTCCAGGTCGGTGTCTGACGGGTCCAACGCATCCCAGACTGCATCCTCCTTCTGTTGCCCCTCATACGAAAACCGGCTTTTGGCAAGCACCAGGACAGAGCTGAACGCAGCTCTCGGAATGTACAGCTCTCCATACGCAGCTGCGGCCGCAGCCAGCCAGAACTACGCTAACTACTTTCCATATAGTACCGACCCCTCCGCTATCTACTCAACGCTGGTATGTGGTTCACTTTTATCTGATAAAGCGGGTCTCCGTTCAATCGATCGACCCCAAACGCAGTCATTGCATGTTATCGATTCATTGTCTCATTGTTTAGTGTGTCAGATATTTATCTGTGAAATAACATCCGACGATAATGAAAGATAAATGAATCACCGAAGCAAAACGTTCAACTTGCTGTAATTACAAGCGTTCAGGGTTTTCGCAGAAATATACCTATTTACATAATGTTCGTGCCTATAGGATATGGCTGGCATAGCACAGCGTTTAACGCATAATTACTTTGATCTACATATATTAAATTAGTATAATATGGTGTAGAATGGTATTGCAGATATAAAAATCATACGTGATTCAGTTTACTAAATGAGGAAAATTCAATAATTATTCAGCATTACTGCTTTCTTTGCTTAACTTTTTACTGTTATTGTGGTTTTTGTTCCCAGAATCCACAATATGATATTAAAGAGGGAACGGGAAGTCTCCACAGCGGGATAACTCAACCCGCTGCATACTACCCATACGACCACTCCCTAGGCCAATACCAGTACGACAGGTAAAAATGTGTGCGTTTGTTTAAATTAACAAAATCTTTGCCTTTAGTTGAATAGTTCCAAGATTTTGCAACAAAGTTTTTCTCAATGAAAAATACACTGGTCAAGTGCATGAATGAGTTAAGCTTTACAATACAATTTTAGATTATGTTTAGATATGTATGTATGTCTGTTTTAGACTCATGTTTCCTCATCATCCCCTCGCAGAATAAGACAGTTCAGTTTAGGAAATTGGGTTTGTCACAGTTCAAAGGTTATTTACAGACAACCCCCAAACATTGTGAGAAGTGACACAGTCCCTTTGCATTACATCTAACTGTGTTTTTGTGAATAGTTTATAAGGTCTTAAATATGTTCCCTAATTTAGATATGGAACAGTAGACTTCAATGCTTCTGCCAGGAGAAAGAACGCCACACGGGAGACCACCAGTACCCTTAAAACTTGGCTTTACGAGCACAGGAAAAACCCGTACCCGACCAAGGGCGAGAAAATAATGTTGGCCATCATCACCAAAATGACCCTCACTCAAGTGTCCACCTGGTTCGCCAACGCCAGGAGGAGACTGAAGAAGGAGAACAAGATGACCTGGTCCCCTAAAAACAAGACCGGTGAGGACAGAAAGGATGATCTGGATAAGACTGACCAGGATTGTGCCACCAAAGGTAACTTCCAAACTTCATTTCATTTTCACGTGGGTTTGCTAAGGAAATGACAGCTTAATGGTAGAAAAAAAATGTTCATGGTTTCAACATAAAAATATATTTAGTTACCGATCCTATGATGTATGCTTTAACTTTAAAAAAAAGGGGAAAAAAGACAATGTTTTGCTCTTTAAAAGACTCTAAAGATGCCAACGAGGATAAGGATTTGCGGCTAAGTGACCTAGATGACATTGAAGATGATGACTGTGACAAACTGGACAGTGACTGTGAGAAAGTGGTCCATGAGAACCCGTCCCTCCAGAGCGCCATCCCCTCCAGCACCCCAAAGAAAGACGGTCACCCTGAGCTCAGTCTCCCAACCAGCTACCCCACCTTCCCCTGCAGCCTGAAGAATGTCTCAGGACTGGCTCCAGATTTCCTGGAACCCTTAACCTCCAAGCAGCCCTCTCCACACAACACAGGAAGCACGTCCCTCTCACACTTCGAGACGTCCGAGAAACCCAGAATCTGGTCGCTGGCGCGTACTGCGGCTTCCGAAGTCATACTGGGTTCACATCACAGCAGAGAGTTCAGGACTGGGAGTACTGGTGTGGACTGCCAGATGCAAACGTCCAGGCTTCCTGGAATAGGGACTGGGCAGTGTGGAGACTTCAGGGGTCTGCAGGACCCAACAAACCTGTCCAATGCTGAGAACCCCTTCCAAGAGGGTCCCCCAGTACAGCCAAACAGTAAAGCATACAATACTGGCAGCTACACACACAAGAGTCTTCACCAGCACTGTGCTCCCTACCCTGCACTCACAGACGCATGCCAGTACTCAGCCATGGAAGGTATTATATTCGACATGCAACTATTCACAACTAATTAACGAAAACAAAGCGTTTTTTGGCATTGTGTCTTAAACATTGCTAAATCTCTTTTAAACATGATGATTTCTTTTCTGATAGTTTGCTTGGACAAAATAGTTCCTCTTTGAAAGTTACAGTAGCCAGAATTTGAGAAAAAAGACAATCACGTGAAAAAGTTTACAAAATATTAACAGCTTAGTTTTCAGAAAACTAGTACAGGAATAGATTAGAAAGATTGCAATTTACCTTTAACTTTGCTTTCTAATGCATCACTTGTCAAGTTTTCTTCCCTTTCATATTTGGAACTTTCATCATTTTTTTGGGTTGTGGAAAAGTTTGACTAACTTTGAGCTGTCCCTCAGGGTTCTCAGATGGGGTGAAGACAACGGGAGAGTCCGAACTGAATGACACGTGTCTGACACTACAGGACAACAAGGTCACTGCATTCAGACCTGTGCTGAAGAGGTGAGGCAGGTGAGCACATAAGAATTTGAAAAGCAAAACACACCCATCCAGAGACACACACAGACGCACACGCACACACACATACACACTTTACAGAGGCAGGGACGCATTCATAAATACCTCATGCTAAAAAAAAAAAAAAAATCCAATCACTAGGATTAGACTACTTGGTTTTGATAACTACAAACTACGGATATGAACGCAAGCAGGTGCAGACTAATGGTATTAAACATGTTCTTTAGACATGCATCTCTAACAATAATTGATTGAAAAAATATGTTTAGAAATGGGTTTGCAATTAGATTACCACTGCTTGCGGAGACTAAAAAGGCTGAAATATGGTTTACATGTGTGAAGGAAACACTCTTTTATATATATATATATATATATATATATATATATATATATATATATATATATATACATATATGTGTGTGTGTGTGTGTGTGTGTGTGTGTGTGTATGTATGTATACTTATTTATTACTGAATCTTTATCAAGCTACTTTCATATTACGCTGCTTGGATTTGACAGTGACATTTTCAACCGTCACTCATTCTTTTCATTTTCCATTTCCTCTTAATTAGGTTGGCCGAGACGCAGACAATAAATACTAGAACATTTATATAACTTAAATTATGCACTATGGATCCGGGATGTCGGTGAACAAAGCTACTGGCTCTAAACTGAAGCTATACGGGACTTGAACGCACTGGAGGCGGACGCTCTTCAAGACGCTGAGACTGTGGAAGTAGCCATAATTTTGCACAATATGATTTGGTGGTGTTGATGAATTTATGCAAAGTTAAAAAAAAAATGCAACTGTATGGGGAATTTGTCGGTAATTTCTTATGTCAGCACTGGGCAATCGTAGCGTAGTAAACTTATTTAAATATTTATTATTTAAGTATTGATCCTCTTATTTATTTTGTACCATGCGTCCATTCAATGTTCTGTTGTGTACGTTTCATATCTGTGGTCATGTTTGTGCTAAATGTTATATGTTTTGCTTTATTTGAAGGAAATACGTGAAGCTTACTGTTGCAGGCTACTCTTCCTCTGCCTATGAACACAAGACTAAAATATTACTTGTCGGCGGCCTGTGACCATGTATGTTTTTATCAAAAAAAAAAAAAGAAAAGAAAAAAAGAAAGAAAAAAAACACTGTGGACTGATCTTGTTCAGTGTTTGCCATTTATAAAATATTTTATAAGAATGCATTTTTTTTCCAAGATTCTCGTTTCTGTGTCGTGCTTTCTTGCGTAATGTTGTAATCGGGACAGTTAAAACATTTGGGATTTTGCGTTTGATCAAAGTTGATCTTCTTGACACGGCGCACAGAGCCGGGACACTGTTGGAAGGTCATAATTCAGTTACGGACGTGAATGAACTTTACAAGGCGGCGAAGAAAGCAGACATCATCGCCTCATTGTCATTATTTAATCGGGAGTGGCATCAAACACTTTGTTACTGTTCAGGCTTACAACGAGGCAGGAATACGTTATGAATGCAGCTTTGTCCCTTGTGCAGTCAAAGCCCTTTGAATTGCAGCAAAGAGTGTTAACAACGGGGTCACGAGGGATCACCATAATGATCAAACTTATGTACACTGTTACAATTTTGATCCGTTCAATTACATACATAATCTTAAACATTTTGCTTAGTGTTTAGAGATTCTTGATTATAGGAGCAGAGTGAAATGGAGGGACAGACCGTATAGACTGCAGGAAACAGGCCTTACATGACAAAACTGAGCTAAACTAAGAAGCTTTCTTTCCGGCTCGAGTGAAGCAATGCAGTTGGAGCTGCATCACGTAGGCTTTGTACACTTGAAAAATCCGAAACCATTAAGTTTACAATATTCCAGGTCATACATGCCTGGTACACAATGAAATACATATTTTTCATTTTTTTTCCCTTAATCTGTCAACATTAATTCAACTGCAGACCATAGGCCGTAATGTAAAATAGCATCTTTATTTGATGCTATCCTGCCAATAGCGAAAACAGCTTTAGTTTGTAGTCGGAATTAATTCGTGTAATCATGATGATGATGATGATGATGATGACGATAATTTCTATCAGGAAGTAAGATTAATACATTAATACAGAGCTGATGTATTAATTAAGATCAGTACAGAATTGAGCACTACATAGTCTATATAGTTAATTCTAAACGAGGTTATATACGCGAAAGAAAGAAAGAAAGAAAGAAAGAAAGAAAGAAAGAAAGAAAGAAAAGGCAGCCATGTAAACTTTGAAACTTTGTCGCTCGTGATTGACCTAAAGCTTAGGGGTCAGTAAATTAAACAACCAAAAGATAAACATCATTCCAGGTCGAATATTAAAGGATTAGAGCATGTAACAAGAGCAGCAGGTCTCGCATTAAGTCTTTTCAAAGGCATTCTGGTCAATTTGCGGGGGACGGGCTGAATTACAGGCATCAGACCGTCCGTGAACTCCCGAGTGAATATTCGGTTTATAAACACCTTCATCACAGTAACAATCTTTGACCAGACCTGACCGTCAACATACCCATTTAAACAGCTCGTATGGTGCTGCTAACAGCTTGAGCTAAAACTGTGTGTATAATTTATTACGGGCCTAAAGTCTGTTTTAATCTAGATATACATAAACCAATGATTCAGGGGCTGCATGAAGCGGTTGCACATCTAGACATGGTTAATTAGGACAACAGACTAATGGTATAACTTTGATTAATGCCAAACATGAAGCGATTCGTCGCTATTGCACTCCTCAACAGTGTATTTGGGAATATTTGGGAATGTGCTATTGGTTTGCTTATTTGTCTGTCTGTGTCTGTTCCACTGAGTTTTGCTAAAGAAAGATTGACTTTCCCAAGAGTAAACCTGTCTTGTGTACGTTACTTGCTCTGTTTTTCGCTTTCTTTGATGGCCTTCAGCTGTTTGAAAAAAAAAACGGAATATAGTAACAGGACACGACTTTCAAAACAAAATGAAGGTGCTTTGCTTAGCATCTTACGTGAATTTGTTTTATTAAAGTTAAACCGACCGTGATTTCAGATTATCCATGCAGATCTCCAGTTCCATGCAATCTGTCCAACAGGCGAGATATGTTTCGGCAAATCTGCCTAAATATAATCTCTCGGAATCATATTTTGGAATACTGTTTTGATTAAAAAATCAGGGTCGGACATCTTGGGGAATAACACGGGAAAAAGAATTTAAGAGCCTGGTATTAATATTAAATGAAAAAAAAAATGCACTCTGACTATACCAATCTGATATTGCGTCATCCTCGGTAAACCGTCAGTGTTGACAGGTTTGACGACACATGGAGTGTAGCCAAACTGAGGCTGCTAAATCAGGATTACTTACATATGAATTATATAGCCAACCCATTCTTATGTGTAACACTGTCAAAGCACTAATACAACAGGCCTCTATCTATGTCCAATGGGAGGAACAGTATTTTGTGAATTCTGTTTGAATATCCAGTCTATTGGCTAATCCACCAATGAGCAGCGTTACATGATTGTCGTGCAGGCTATATAAAGATGTTTGGCGTATATTAAATATTTAAAGGGGAGTTAATTAAAATTGGGTCTGTAAAGAAAAGCTGCCAAACATTATTGAAGGTAATGATGCGTGCGCAATGGGATTACCACGGTAGCACTATACCTGAGGGAAACGGTAATAATAGCGTAGACTCCTGCCATCCAGCTTTGGTCTAAGTCAGCAAATAACAGATCAATTAACAGGGTGTCTTACATTCGCTTTACATGACATAAAACCAAGTCATGACAAGAACTAAATAAGTTTAAACTGTCTCCTTGGAGCTAAAAACGTTAGAACGATAATGTAAATTTCCAGCCTCTCCAGAGCTGTACTGTTTTTTTCCGCATTCCTGTGACAGACAAAATATCAGTATCGGAAAGACACTTGTCCAACATTTTAATCTCAGGACATGTGCAGCATAAAATGCGATTTTAGACATAAACAACATTTGTTACACGTTTGTAAACAACATTATTATTTGATATTGTTTATGTCATTAATTTGAACAGGAGTGGTGTAGCTGCGTAGCAGTAGGCCCGGTTATAATCCAAAACGGATTTGGGATAATCTTCAATAACAAAAACAAAAAAGAGGAAAATAACGAGTAAACAGGAAAATTTAAAAGCTTGTTTCCAAGCACCAGTCTTATCGACTTCCGTAATAACGGCAAAGTGAACGTAGACAGTCAGTTACTGTGCCGTGTTATCGTAGAGTCAAGAGAGCCAGGCGGTAGCGGATGTAGCGCTGTGCTCTCTAGTGACCAGATTAAATGAACCCCTGATCCACAAGTGTGCTGTCAAACCTCCACGTAACTGGCTTTCTCCCTTTTCAGGCCCACTGTTCTTGGCGTTTTTGTTCCTTTGAAGCCCCCTTTTTTAAAGAATATTGGCCAGGGCATGCTACACTATTCATGAACTACAGTTCAAAGTAAAAAATTATGACGCGCGTGAGTATAGTAGGAAAATGTATAGGAATGCGTGAACGCACGAGAAATGACTAAAATAATCGAGGTCATGGCCTTGTACGAACAGGTATGGAAATCCTAATGGGATAAATGGTTTAGTGACTTTTTTTTTCTTTTTAACAAAGCAGAAAAAATGAACTCATATTGATCTTTATGATATCATTATCTCCACAGTAATTTATATAATTTGCTCTGATTTATGGCTCTAAACAGCTAGAACAAGGACAGGGCAATGTATGCCTGACACTGAATCTAATCATCATTTCATAACTGAAACAGGAACTGACCAAAACTAGATCAGCCATGTGATGTGATCTTATGTCAAATTAAAATCTCAACATGAGAGACACCAGATATGAAGCATCGCATGTGTGTCCTGTCATGGGCTTTTTTTTTTTTTGTCTTCTGTTGGTAAAATAAACAATGAAATCTGTCTATAATCATCCATAGCTCCAATTAGCCCATGTCAAAGGTCAAAATGGGGTTAATGAAAAAAAAAGTAGGTTATATGAGGTCCCACCCTCCACCCCTCGCCCAACTGCCTCTCACATAATCACTGTATACTGAGTGTGCTCAATGTGCATTGCTGTTGCGAATGCAAAAGTAGATAACTGGTTCTGACAATGTTGCAATGGCCGATTCATCCTAATAGGGCCCATGATAACAACAACAACATCTCTGACAACAATTTGGCCAAAGCCAGACAAAAGAACCAGAGCTGGAGGTGCCATTTGATGTGTCTGATGCTGGAGAAAAGAGGGCTTATAAGACAAAGTCCCCATACTGATGGCTAAGGCTTCAAATCTTGATGAGGAGGGAATACGCGCACACTTCATTACATTTTGTCAAAGGGAGTAATGAAATGTGTGTGGGACATTGTCCCTGTGCATGTCCCACCGCATGGAATTCCTGGTTGCCGATGTCTCTACAAGGTCTCCGCTAATGAGTTTTGTCAAAGATAATTATGAGTCCCACACCGCGGCCAGAGCGCCGATGAAAAGCTGGCTTTGTGCGTAGCTTTCAGGATGGCCACTACATTTTCGACCCCTGTTACTTCCTGTGCCCTCGCTGTGACCTCCTGGCCAGTGGATGGACCCCTGAAATATAGGCCTCCCTAAGTTCTATCCTGCAGTACCTCCACAGGTCCTAGTACTCAAATCTGCCCCCCTCCCAAAACCACCTACAGCGCCTTCTCTCGAGTTGATCCTAATGCGCCCAACTGCAGAACGTTACCACACAAAGAGACTCTAATTATGACTTGCAGTCATTGCTTTGGGATGTCTGCTCTGGGCAGTATTAGGAACCAAGGATTACTGAAAGAGTGGCCTGGTGATTTGGTCGGTCCTGTCCCGGTCCAGGCCACCTGCTGTTTAACTGTCACATGAAACAAAAAGCCTTCAAGTCGAAAGTGATACAATTAAGGTGAGGGCTGTTTTGTAATGAAAATGTCAAAAACTACACATTCACCTCTTCATTCCGACAGAATGTAGGCGGTTCACCTCAGCCTAAAACTCCAGCCCCCAGATATGTGATTGGGTTTTGTTACAACATTTAACAACTAAACTTAAGATCAAATTGCAACAAATATTTCTCAAGCAAATTACCTTAAGATTGACAAGTCACAAATTATTTGACAAATGACAAGTTAATATTTGCAAATGTTTTTCAAAGGATAAAAATTCTAATAGTGAAGTCTATTAGAAATAGTGTGACTTATTTATAATTCAATGCTAACCAGTAAATGTCGGAAAGTCTGTTTTTTTGCAGGCTGGTGCTAACAGAAATGGAAATTCAGTTTATTTTTTTTAATAACGCATACATATATATATATATATATATATGTGTGTGTGTGTGTGTGTGTGTGTGTGTGGGGGGGGGGGGGGGGGGGGGGTGCGTGTATACACACACACACACACACACGCACATATATATATATATACACACATATATATATATATAGAGGCCATAGAAAGTGAAAAGGGCATTGTGGAAAAGAATATGTTGACTATGATCATTTATTTAAGGATACAGGGGCATTAAGGGGGAAAAAAAGGATTTACCAGTAAACCGTGATGGTCAGATCTACCCTATCATTGTCAGCTCAACAGGTCGTGCTAAACTGTCTCTCGGAATGGTGCGGAAATCCTGTGGATCGTCATTAGAGAGGTCTGTGGTCTGCTTTAACCCCCATTGCGGCTCTGTCAGTCAGTGCACAGTTGTTCTTTTCTGTTCCTCAGCTAAAGGCGCCAGATCTTATGCAGAAAAAGGCACTGAGGATAGCTAGCAGGGACGCCAATAATGTCTCCTCACTCCTCACTCCTCACCCCTCCATAATCTTCTGTGTCATTTTAATGCCCATCAGTAATCCCTCCATCTCTTATTTAATCTCTTCACCTACTTCTGTTTTTCTTCCTTCTCTTCTGTTAGTCATCTGTTTGGGTTTTTTAGACCTGCTGGTTAACCTCCATTTTACTTTCACACAGAGTGTATCATGTCACAGCCTAACCACGGCCAGTGTGGTGTTAATCCTACTGGAGGCTGGCAGGCCTGTTCACAAAGCCCCTGTGACCTCTATAAAACACGTCTGGAGCAGAAACGCGACACCATTCTCACCAAGCCATCAAAGTATCAGAATCCCACCGCTTGCTACAGAACATTGTCATCCTTATCATGAACGTCTCATTAATATCAGTGGGCTGGATAAGTGTTTCTCTGAGTGTCCTTCGGCCTGACCACTCAAGACATTTCAATTAAGGTCACTGAATGAGGGGTAATTAATTTAATATGCCACAGAGCTCCCACCTCTACCCATCTGGAATATGGTGAAATTATGATGAGTAGAATAGATGTGAGAAAGGCTTTGGCATATTATAATCTCTGATGTTTTGTTTAAACTGTCAAGGTAGAGGTTTCTATGAAGTGACAATTATGTATGTACTATGTAGTTATGGTGACTTTTTTTTAACAAAAGGTGAAATATTTTTACATATTTCTATCTGTCTGTATGCCTATCTATCTATCTATCTATCTATCTATCTATCTATCTATCTATCTATCTATCTATCTATCTATCTATCTATCTATCTATCTATCTATCTATCCAAACGCAAGCCAGTGTGACACTACCATGAACCAAATCACCAAACAGAGCAACAGTCTCCTATGTATAAATAGAAGGGAATAATTTTATTCACTCAGCTGGAAAGCTAACATGGTGAAACATCCCATGTTCTAATTTTCCCTGCATCAGAGATTCAGCGATGGGGAGTTTGTCAGGATCACTCCATCAGACGGCTTGACTGGGTGACTTAGGACCAGTCGCACGGCATATTGGAATATGTAAACTGTAATTATGTTGCTGTATACACCAGAACTGGGGCCTGCTTTTAGAGTTTGTGTGTGTGAGTGTGTGTGTGTGTATAAATGCCATGTTACAACACAGAGGGAGGAAACCGCTCCTTCACAGAAATGCTCAAAATGCACAAATAGCACAGGGAGCTAAGAATGGATAGAGTGAGGAAAAAATTTTGGGTCATATTCATTTCACGTTTCCTTCTTTTTCTCATCCAAATAACTCTAGAGAAGGTTTTGCAACAGCTATAAAACTTCTCAAAATAACTGGAGGCTTACTCCAGCTCTCTCTATCAACAAACTTTCTTAAACTTTTCACCACAATGGCAATTATGAACAACAGTGACACCTGTACACATCATCAGTGATAAAAAAAAATTAATGAAATAAATGAATAAACACCGAAGGCACAAACAGGCCTACGATACCGGGACTCATTCATCCTGCAGTTCTTTAACAATTCAACACCGGCCCCATGAAAATGGTGCTAACACTCAGCAGGCCCGTGTAACAGTATGGTTTCTGCATGTTTTCCTCATTCCACTCCACTTGAGGTCTGCTTCTCCACAGGAATCTTTTACACATTAGATCATAGTCTAGTGTGCAAGTCAAACCACCATTATTCTAACAGAGAAGAGCTTTCAGCTGGACAACACACAGCTGATAACACTGTGCAGTTTTTGGATAAAAGACTACGTATTTAATGTCCGGGGCTTAGAGAAAGAAATAGTAACAATTTTACTGCCGTAGGCTGCAGACAGAGAATGTGTTTGGTATTATCACGTTTTAATTTAAATGTTGTAAAAAAAAAGGGGGGGGGGGGATGATGGTGAACTTCTATCAGTGAAGCTTAACCTGCTTCTGTAAGTGCCTCTCTGCACATTTCATTCCTTTTGGTTTATTCTCATCAACTTCAAAAGTGGTAAACGCTTTGACTATTTGTGCACAAACATGTTGAAATTCTGTTTCAACAGAGTGCCAGCAAAAGTGGTGGGTCTAGAATGAGGTGTTGCCGTGGTAGCACGCCAATTATGACATGGCTCTGGAACCATCCATTTTAGGAGAGTGAGAGATCAGAGAGAGGCAGTCCCAGCACGCCCCAACATTCTGCAGCAGCAAGGTAAACAGCACAGCAAAGAAGTCTACAGGGCCACACACACACACACGTATATACTATACACTTTGTCAGTATTCACTTTGAGACACAGCTGCCATAAAACCAAGCCTATTATTCGCGTGTGGGATTTTCGCCCTGCTAAAACCCCTCCAGGCTCCAGCCAATGACAGAGCATAATAATTACACATTTTATTGGCCATCTTATTCCAGCTATGACTGATTGGCTCCCAACCCTAAGCGTTTCCATTCGTCCTTTCATGTGGAAACGGCACAGAAAGCCGCAGCGTGCCTATTTCAAAGGTGGGCTGACAAATATTTACAGCCTGCCGTGAAGTCACTTATAATCAGACCTCGTGAGCTGTTCCAGAAGAATCTGCCATTGGAGCACGCTTATCTTTTACATTATAAATGATCTCTGTGAACACTGCCAGCCTTGATGTGGTTGTCCAAAAATAATAAGTGACACATTTCTTTGGAATCACTCATAATTAAGAGCTATCAGTAAACAGGACTTTCTCTGAGACGTGCTGGAAATAAATCAATGACTCCCCTCTGCTGGTCAGAATCGGAACTACAACTAGGTTGACGGCCATCACCGCTCCGCATCCCCTCCCTCCGTGTATGTGTTTCACTCAGCTTTGAAAACTTGCTTGTGCTGAAAAGCGAAGAAAGACGACGCCAAGAATCATTTACAGAGATGAGAAAAGTAGGGCTGTGGGCCATTCAAGTTCAAATGTGACATGGTTAATCGTGTCACTTCAAAACAAACAAACAAAAAAGAATGAACCGTGTGTCACTCGTCAGGTATTACAACAATATTTGAGTGATTATTTATCATATTCAATGACAAGCTAAACCACTATACCAAGAGAAACACGAGCACAAGACGATGAACAAATAAATACACTAAGAGTGAATAATGGTCCGTGAATTTGTAAAAGAAATAATACAGTGAGAGTGGATGTGTGTACGGTCGTATTGTTATTATTATTATTATTATTATTATTATTATTATTATCAGCCGTACTAATAAAAACCATGTCCTGGTCTTTAAGGTGTTTTAGGTGCAAACCCTCTCCTTTTTCCTCTAACTCATTCACAGTCTTTCTTTTCTCCACGCCACAACGTGTTTGAAGCTGTCCGGATTGAAATGCAGATTTATGATTGCAATATGTTCTTTCCCATGCTTTAACATCCTATAAGGCATTATAGAAGGAGGGCATTACTGAAAACACATCTTTTCCCCTGTATTAGGAGTTATGGGGATAGCAATCCTTAAAATGAAAGCAATAAATCATATTTCCCAACTATTATGCCATTAACAGAAGTATGGTTCTGTCATTGAGGCCGTACTAATAGTTGGGGTTGAGGGCTGCGGCTGTTCACAAAATCGAGCGAGGAGGAGTGACGGCGGGGGGGATATGTTCCGTTCACCGGCAGAGAGGAACCAGTTGTGCGAGCCGTTCCTTGTGTTGGTGGTCCCCCGCTTCACTCAATGCCTCTTCTCTCCCGCCTTTGGAAGCTATCCGCATCTGTTCCGCATTTCCATCCCGCTTTTCGCTGTCTTTCAATTGAGTTTCTAAATTCTGCCGTTTTGTGGTCTTCCAGCGAGACCCTACGACAAACTAGCAGCGCATTTCTGCAATCTTCGAGCCACTGGATGCCAGCACAGAACATATTAAATTTGTTACTAATTTTAAACTTGGCAGAGAAGACCGTATATGTGCCACAGGCAAACTGGAGGCGGCCGGTTAGACCCAAACGCGACCACAACCACAATACAAACAAAGCACGAGTAACAGCAGCTCCCAGTGTTCCACGGACAGTAAATGTTTAGAAGAAGTACTTTTAAAAATAACCCAACATAATGGCATTAGTGCAAATCTCTGCCGAGAGCAAAGCATGTTTTCTCTTCTTGAACTTCTGCAGGAGGTAAAAAAAAAAAAAAGGCTTAAAAGCAAGGAGAAACGTATCAGTGGGACCGAATTCTTTAGAATTAGAGGTCATCCGCTTTCATCTTCAATGAAATACAGGTGGTTCTGTGATCCGTGTACTGTACAGTTAGGTATTTTAGACATTGACAACTTATATAAAAGCTATGGGCACCGAG
>NC_044496.1:5886271-5928771 GCF_902362185.1 Chanos chanos | reverse complement strand
ATGCTTAAAGTATTGGTGTCTATTTCTGGTGAACCAAGGTTAAACTTTCACTACGCAGTTCAGTTACGTTAAAATGGAAACATATCGAGCCTATTACGCCATATACCATTAGGGTAAATTAAACCCATATCCCCACACAATTACAGGGCAATGCAAGCACAACAACAATAAAAATATACATTTTTAATATTTTGGGGGTGGCGGGGCCATGACAAATAATGATGTGCAATTTTCATAAAACAGATTTTATGAGCTTGTGCTATATGAAAACAATCAGGGCGAACTGAGGAGAAGGGAAGTCAGTTAGCGCACAGTAGCATTGCAGCGCAAGTCTCCAAGGCAGCGTGACTCCTCTGCCTTCATTTCACTTACACCACACCAACACAGACCTGACAAGCCACTCCACTGGGAATTACAGAGTATATAATACTAAAAGAGAGAGAGAGAGAGAGTTGACTGTCCAAGCCCTCTCCTCTGTAAGACTAAACCACCCAAAGCGACCTCGATCAGCGTGGATGCCTGACAGGGAAATCTGTCACTCAGTTCATACACTATCCCAGAGCTGATTTAGCGAGCGGGAGGCAGGCAGGGTGGCAGGAGGTGAAAACTCCAGCTATTTGTCAACGCGGCGCCCGTGTCAAAGTGTCAGGCCCTGGGACATGGGCGGTGCAGCTGGGCTGTTAGCTAAAGAGACAGGTCGTATGGTAGGAACAGGGGCGGCCTGTCAGAGAGGAGAGACAGCCTGCTGCTGAGGAGTCTCTGCTGGGGAAGCATCTCTCTCTCCCTCTCTCTCTCTCGCTCTCTCTCTCTCTCTCTCTCTCTCTCTCTTTCACTCTGTTTTCACTCTGGCCCCCTTCTTCCCATAGAACATGAGGGACAGAGCAAAGTGCAGTCCTGAGCACAGAGGTTTACACACAGAGACCCAGTGACATTTCACATCCCAGCAAACACTTCTCTGGGCACTTAGAGGACCCATACAAACAACCAAATCAGTCAGTGCCACAACTGTTACATTATTATTATTATTATTATTATTATTATTATTATTATTATTGTTGTTGTTGTTGTTGTTGTTGCTGTTGTTGTTTAGTTATAGATATAAATACTAACAATGGTAACAACAACAACAACAATAAAAAAATGATTAAATAATTATTAATTTAATAATAATAACAACAACAACAACAACAATAATAATAATAATAATAATAATAATAACAATAAT
This sequence comes from Chanos chanos, assembly GCF_902362185.1. Taxonomy (NCBI): domain Eukaryota; kingdom Metazoa; phylum Chordata; class Actinopteri; order Gonorynchiformes; family Chanidae; genus Chanos; species Chanos chanos. Next base: position 5,927,546 of record NC_044496.1, on the reverse strand, counting down.
AATAATAATAATAATAATAATAATAATAATAACAACAATAATAATAATAATAGTTAAACCTATGGACAACCAACTATGAATAAACAAAACACTAGGCACAAATATTTTCAATGTGTAAGCCTGTTTAAGTGAAAAACAACTGTATCCAAGTTTCAAAACAGCAATGATCCAAAGACCACATTAGCTTTGATTACTTATATGCCATATATTCATAAAGCGCTTTCTCAAATAGACAGGGTAAAGTGCACATACTCAAGAGACTTCAAAATCCTTGGAGATTAAGTGCAAAAATAACCACACCAGCCAAATCGAATCAAGGACCATATGAACACCAAGGGGAAAAAAAACAACAACATTAAATACGCTCATAAGACGCAAAGTAATCCCCTTTCTTTATTCTATCTTAAGCGTCTTTAGTTCGTCATTTCCCCGTGGGGGAGGGGAGGGGTCATCAGCGATGTAAAAACTGCATATTTGTGGGTCAAACACAGCCTGATAGCAGGTCAAGACCTTTACCCAGGGAAAAAAAAAAGAAAAGAAATTCACTTCAAGAGCAAGATGACCGCCATTTTCGTACTACCAGTACACCTCATTTCATCAGTCGGATGGAGTGATAAAGGATTAGATGAGGAGAGTAAGGGATGGGGGGGGGGGGGGGCAATCTTATGATCTCCTGACACTGCTACAATTGTTGTTTGTCCCCCCATTTCATCTCTCTTTTTCCCCCTGTCTTTCTCTCTGTCTGTTTTTTTTTTTGTTTTGTTTTGTTTTGTTTTGTTTTGTTTTGTTTTGTTTTGTTTTTCTGTCTTGACCCCCCTCCCAGAGTCCATCTGGTAGTTTGCATCCACAACCCCCCCCCCCCCCCCCCCCCCCGCCCCTGCCATGCCTCCTCCTCCCCCCCCGCCCCTAAGAATGCGAGCCAGAGGAATTCCCTGGACTAATTACAGAGTAGACGTACACAGACGGTTAAAACCTCCGGAGTGTATCTGTCTCTGTTCACGTTTTCCCTGGAGAGGATTTTTATTGAAAACTAAAAATAAATTGGATCAACCGGCCATCACTTCCTAGTCAAAGGTAAACAGATAATCATCATATGTCAGCATTAATAAAGGAAGTTTTGCTATGTTGTTTAAAAATCTGACAGCTTGAAAAAACTCCATCAGCATGTTTCTCGGTTAATAGGATGGGGACTGGTTCAGTCCAGCATCTGTATGCGTGCAGACGGAGTCAGACAGAATCTGGCCTTGGCTTCATTCACACCATTGTACAGGCTGGAATAAAAAATTGTGGAGCTCATTCATAACAGTGACCAACTGCATCAAATATGTAATAACTGAAAGAATCCAGTGAGTGTTATAACCTAAAGTGAATTAAAACAGTGTGTGAATGCCCCATTGCTGTCAATGACAGTACTGATTGGAAATATCCAGTGTTAAAATTCAGTACCCACTGCATTTTTCAAGTCTTCACAATCATGTGGATTTTAAATATATAAACATGTTTCTAGTACTAGCTGACTGAGGAGTTGCAATTATCACCATAGCTAATGTATAAATACCCACATTTCTTGTCTCAGATTTTCTGCCCACACCTAAACACTCCTTCTTCATTTCCTTTCAAAATTCATCTTATTTTTCAAGTCTGGTTTCAATCTAAGACAGTCTCTCTCTTTCTTTCTCTCTCTCTCTCTCTCTCACACACACACACACACACACACACACACACACACACACACTCACATGCGCGCACATGCGCACACTCTCATATACAGACACACACACAAAGATTTCATGACCTAAATCTTGACTTTTCCTAATTCTTCCTCTGACAACAGTTTCCCTCGTTTCCCTCGTTGAAATAACACATTTCAACATGATGAAAGGCTGGCTGGGTTTTGTAATGTACATGACACCCACAGGAAAAACATCTGGTTACTTCATACAGGATACACACAGCTCCAGAGAGTGGGAGAGAGAAAACGGCCAAATATGTGGTTTTTATATTTCATCTAGGTTCATTGATCCTTAGAGAGAGAGAGAGAGAGAGAGAGAGAGAGAAAGAAAGAGAGAGAGAAAGAGAGAGAGAGAGACAGAGAGAGAAAGAGAGAGAGAGAGAGAGAGAGAGAGAGAGAGAGAGAGAGTATATATACATACAAGTATATATTTTTTTAAAAATGTGATTACACAATGAATACCAATATTCAAATTAAAACTGGAATCTACGATTCCAAAAATGAAGTCAGAGAGGCATGTGATGACATGGCAGAAGAATGTGATGATGATGATAATGATGATGATGATGATGATGATGATGATGATGGAAGGGAATGCGGCGATGATGAAGACGGAGAGATGTTTACAGGTGAAAGCCCAATCGAGGCTATGTCCCACTGAGGCCCGTGAGGCAAACAAACACAGACAGAGCTCCGATGTCACAGATGCCAGAGTCACACAACTTTCAGCTCATGAACCTGAATGACATTTTTACAGAGACCAAGCTCTCATAATTTCCTCTCATTGAGATAATGAAGAACTTTACATATTTATATAGTTATCTGTTTGTGTGATACGAAGTCACTGAATATTGCAATGAACAGGACAAAGCAGAAGTAAAAGATCAGCCTTTTTTGGGGGGGGACTCAGTATTTTATGATTCATCACTCATGCTGGAGACAGAGGGCATAGGCTAAGTGCCTTTAGAAATGGTCTTGTTTAACAGCTGGCATAGGCAAGCAGTACCAGACAGTATCGGGCAGAACCAGCTGTCTAAGGCAGGTCCATTTGGCCCGAAGCTTTCATCTGTTCAAGTGGAACAGATAGCCCTGGTCTCAAGCCCGAGCCAGGGGTCGTCCACTGTAGGTTCCTGAAAGCAAGAGGAGATCAGAACAGTGCCACGCAGAACCTACCTGTTGGCATAACTGGGAATAACGGATTCATATTTTCTTTTTGTCCATTTGTTTGCGTCTGAGGTGCGATGAGGAAGCGGGCATAAGCATAGGTAAATAACCCCGTTTGTCTGTTCATAAAAAAGGCTCTCTCCCATCGGAAATGCACACTCAGCTCCACTGTTCGTCTGTAGGACCACCATGGGAAGATTTCATTCGGGTGACAGAAATGATGAAATTATACAATTGCAGAATAATTGGGGGGGGGGGGGATTCACGTTTTCATTAAGTCATACACCCACCAGTCTTGTCTTTTTTTGATAAATAAACTAAGTTTTTTAAATGTTTGTTTGATTGGTGGTTAATAATAAAACCAAACCACAGTCAGAGTCCTCTGGGCTGTAATAATGAAAAGGCCATTCAATTACCACTGAGAAAAAAAGAAAAAAAAAACAGAAAACACACAGACAGTGCTGGATACCTGGGGAGTCATTCTCTTTGACATAATCCTGGGTGGCTGAACAATACACAAGCACGCACATGCATGCACGGACACATACACACACACACACACACACACACACACACACACACACACTACGTGCTCACACACACACACACAAAATTCATGGTTGCACTTTCCTCATTACACATGGGAATAATCTCACTGTATATGATCTTAGTGTTCCTTTATCCAGTAATGTCCACACACACACACACACACACACACACACACACACGCATGCATGCACACACACAAGCCTTTATTCATATCCTAGCGGGGACTTCCCATTGACTCCCATTATCCTTTAACTAAAGAATACTAACCTATCCCTAACAACACAAATTCAAAGACATGCACACACACACACACACACACACACAGAAACACGCACAGCACCATCAGTCAGGACATTCACCTACAGAGTACAGCAGCACTATCAATGTGGATAACAGACACATCTCATATTAAAGACACACTGTATTACAGGAGAGAGACTGAGGGTGGTATTCAAATGCTCATACACATACACATACGCATACACATGCTACATAGTATTGGTATTGAGTACTGCTGGGCTGACTCTCCAAATCAGTACTGTTCAGACTTACAGCTACATCTCTGTATAAGCACCTGCTGTTTCAGCCAATCAGGACTCACCCACAGATAACTCACAGCAGTACACACACATACACACACACACACACACTCATTCCTCAGGCTCTCCCTTGTACATAAACACTCATACTGACAACAGAAGACCCTCATACACACCTTCTCCCACCATACTTCTCACAAACCACACTGTCAAGTGAGAGAAAGAGGTAAAATGATTAGGTAAGACACATGTTTTAAAAAATGTTGTGTTGGGGTATGTTGAACGTACATCAAAATCAATAAGCACTGTGGGAGATGAAGAAGAAACAACTTATACACAAAACTATCCATAGCTTCTTTCACTCCTCTCTCTCCCTCTCTCTCTTTCTATCTAACTCTCTCTGTTAGTTCACGGATGGACATCTGACCCTGTGTTCTGAACAAAGTGGAGAAATACTGTGAAGGTAAGAGGGAAATCAAAGAGTGAGAGAGAGAGAGAGAGAAACAGAGAGAGAGAGAGAGAGAGAGAAGCAGAGAGAGAAACAGAGAGAGAGAGAGAGCCAGGCAACTCAAGAGGATCAAATGCCCCCTTTATTGCAGGTTGGAGCCCTTACAATGAGAACCAATGAAAGAACGGTCTGTGTTGGGCTATCTGGCCGAGCTGGGCCGGACCCCCTGAGCACAGGCAGTGTTCCACCAAAGAGGGGCTTCACACCGTCACCAAATCTCTCCACTCCTCTCACGGCTGACCCTGCGCAGACAAAACCCGCGGACCAGAGTCATCACGCTCCGCTGAGGCTGCTAGCAACACGCCTAGTGCATTAACCTTCACTTAGCATCACTAGGAAACTGAGCGCCCTCACGACCAGCTCTGCCTGTACATACAATAGATCATTTAGCTCTTTTTTGCCTTTTTTTTTTTAACTTGCTAAACTTTTCCATGTCTTCATTTGGCCAACATTCTTACATGCAATAAAGCATAAAAGCCACTTAGCATAGCATAACAAACAAGCAGAACAAGTTGGCGGGCACAACAAGGTAGCATAACAAGCTGGCTACCATAACAGGCCACAATCCTCTTTCCTGCGTGACTTTCTTTATTTTCAAAAGGGTTAGACAGCAGTGTATCACGTGGAAGCATGAGCTTTGGCTCCGGGCTGATAGGCGAATTCTGATGATAATGGCCCAGGTCAAAGATTATCTCATTTTTACTAAGGTGTGTTCGGATAATCCCATTTTTCAACAAGGGCCAGAACAACAAAGGCCATTGAGCAGACATGAATGGGAATTGCGAGGCCAACTCGGAGCTGCACTAGCACTGAGGCGAAACACAATAGCATTAATTACATCTTTTTCTTCCTGAGCCTTCGCCTCAAAGTAAAACCCGTTGACAGCAAATTTGGCATCGGCATTCAGGCTCATGGCTACTTGGCGTGCCATATTGGAGTCCTCGTCGGATGCCAAGACAAATCATATTAAAACGCTGCTGAAGAACATTAAACCTTTTGGCTACCTCTGTGGCTGTAAATGCCAGCTAACTTCATTAAAGGATGGAGGGGTGGAGTGGGGGGGGAGGGTGGTGTGTGTCGGGGGGGGGATTGCTGCTTTCAGGAAACCTTGCCTCAGTTGCAATCATAAATAAGTTCCTTCATGAACGTCTCGTCATGGGTGGGCTGGGAGCCTGAAACGGTTGGCGCAATGACAACTGATCACTATTCAGGGTGTAAAGCAAGTCCAGAGGGCCTTCTCGAATAACGGCTTTTGTTACCGAATAAATGTCGCCAGTAACAACGTTTTCAAAGGGCCACTTGTCAACATGTTTACGGCATCAGCCCTCATAACTAAGGAGACGAAAGTTTAAAGATAAAAAGAGAGGGAGAGTGAGCAGGAGGTGAATTGAAAAAGACTGAAGAAAAAAAAATAGGGTGGAAATAGGGTGGGGGGGGGGGGGGGGGTTAGGGGGAAGGCAAAGAAAAGAGAAGGAAAAAGAACACCCCTTTTTGGATGTTCAACATTTACAACATGAAAAAAAAAAAACAAAACTTGAGGTGACTCATGTTCACAGTACTACAACAGCACAGAAGGTGTGTGTGTGTGTGTGTGTGTGTGTGTGTGTGTGTGTGTGTGTTTATGCGAGCAGACTGCCACCAAGATGTAGAGTCTTACGCAAACATTCCCACAGAGACTGTCATCTTTGGCACGCTAGTGGTGAAGAAGACGGTGGCCATGTCCTCAAGAAATCCTCCTCCAAATTTCATTAGAGCTAAATGCTCAGAATGCGACGCTCATTAGGAGTGTTATGGGTAAAATCTGGCCACATTGCCAGCTTTTTCTCTGCTCTATTCCTGTACCCTAGAGCCAAACACTGGCACATGCCATGTTCATTTAGGCTTAAATTACATTACTTCATCAACTCATTTATTTATTCTGCAAACACTCAAATCTGGCTTTGCAAACGTACACACTTTACACGTAAGGATATATTTTTCCATAGGAATATTTACACAAACAGAAGGTTATTTGAACAGTGGGGGAAATTTTCACAGAGGGAAAGTCATTAAAAGATTTTCATCTCGCTGATTTCGCATTAGGTCCAGTTTTCCGTCGGGCCGAAGAGCGTTAATGTTAGAGCTCTGACCAAACTCAAATGCTCCTGCCAAAACTCAGACACTCTTCAGAAGGCAAAAAGACGCCATGTCTTAAGCTGGTCTTAGCCTTTTTCTCGCTGATCTTTTTTTTTTCTTTTTTTTTTGAGTGATTAGAAATAATTAAGAGGACAAGCATGGCGGATTAGAAATGTCAAATGACAGAGTGTAAACAAAGCCAAGGCCTCCTCTGTGTTTTAAGGATGGTGAAAACCCCATACCAGCTGCTACAGCACAGATGACACGTGGAAAACGTCAGTTTCACTTTCTTTAACAACAGGATTACAGTGGTGTAAAATGTACACCTACATGTGAAAGAACACCCCACGCTTTTTGTCAAATCAATGACTAAAAATATTTGATTACTTCATTTTATTTCAGATGCATGAAATCAACTTTGAATGATACAGACAAACCAGTTAAACAAACGGAAATCTTATGGTAGCAGGTACTAAATAAATGTATTATTGAAACATTCTCAGAGTCTTGCCTCTCAGGCCTTGTGACATGAAAATGTTGTAAATGTCAATGAGGTAAGGAAGTTTGAAAACCAAGTCTCTCAGTTCAGAACAGCCTGTCTGCGTCCATCGCCATACAAATCCAGAATGAGTCAAGTGAGTTGATAAGGAGCAGACCATCTTCTCAAGAGCTCCATTCCCTCCACTGTCACATGATCCCGGTCCACTTCCACCCAGCCTGAGCACACACCTCTACAGTCTAGATAAAAGCACAGACTCACAGCCCGCAGCCCACAGACTTCTGCCACTACAGATACCACTGCTTTCTCTCTCTCTTTCATTCTCTGTCTTTCTCTCTCTCTCTCTCTCTCTCTCTCTCTGTCTGTCTCTCTCTCTCTCTATGTCTCTCTCTCTCTATGTCTCTCTCTTTCTTCCTCTCTCTTGCTGTCTCCCCCTCTCACTCTCTCTCTCTCTCTCTCTCTCTCTCTCACTATTTGTCTATCTATGTTTTGCTAAAAGGTAAAAATTTAAGGCTCAAAGCTGTAACCTGAGATGACTTATGCATCCACATACACACACAGATACACACACACACACACACACACCCACACACACTTACACATACACACATCCATCATGGCCTTCCCTCCTCATCAATCTCCTGGATTGTTCTCAAATGCGAACAGAGACTCAGAACAACTCAGTGATGTGTGCCGCCCACCTCCAGGCTAAGGGGAACAAAGCAGCACTAACTGGAGAAGTTAGACACTGACAGAAGAGTTTGAAAGAGACAGGAGAGAGAGAAAAAAAACTCTTGGAAAACAAGGAAAAAATGAGAGAGAAAAAAAGTCGATGTGTCCTTGTGTTTTCCTCGCACAGACAGGAATGTGTCTTTTGATCTCAAACACTGATGTTTCAGGTTTCAGATAAACGGATGACAGGCAATTACAGTGACAGCTACTGATATGACAGAGACTAGAAGCAATGTACTGAAAATAGGCTGGACTTCACACACACACACACACACACATGCAGACTAGTGGAGGAAACCGAGTGACAATCATGTAAGGGTCACTGTCTAGGACCTGACCTAGGGAATACATTATTGTGAAGTCATAAGACTGTACAGCCATTTAATCTAACTGTTATGTCATATGCTGTAAGTCATGTTTATACCTGTTATTTTTTAAAAACACAGAAAAAAAAACTTGATTTCACTTTACTACTGAGCTTCTGCACTTTCAAACACAGGCACAAAAAAAAAAAAAAAATAGCAGTCGCTCAACCAATATGCTAAGACTGAGTGAACGTGTTGCAGAGACGGGATGAAGGAAGGCAAAAGATTTGGAGAGGGGGGTGCGGATAAACAGCCGTAAGAAAATCCGGAACGTTCCGTCTGAGCACGGCGGACTAAAGCAGGGCGAAAGGACGAGGCGGCGAGGGTCACTGGGGTCAATGGGGTCAGTGTTAGGCAACAAGAAGAAATCTCCCCAGAGCTTAACGCTCCTGAGCCCCATTTCAGCGTTAATCAAAATCATACAAGCGAGACAGATTACAATGAGGGAACAGCTTGTGGGTATAGCGCGGTTAATACCTCTGATTAGTATCTATAGATTATAGGGGCTTTTAATTTTGTGCCCTCATCCCAGATTCACAGAGCATGAGCCTGCAACAGAGACCCCGTCAGGAGCCTTCATCTCTGACGCACGCACGCGTCTGTGCGGAGCCGGGCGTATTTTGGTACCATTTGGGGGCCAAGCCGGGACAGTAAACAGAAGGTGCTGGGCAGTGATGCCATGAGGAAGCAATGGAGATTCATGTGGAAGTAAACAGATTATTTCATTTCACTGGGATTAGATCTGGGTTTGACTCCTGGTGCAATAGTCACTTGACATCTCTGAAATTCCGATTCCTTAGAGCGTTGGGGTTTGAATCCCAGCTGTGTTACTCCTGCTAACTGTGGCCAGAGGTCCAGAGGGGCTGGACCCCCAGGTTATTGGTGCTGAACCCTTGAGTGGGCGTGTGGGGCGGGGGCCTTCCCATCATTCATGCCTGGTCACTGATGGATGGACACTCACTTTGGAGAGGGTGTCATCATGCTAATAATGCTGCTTTCCCAGTGTGTTACATTTCTCACTCACACTGTTTTGCTAAGCAAATTCTAACAAAGGTGTATCAGAGGCTGAGTAGCTCACCCTTCTGCTCTCCGGACCTGATCCAACTTCATGCCCTACTTCTGGTTGGAGCTCTCCGCACTAGGAAACCACTCACTGCTGCTGAGGACATAGCCCCATATGGACAACCCAAGAATACACCCAGAGCCCTTCATGACTTAAATTATGCCATCTCTAAGAGCAAAACATCAGATTTATATACAAAAAGAAGAACTGTCTTTTCACGCTGTGAATATCTGTTTTATGTGCTGGCCAGAGGAGGATGGGCTCCCCCTGTTGAGTCTTGGCTCCTCCCAAGGTTTCTTTCAGCTATTCACTGCTTTAGGGAGTTTTTTCCTTGCCATTGTCGCCTTGGGCTTGCTCACTGGGGGCTTAGGCACTGATCGCTGTAAAGATGCTTTGAGACGATTTTGATTGTAAAAAGCGCTATGCAAATAAAATCGAATTGAATTAACCCAGTGGCAGTGTATCAGAGGTCTTGTGTTTTAACTTCACTCATCTAGACTGCGGTCGGAGACAAGATATCATGGTTAAGTGGACACGTTACAGAAAAAATGAGTGTTAAAAGTTTTTTTTTCTTTTTTTTTTTACCTCCTTCATCTATGCTCTCATGATTCACTTTTTCATCTATTTTCCTCATCAGCCTTGCATGTTCCTGCATGTCCTGCAGGTCTTATAACCCTTTCCCAGAATCCTCTGTACTTACATTCCCTCTGTCTCTGCTCTACTTTACACTGCTATACAACATATGTCCTTTCTGTTTTTATTTCCTTTTTTTTTTCTTTTTTTTTGTTGTTTTGTTTTGCCTCTGGAGAAAACATAAGTGAATCATTTTAACATCAGCCATGCTTTCCAATGTTTTATGCAGGCAAGGGCCACCCCGAAGCACGTGGAGATATATCGCTTGAACGTCTATGGAAAGTCATCCGGCTCTATCGCCTCGGCATCTCTGTATCTTAATCTAGGAGTCCGACAGCAGGAGCTTCATCTGATTTCTGCAGTGGAGTCGGGGAAGCTGGGCCGACAGACATCAAAGAGCGGTGAGGACCGCACGAGGCAGCGAATTCTTCAGGCAGCTGAGCGAGTCAGAGCGCTCGGATTTGACTCGCTCTCCCTCCACTTCAAAGTCGAGGAGGTTGCTTTAAAAGGTCGACCTGTGTTTTGACGTGGCTCTGCAGAGGTGAATGAGAATCAAGCAGTCTACGCAGACCCTTCAGAAGTCAGGCTGTCTTTACCCTCTCACCACACACACACACACACACGCACGCTCCCACTTGGCTCCTTCGACAAAGAAAAGAAGAAAAACAAGAAAATTCAATAATGCCTTTGAGAGGCTGGATTACCTGAGGAGACGCCTTGCGTTGCTATGCCCGCAGTCAAATCTCCAGTGCGCCTCTCTGCAGTACGGCTAAACACAGCCCCCCGGAAAAAAAAAAAAAAAAAAAAGCACATCAAAACGCCCCTTTGAAGAAACGACTAGCAATTAACCCCACAAGTCCAAAAATTACACATCACACTCCATGTGTCACATAGTTTCACAAAAACAGAGACGTCTGAAACATAACATGGGTGTGTTTGTTTGTTTGTTTATGTGTGTGTGCGTGTGCATGTGCGTGTGTGTGTGTGTATCTATTTGTTTGGTGGTGGTGGTGGGGGGGGGGTGTATTAAAGTCTCAGTATGTTTGTTTGTTTTAAGACAGGCTACTTGTCTAATGAAGAGACATGGCTACACATTTGAGACAACCCATTTCTGTCAGTCTGAAAGTAAAGTAGGCTAAACCTCCAGAGAAGGGCTAGCTCGGCAGCAGGAAAGCAGGAGGGTTTTTTTTTTTTGTGCTCCATTATTTGTGCTGCTGCTCACTTCTGAAGGAACAATGCAGTGCTGCCTAGGGAACAAAGGAGCCAGGGCTCCGTGTGAATTTTAATTAAACCGTGGGTGCAGCGCACCAGCCAGAAAGACCAGCCCCACTTTCAACTGTGTTTGTATGTCACTCTTCTTCGCTCGCATCGCTTTGCATAAAAATAATTAGACAAGAGGACAGGGAGAGAGAGAGAGAAAGAGAGAGAGAGAGAGAGAGATCTGTTCTGTATGAGAGCCACAATACTCCCCCGACTGATGTAAATGCTAAAACACAAAGTCTGTTTGTGGTTATTAACAGCATGTCTGTAAGAGCTCTATTGAGTTCTGAGGGGTGATTAACACAACGTCGCCGTTTTGGAGCAGACGAGACATAAGAAAATCTCTGAGAGGATCTCGCTGACAAGAGAAGAAACACCTAAACCCAAAACACTACACTCTAAGACTTGCGGCTTACAACACATCCAACAGGAACTTCAGAACCTCATGCTGTCTCAACACAATAATTCCCAAACAGAGAATCAACTGACAGTCATCCAAGAAGCCATGTCAAGCTCAAAATGCAATGTTAATAATGCCATCCCAAGTCTTTTTTAGAGATAATATTACAGCATGAATTTTGGATCTGGGGAGGGAGTGAGCAAGAACTAGCACTGTCATCTCGACACTTAAACAAATACACCCATGTTTTTGGGGGGGTTTTTCTGTTTTTTCCTGTGATAAGACGATAAGATTCCTTTAGTCTTCTTTAAAGAGACCAAAATTCCAGACCCTTTCCACCTTCCAGAGAGTACTATTTGATAATGTTCTATGAGGGGATTTTGATCTGCCCTCCCCTGGCAGGCAGCGAGATTACACACCGACAGTAAACAATTCAATATTACATGACTGCCTCTGTAACGGGAAGGACTTACAATCGTGTTTCATTAATTCGGCTTGAACGGAGCCTCATTTGAAGTATTGAAGAGCTTAAGATTTCTGTGAAATTAATAACACAACAGATGTCTTCACAATTTTGCCCCTCTGGAAGAAAAAAGAGAGAAAGAAAGAGAGAAAGACAGGAACAGACAGAAAAAAGGAAAAAGAAAAAAAAAACTCTGATTACCTCAAAAACTTAAAAATATTTAAGTGAAAACCACAGAGGCTGGTGTCCAGGAGTTTAGAATATATTCCTTTGCATCACTAAAAGCAAAACGCCATGGGGAACATTCGCATGACAGATTTATATCAAATTCTCTTATTCAGTCCTGCTTCATTGCCCTAATCTGTGCTCCGCTATATCCCCGCTAAAGATGTTTGTAGTGCGTTGAATATTTCAGTCGAGTGTACCCAGAGATAATCGTTTTGACAACAGCGCACTGATGGAGTACAAGGGAAAATTTCACCATTTCAATTATCAATTAGTCCAGGCTTTCTGCCCTCCCTCTCTTCTCCTACAAAATGGGCCTGTGTTTCACAAACCTTTCTGTTCTCTCCCGCTGGCTCAGGGTGCGATTGTACGAACGGTGAGAAACATGCTGCCTTGGGCCAAAAACACACACTACACACTGCTCTATACACACACACACACACACACACACAGCAAGACACAGAGAGAGATCTAGAGAGAGAGACAGGGGGAGAGAGAGAGAGAGAGAGAGAGAGAGAGAGAGAGAGAGACCTTAACTGCTCAGTTTAACAAAATATGTGAATTCTTTTAAAGGAGAAAATCCCTCAGGTCGGATTTTTTTTCTCGCACGTCCAATCCCATTCTCCTTATTTCATACAGTTTAAATGTGATTGGCTAATCAATTATTCTCATAGATCTTCTCATGCAGATCCATCAGGGCAACATTACCAAATCGCAATGACATAAATGACAAAGTCCCATAGACAATACAGGATTAACCAAAGGCACAGTGTCTGCTGACCACTGAACAGGTTGGCACTTATCTGGGGTGTTTTTTTGTTTTTTTTTGTTTGTTTTTTTCTTTAAATCTACCATGACTTTTCATTTTGAAATAAATAATTTTATTTTGTTTTAGGATGTCTTATGTTATGCAGGAGATTTATAAAATACTCGTAGAGTTTAAAGAGAGTTTCTAAAAGTTGAAAAATGTCAAACAACAAACAAAGTTACAATGAAAAAAATAATTACCCCGACTGAAGAAAAAGCATATCGCTGTGTACAGTAAAATGGGGGGGGGGGGGGGCGGATATTGGTTTGCCCCCTAATTGTGGCTGCGTGAAAAGCTAATTTTATATTAGCAAACTGAACCGCTTTAGAAAATGACAGCAGTCTTTTGGGGGGGGGGGGGGGGGGGGGGGGGGTCGTCTCTGAATTCAAATGAACACGATTTATAAGAATTCAAAGACAAACTGAAAACCATTATAGAACACATTAAAAGCCACTTGAGCTGGGAGCTAATATTGTGTCACTCCATAATTAATTTAATCATATTTTCTGCCTCTTTCTGTGATTTGAACTATGAATCTAATTTCATGTCTCCTTCATGGAGAAGCTGCTGTATTGGCTTCACAATTCTTTCTTTGACGACGTCTTTGTCGACAGCTACAGTAGCTGAAATCCCATCTCTGTACGACAGAGACAGCCAGCCCAAGCGAGCCCAAGCGAGGGGGAATACAATGAAAATAGAGAAAAACAATAAAGTATATCAGAGTTATTAAATTGGATATTTGCAGTAATGCATAATCTTACTTCATCTCTCTGGATCTTCCAGAACTCTCTTTGTTTAGTCAGGCAGCAGAAGCACTCCAATAATTGAGAAACCAATTCAGAGTTTTTTTTTTTTTTTGTGAAGGCAGAAGAGTGGAGAAGTAGGCAGCAGATGGATGGATGGATGGACAGAAGGATGGATGAGTTAGAGAGGAGCATTAATCTTCATAGCATTATTATTGTGAGGGTTTTTTTTTTTTTTTCCTCCTCTTCATTTTGAAGATGTGCCATTCTCTGCGACATAATGAGATTCGAGTTAGCAGGCTAATAAAGTCTAAGAGAGAGAGAGAGAGAGAGAAAAGGAGAGAGACAGGGGCTTAAACAGTGTTATTCATGAGGTTTGGTAATAGTTTCTAATTCACTGTCAACTCACAAAACTCAAAGAAGTTTGTCTTGGCCTTTTAGAACTTGACACTTCGTTGAGCAAATTAAAAAGGCTTGAGAAGACTAAGCATAAATCCGACTGGGTTTTTGTGTTAAAAGGGACGGCCTTTAAACTGTTCGCTCTAAGTGGCGTGACAGTGTTGAACGTGTCTATACCGCATTAACATTCGTTCAACACAAGGAGCAAAAATTGAACATTCATTCTGTACAACTCCGAGTAGTCCACAACTCAGAGGTTGTGTCAAAATAAATGAGTATGAATAGGTCTTCATCATAACTCACAGTGTACATCGTGTTCTTTTCCTTTCCTGATTGACTTCCAATTAATTCACAGAACAAAGGTTACTTCGGCGAGAATGAAGGTAAGATGAGTGCGTGTGTGTGTGTGCGTGCCGTGCGTGTGTGTGTGTGTGTGTGTGTGTGTGTGTGTGGTGAAAGAGTTGAAATCCTATCCCTGACAAGGTGTTGGTTTCCTAATGAATGGTGGGGGGGGGTTAGGTGGATCTCGGGTGGGGTGACGTTCATGTTGTAGACGTTGGAAGGGAGGGCGGAGGTGGGGGGGAAGTTTGGGGGGGGGGGGGGTCTTTGGCCAGTGGCCAGCGCTAACTGTACATCTACGCTCTCCTTTCGCCAAGAGAACATCCATCTCTCCCTCTCCTGTGACACTCCTTCACTCCCACGTTCATTTGTCATATCCCCAATCACCAGGATGAACAGAAACACTCCTGCTTTGATTGATGGCCTTTCTAATTAAGACCAAAGAAAAGATCGTCGCCCTGCTCAAGACGCTATTCACTTTCTTTCTCTGTCTCTTTCTGTCTCTCTCTCTCTCTCTCTCTCTCTCTCTCTCTCTCTCGTTTTCCTACTCCTTCGTTCATCTAATAAGAGAGACTTTTTTTTTTTTCTTTTTTTTTTTTCTGAGGCAGATTGGACTGTGTCCTTCGTTAAGTGCTGTCACTAAGCTGTAGGTCATATGACAGGAAGAGGAGGGGACTTGTGGGAAAACAAGCCGGCGCCCGGGCCGCTTTTGTTTGTTTGTTTGCCGTGTATAAAACAAAGAGCACATGGCGTTGAGAGTTTCATTTGAAGGAAATCCCTGTAGAGATTACTTATTCAAAGACATGCTAATGACATTACCATGCGCTGCCTGACATGGGGGGGGGCTGTACTCATTTTGGATCTGCTTAATTGCTTCATTTCCAAAATAACTCCTCTGTTGTTTACCACTGCACTACAATATGAAGACATTGCATGGAGTGGCTAATGTTCATTCACTTGCATCCTCTTACGTGATCCTGGCAGCTTTTCATTCTCCGTGGCAACCAATACACAAGATCATTAGAAGAAAAAAAAAAAAAAGAATCAAATTAAGATGACATTACCTGACTGTAGAGTGTTTACTTTAAAACCTTATTGTACTTTTTCCATTACTTGCTGACCATAAAACATATAGTAGTGATTCATACGAAGCATTTTAATATGGAGAACAGTACTGTTTTAATGCTACTGTTTGAAATACAGTGACAGAGTCACTTTGTCACTCGTCACATTATGGACTGTTGCCGAGGTTACGTCATCGTTGTTATGAAGTGTCTGTGTGTAAAAGTTCACGTAACGAGGTTGCGTTCTGAGGTTTCGCCATGTCGTTTTCTGAGTTTCCACAGCACTGTTGCGTCATGAGGGGTTCTATGCAGAGCGTTCTGCCGCCAGGCCCTGCCCTGACCATATACGATGAAGTTCTTTTTTAAGCTGTGAATGCTGTTTTGCATGCACTGAGGAAAAAAAAATGTAAATAAGGTCCAGGGGTAATGGATGTCACGAGCTGGGCATTACTGCAGCATACAAGTACGTAGACTAGGCCTACCTCAGAGTGACCGGCCAAGATGTGAAAAGGTTAACCTGAATAACAGAATGACAATATGTTACCAGCATTAAAGAATATTTCATCTCCTTCATGCACCAGAGACAGATTTAAACATGCAAGAGAGAGAGAGAGAGAGAGAGAGAGAGAGCGTAAGAATCAGGAGGAGGTTTTAAACGGGCCTTGAAAAGAATCAATTACTGTAAAGGCATCAGAATCGCTCATGCATGTAATACATCACGTATCTTAACATTTCAGCCCCGGCTTTTTCCATTCCTCAACCATCAGCCAGGCCATTTGCACTATCCTTCTGTAAAGTAGTCATATTTTAAACTAATATCAACACATTATAAGCCAAGAAATCCTTTAAACACTGCATTACGATGAACTGTTGCAGATTCTGATATCGTATATCAGGTTATCAGGACCACAAAAAGCCTCTCTTTCCTCATATCTCAGACACGGCTGCACA
This sequence comes from Chanos chanos, assembly GCF_902362185.1. Taxonomy (NCBI): domain Eukaryota; kingdom Metazoa; phylum Chordata; class Actinopteri; order Gonorynchiformes; family Chanidae; genus Chanos; species Chanos chanos. Next base: position 5,910,995 of record NC_044496.1, on the reverse strand, counting down.
TTTGGCACGGGGCGGGGGGGGGGGGGGGGGGGGGACACGCTACAGAGAGAGAGACAGACAAAAACGTCAGAAACCCTGGTATTAACACGGGAGGAAAAATGATCTGCCCCTTTCAGCAAAGGTCCAGCCCAGCAGGCACCAAGACCAGAGCTGTCCTTCAAAGACCCTCTGTCAGGGAGGAGTAAGAAAAAAACAAAAAAAGAAAGAAAGAAAAGGCAACGTTATTTGGAAATGCTAAGCATTCTCTGTCTGTGTTTAAACAAAATGTGAGAGACACAAAGCCGCTTCTTTACGATTTGCCGTGAAGAGATACACGTTAAATTTCACGTAGTTCGAATTGTGTTTTCAAATATGTATACGCAAATCTTTTCGGTAGAAATAGAGTACAACATTTTTTTTTTTTTTCCCCCATCGTTTTGTTTCATGAATTCGAGACACAATATAGAAAAAGAAATGGTAATTTTTTTTTTTTTGGTTTAGTTCCTATTCAGTGTGTGAGCCAGTCATTGTGCATTGCTATGTCCGTCCTTTACCAGTTGACAAGAGCTGGCTTTTGGCTGGGCCCAAATGTTCAGTGGTCCTAGAATCTTTCCCTGTAAGCTGCTCAAACATTTACAAATGCAATCATTATAAGAGACAAACAACCTGTTGTGTCCCCAATAAGCCTAAAGCCCCTTTTTTTTTAGCTTTATATCAAGACTAACATCCTTAATCCAATGTCAGAAAAAATATAACATACAGTAATAAAAAAAATAATCATCGGCAGTGACCGCGCAATCTTTCTTTTTGGTTTTTTTTTCTTGTCATCCCCGTGTGGACAAGCGATGTTTATTACCGGGGAACAAGTCTGGGAACACGGATCACAGCCACCGCCTGAAGTCCAAACACGAGTTTTCTTCTCGTCCTCTGCTGTTCACACCCTGTAGACAGGCTGTAAATCTGCAGCTCCATCGTTCTTCCTCTTTGTGAACACTTGTAATGTTGCTCGTTCTTTCGCCCTGATAGCATACAAATATTTATTTGCTGGACATTTCCTACACTTGCTTGAAGACAATGTCTGCATATGTAAGTCATTGCAAAAAAAAAAAAAAGAGCGAAAATCCCCCCCCCAAAAAAAATAATAATAATAATGGAGGGTAAGAAGGATGTCTCTCTCTCTCTCTCTCTCTCTCTCTCTCTCTCTCTCTCTCTCTCCCTCTCTCTCTCTCTCTCTCCCTCTCTCTCTCCCTCTCTCTCTCTCTTTCTCTCTCTCTCTCTCTCTCCATTCACAAATACACAGCGTGCACTGAGAAAAAAAAAAAGAGAGAAGAAGCACATGGCATGGCCTCCACCCATGGTCCAGACCAACTAACCTGCTCTCCCCATTACCTGCCCATTCATTACCATCACAGTGCCATCAAGCCAAACAATGAACAGGCCGTCGGGAATTGATGACTGTATAGAAGTGCATATGGGCAAAAAGGCCTCCGCTCAGCAGCCGGGTCTACGTGTTCGAGTTGACAGCCGTGATGAATATGACGCAGTCGACCAGATTTATCTTGGAAATGGAATAATTACAGGCTGAAGGGACGGACGGTGGTCTGACTTTATGCTGATAGCTTAACGGGGATTGTAGAACGGGGGCCCCCTTTCTCACAGACCCTTGGGGCACCGCTAGAGATCTTCACTAAATGTCGGAGAACAGATTGTCTCGGTCAAGGTTATGAGGAAGCCATACGTCTTAAGGCAGCGTGGGTGGTACTTATCCACACCCCCCTGAATAAGAGCCGCATTACAAGGTGACCCGATAAATAGATAATAAACTGGTAAAAGACTAATAAACGTTTACAGAGAACAGGGGAAGGACAATGTCAAATAGGACCGACATAAACACACTGGAGATGATTCAGCTTCGTGAGACGAAACCATATACGTTTCATTTCAAAACTATCTGTACATACAATATGTATACACATCTATTTATCTATCAGTGATTATATGAAATAGGTGATGTATATTTTAGATTGTGGACCATCTGCCTGGTTTTACACCTCGGGTTGAAAAAAAAAACGCAGAGGAGAGAAAAAAAGAGAGAGAAAAAAAAGAAAAGAAAACACAAGGCATGCAAATGCAGAAAGTCTCATCTCAGTAGAATGGGTTTCCATCTCACACCGTCACCCCTCAGTTCCGCTCTGAGAGCAAACGCGTCCCATCCACACATTTATAATTGAGCATGTGTTTTTCTTCAAAAATCAATTCACAAAATCAATGAAAGAGTCTAGATGTTTTCCATCACAACAGTTACACCCAACTTCAGAGTGTTTCGGTTGTTGTTTGGTTTTTTTTTTTTTTTTGGGTGGAGAGAGAGTGGGTAAAGAGAGAGAAGGCAATCCCTCAGTCCTGATAGAGTGCTTTGTTTCTACCACACAGAGAATAAACTGCATCTCAGAGCAGGGAGTGTGTTTCACAGGTATCTGTCATTCCACTGTCAATTCTGCAGAGACATTTCACACTTGACTGCTGCCTGCTTGCCCTGGACTGCCACACCTAACATTACACACGCACGCACGCACGCACGCACGCGCACACACACACACACACACACAGACACACCTCTGCACATGCACACACACACACACACACACACACAAACACACACACACACACGTTCAAGCACACAGTATACAATCATTAAGTGACACGCACATTCTGCACACAAGTAAAACACACACACACACACACGCACACACATACACACATAAATAAAGTTCATACATTCACAGTGTGTTGCAACCAATCTTAACGTACACTCTGTGCTGTGCACATTCAAGTTACAAACACACACCCATACACACACAAACACACACACACACATGCACACACACACACACACACACACATACACACACACACAAACACGGATGCCCACACACACACACACACACACACACCGTACACACATAAACAGAGTTGTGACTCTACACAAAGTGCTTATCATGAGGAGAGAGAGAGAGAGACAAGACTAACTAATAAACAGGGGCAGTCATTTGACTGGAGAGGGATTAGCCGCTTAAGCTCTCAGGTTGGCATTTCCTCACTGATGGACTGAACTGAGCTTTGATAAAACCATGATCGTCATTTGTTATTTGTTATCAAAAGCATCAGATTAAAGTTTACAGATGCAAATCCACAAGAGGATTCGTGCCTTTAAACAGCCAGGGAAACAAAAGGCAATCGGACACATGAGAAATACACGTGTTTAAATTCACTGTTTAAAATTCAAAGGTCAGGACAAAAAGCAATAATCAACAGCTGTAGCAGCTCCTCTGGAACGAGCGCGCCCATTTGTTTTCATCATTCGGTGCTGCCGTGTGATTTGGTTGTGCTCCAGATGTGAGTGCCAGCTTAGTCTGATAAAAACATCACAATGGTCAGCAGTCCATTCTCAGTCGCTGGCAAAGACGCTAGACCACCCCGCCCCCCCTTCCCTCCCCACGCCTAGACAGGTATCAGGCACCGGTACAAGCTGAACTAGCTCTGGCCCTCCTGTGGTTACAGCTGGCACAGGGCTGTAGACGCTCCACAGTTTGTTGTTTGATTCTGACACTTCGTCAGACTCTTTCATGTTGGCTATTTATGAAAATACAGAGTGGTGCGTGCGTGCATGTGTGTGTGTGTGTGTATGTGTGTGTGTGTGTGTGCGTGTGTGTGTGTGTGTGTGAGAGAGAGAGAGAGAGAGACAGAGAGAGCGTGTGTGTGTGTGCGTGTGTTCCTTAAAGCTCTTGTACGACCTCCGGAGCTGGCTGATCCTTGAGTAGAAGGAAATCTACCTCTCCAGCAATCCCTTGTAGAACACTTAATTCCCTGCCGAACATGGCGCGTGAGGGAGCCTCATCTAAGACACAGAGGAGCATTTGAAAGCAGATTAATAATATGAACGGTAATATTTCCCCTGTCGTCGTCTGCGTGCACCGAGGATTACAGGGCTCTGGCGAGATTACCGGCAGGGAGAGAGGGGTTACAAGTTCTCCAAACTTTTCATCTTCAGTCAAGGCCATCCAGCAGATGCCATGCGCACGCGGTCACATGCAGAAACATACAAACACATACGCACACATATGCACGTAGACAACCTATTAACACACAAGGGTGCACACACACACTTACACACACACACACACGAGAACTGATTAAATAGTCTATATCAAGTAATCTAATCTCTCTTTGAGATTCTAGCACACGTTACTTACGATACATTATGTCAATACATTATGTCCTGCATTACTTTCATTCTAGATTACACATTAATGGTGATAATTATTCATTTCTCAGATAATATGGGGTTGGATACCCACACTTAGAACATGTCAAATCAGGTCAGGATGAAGCGTGTGTGAGGAGTCTGTTCTGTTTTTTCTTGAGATAAAAGAAAGTACTCAGATTTTGAGAGAGAGAGAGACAGAGAGAGAGAGAGAGAGGGAGATGAGAGATTTTCTGTGTTCCTACTCCCCCCAACAGGTCCTTTTCTGGGTGTCATGTTCCTCTAACACTTTTCTGTCCTAGTCTGCCAGTCTCAATCCCACTTCTCTGCGTGTGTGCCCCCCCCCCCCGCCCCCCCCTGTCACCGGGGAGACGGCGTACCACGCGTTCTAAGCAAGCACAGGAAATCGCCCTCGTAGGAGTCGTCTTACAGCTGGAGGACTAGGCGATTTCCCTCACGCACCTCTCGCGCGTGATAAAAAAAAAACACACACACACACACACACAGGCTACTCTGCCTGCCGCCATGTGCAACCAATCACCGTTTGTAATGAGGGCCAGCCGAGACCTGGGGGGGGGGGGGGCTCCGAAGGGTGTCACACCACCCGAATTATCCGCAGGAAAACTGACCTGACGCGCTGTTCTGCTTCTTCGCAGGGAAGGGGAGGCGCGTGGGGTTTTGGGGAGAGGGGAGGGGATTATGGGAAAAGAAACAACACTGTTTCCATTTAGGCCTCAGCCAAAATCACAGCTAACAGGTTGAGGGGGGGGGGGGGGGGGACTACACACGTTTGTCAAGCAAAAAAACCCCCAAAAAAACGGGATGTTTCCACTCCCCAGATATGAGTGTTGACTTTGTAGCTGCCGCCCGCTCCCAGGGGCCACTGGGAGGAAGGAAAAAGGAGCGGGCGAGACGCGTTCGCCCCATGCCGAGATTCAGAGTACCACCGCTTCCCTCCGAATCCTTCCCTTCAAAGGGAAACCTGAGAGAAGGGGGCACCAACGTAACCCCGCCCCCCCCCCAAACGCTGTTTTGTGCTGCCAGCTTCCGAAATGCACCCACTAGTCATCAATTAGGGCCCCGAAGGGTGCCATCCACACACAAACACACCCACTGTTCAGTCATGACAACTCCTAATGGGGTTTGATGCTGAGAGCGGATATGCCTGCTCTGACATGCCTAACCAACACAGACACTCTGAAGTAAAGCCCAATAAAGCCTTTATACTTGGTTTCCCATTTAGCAAACGACTTTTCATGGAGCAAAAAAAAAAAAAGTCACGATACTTCTGTGAACAAACTTTAAACTGACAAAACAGAATTACTAATCACTCAAAAAAGAGTTCGATGTGTTTCTGTGCATTTGAATTCTTTAATATGTACTAAATTGTGGAGATGCTGAAATATATACATATTGCATGTTGAAATAATATAAGTTGAAAATAATTTGCTGCTGTATATAGTATTATTATCACATACATATTATAATATATATACATTCACTCTTTCATGTCCGTGCCTAATGCCGCAATCAACCTCATATATATTCCGCTCCGTTAGAAGAATTCAAAGGGGAAAGCACTTTAACATATTACATTTCTCCCCATTTTCTCCCTATTCTGCCCAGTCTTAATCCATTACACGTTCTGTGGTGCTGAAAATAACTCCACCGGCGCGGGGGGGGGGGGGGGGGGGGGGGGGGGCAGGGGACAGCAGGTCCAGAGCGTTTCCACCGCGTGACGCTCGCCATGCTGATTATCCCTCCGCAAATTGTTCTTTACGATTCGAATACGATTTTCACGCGGTTTTGGCGGAGGGCTCGTCTTCCAGATTAAGGGGCAAAAGTGATTGGAAAGCCTTCCTAAGTAACACCGAGAGCACCATCAGAGGAAACATCTCTATTCATAATGCCTGAAATATATCATTATTGGAGTAATGCGCGGGATGAATTAGTTTGAATATAGGAGCTGTGCGGGGAGCTGACCCCGAGCCGATCTCACATTAGACCTAGAGGAGGCCCGCGCAATTCATTTTCATATCACGCATTGCCAGTCCTAATCAACATGACTCATTGTGTCTGAGGCTTATTTTTAAAGGCCGTCGTAAGGGAGTTATGACTTACCCAGACGCGACGACAACAAAAATCACACACGCAAAATCGTACCGGAGTGTATCAGAGGAGTAGAAACACAGGGGTGAGGACATGCTGTAGAAAATTCAAATTTACATAGACCTGAAATCTCTCGCATGCAGAGTATGGATGAAAGCTTTAATGCTGTTTCTTGTTTTTGGAGGGGTAAAGAAAATTGCTTAGGAAAGAGGTGTAATTGCTTTTTGAAAAAAAGAAAGAAAGAAAGAGAGAAGGAAAGAATAGCATAACACGTTGACATTTTATATGTAGTAGTGATGCCGGCGGAATTCTAGATGGAAGCTGGAACCGGAATTGATATGGAATGTACTGGTATAATTCATAAATGCAGAAAGATGATTTCATTCCTAAAAAAAAAAAAAAAAAAAAACACACATAGAAACAGCAGCACTGTTACATAGAGAAGACCTAAGGGCCTAAGCTGATCGCACTGAACTTATTGATTTGCTTCAGATCTCCACATTAACTGAGAACATGAAGAGAAGTTCAACAGAAAGTCATTAACACCATGTTTTTGATATATGGCAAAACATCATTCAGTGAACACACTTCATGCTGATTCCTGGCTGTTATCAGGAGCAGAGAACACGAATGGAGGACCCCCCACCCCCCCCCCCCCCCCCCCCCCCCCCCACCCCCGAGACCTACCCTCCTTTTTCCCCTTTTTTTCTTCCTAAATGACACAAATGCATAAACAGCCCTGCTCCAGTTATCGATCGGATTGGGCATTTGCATGGCTGTGATCACATCAGGAGTGAAAGGAGAGATTAAGAGATGAGGCCTCTTCAATTGTCAGATGGATCATTAGCAGCACTTCACTGATATCTCTCTCTCTCTCTCTCTCTATCTCTCATTCTGTCTCTGTTTGTGTCCACTCTCACATGGGGAGTGCCCCAGGAAAGACAAATGTATAACACGACCAAACCGACAGATTTGCCAACCAGATGTACTAAACAATAGCAAATCAGTTATAAACCCTATGACACCAAAGTCATCTCCCTGGCTTCGCGTCCAGCTAATGCAGCCACAGAGAGAGATCAAATCCTTTCAGTTTCAGAGAAAAAGTCATCACAAAGGGCCGTGTTACCGTGACGATGGATGTGGGTCACCCCAGCGAGAATGTCGATGATGACCTTTTGGCTTTCTCTTTCTGAACCCGTCGCCCCCCCCAAATCTCTCTCTCTCGCTCTCTCTCTCTCTGTCCCCCCCTTCATCCCTCCCTCTCCATCAAACACACAGACAGAAACACACACACATACAGACACACACACACACACACACTCTCTCTCCTGTCCAGGCCTGATCCCTTTTCAAGAGGAGCACATGTTAAATGATGAGGCCCTCTGATGCGAGGACATGCAGAACAATTTCATACACCAGTGATATTCACGATGCAGCACATATGAAATTTCTGGGCATACTCTACCACCCCCCAATACACACACACACACACACACACACACATGACCCACCCCATCCCCCCAAAAAATCACCACCATAATACACACTGACACATACACACCATAATCACAAACGTAACAGTTCCATAAGACAAGGCAGAACGCTGTCATAAGACCAGGAAATCAGTGTCGCTGATATATTCCTGAGATATTAAAAATAAATAAATAAATAAAATAACGCGATGGATTATGTCTTGATACTCGCCCTTATTTACTCATATTGGTATTAGGAAAAACACCTGCCTCCTGCTCCAATAGGATCATGGGATTAATCTTAGTAAGACTTAATACATGCAGATGGTCAGACAGGAAAAATTAGAAAAATGTGAAATATGAATACATTCGTCTTGTGTAATACGAAATATGATTCATCTATAGCAGAGATTACGGCGTGATGTATTAGTGTGCTTAGCAAGGAGACAAAGTTAATTTCTCCACAGGCCAAATGTTGCAGGCAAGATCCTCGGAATAATAATGATTCCTCTGGGAATATTACATAAATTAAACTTAAGCCATCTATTCGGCTTGCATAGTAATACCTTGCCCCATTCCCTGCATGGTCGGAACGGTGCACTCTAGCCCTGATCATCTCAAACATATTATTCATCTATTTCACACAAAATTAGTCCTGTGTCAAGCACGTGAGAGATTCTGCTGTAAACATACAGAATCCATGTGTCTGACACAGGCGCTCTGGTGTTCTTTCACCACAATAATTTACAGGAAAATGAAAAGAAAATGAAAGTAAAAAAAAAAAATCAAACTAGTCATCCGTCTGATAGAACACCTTATTTAAAACGGACCTAAACAATCCAGACGCAGAGAGGAAGGTGTTAGTCATTAACGGCAGATTTTTTTTTTTTTTTCTCAAAGCAACCAGTGGGCCTCCCCTTCCTGACAAAGGTCTTTCTCAATATCCTGGGGTGTTTGGGGCGGGGGGGTTTTGGGGGGGGGGGCAGAGAGAAGGCTGGCGTGCCACAGGCGCTTGAACAGAGAACAAGGCCAGTGAGGCCAGTGTGTGATCACAGGCTCCAGCAATCAGAGGAGGCAGGACTTCCACAAGCCCAGCACGTCAGTGTACAGGGCTGAGTTCGCTACACATACACACACATACACATGTGCACACACACACACACACACACACACACACTCATATCTCAATACATCGGAGGCTTTTTTGTCACAAACACACTCACTCAGTCACTCACTCACTCACACAGACACACACATATCGTGACACATCAAAGTTTTTCTGTTACACACACATACTCTTGCTCACACACACACACTCTCACACACAGCTCATTTGTATCTAAAACAGTGCCACATTTTCAGAGTTGCGTGATTCCAGCCCAATCTTTTATCACAAAATCAGTTATCGGACAGTGCCTTTACTGTGAGTGAGTGAGTGTGTGTGTGTGTGTGTGTGTGTGTGTGTGTGTTTGTGTTAAACGTGTTTTCTGCAGAGGCTCTAGGTTCTGTATCCGGAAACACTACAAGGTAATATAACTCCCAGTTGTACTAATATGCTAAAGTTTCCCTTTTTTTTAAATCATACTTCCTCTCTCTAAGGAGTAGAACTGTTGTTCAAGACAGGTAATAGGAAACTCACTTTGTCTGGAATTTGTGACAGCAGAGAAAACCAGAATAATGTCACATGGAGTTGGGGGTTTTTTTCTGAGAAACGGGTTCATTCAGGTGACAGAGCGGATTTGTCTGAATCAGTTCAGATGTGAGAAGATTTAGGTACAATTAAAAAAAAAACATCAAAACTCATCTGGAGAGCAGCTGTTGAAATTTCACTGTTTGATGTGAAGCAGAAGATGTCATAGATACACATCAAATCAAATCAAATTCAACTCACTCTGCTACACACACTCTCTAAGAAGATTAAGTCCTCTTACCTAGATGTATTACAATTTTCCCCCGCACGAGGGATCGTTGGCATCAGCAGAGGCAAGTAGGACTCTAAACATGTGAGACAGTCGAGTGTAGCATGCTAGCTCTGGGGGGGGGGGGGGGGGGGGGGGGGGGGGGACACTGATGAAGTAATCTTGACATTAAGCACACACTCACACACACACACACACACACACACACTCACACACACACACACACCACAGCCTTAATAAGAGAGCACACACAGGTTTTGTGGACATGTGTGGCTGGCAGGTAAGGCCCCCAGGCACAGGGAGAAGGTTCCCCAGAGAGAGAAAACTTCCATCCTGTCACACTGAGAGACGGATTTGTGTTTCCTCTCAGAGGCTGGACCACTAAATCCTGCTTTCCCATGAGACTTTGTGACAGAGAGCAAGAGAGGGAGAGAGAGAGAGAGAGAGAGAGAGAGAGAGAGAGAATCCACTTCTCTTCACCAGCTATGAACACACACGCTAAAGCAAATCCGACAACTGCGCGGAAACTCTTTCCCAAAATGCGGTGAGATCACATCGTTATGGAAGTCAACCCTCCAAATTTTCAACAGCTTGTGAAAACATCAGGATGAAGTTGTAAAATTAGTTGATTTTCCCAGCCCATCATGCAATTAAACCTGTTTCAATGTTTTGATGAATCTGAGACATATTCCCAGACAATATTTTTTCTCCCCAGTTCTCTTAAGTAATCTGTGCTCTGTATTTACATTTTGGTTGAATCTGAACGCTTCTAAAATATTCATTCCTTCTCTGTGAGCCTACACATGCGCCAAAGCAGAGGCACATCTTCCCCCCATAAATACCTGTGTGAATATTTTACAATAACTAAAAGCAATTCAAGGTATCCATGCATATTTTATTCACGTGTCTACATACGTCTTGGTATCTTTGAGAGGAATTTGTTTGAGGGATGAAGAAAAAGCATCAATATTTCAATTTCTTAAAAAGTAAACACGGATTTCAAAAAGCTTGCTCGCTCGTATTTAAATAGAAACCGTCCTGAGGAGAGTGGAGGGAGCCTATCTGTTGCTCTGGGCCTCGCCGAATGAATCTGTCCTCACCATTAATATGGATGCGCGCGAGTTCATATGAAAAGTGGCTGATGGCTAATCTAAATGTCGGTTACAGTCTGATTGTCCTCTGACTGAGAACAAGGAAAGTGTGCCTTTTGAGACCGGAGCGAACACCCACCGATCCACCCGCTCACACTTACAAATACGCGCGCGCTCTCACGCACGCACACGTACATACAGCCACAGGCTGAGCAATCATCCCTGCTTGTTTACACGCGTGTGTTTGCAGGATGCAGCCACAGAGTGAAATACGGGGGAAAAAATTACACACGCAGACGCGTGTCCCATAAACACACACAAATCATTTACATGTTCCTTTCATCAAAGGCAGCACTCCTCATCTCCGCTGAGATTTTTTTCGCTCATCTGAAAGCTCCAATTGCATCTCCAGGCGCGGCGGCTATTGCGACTGCCAAGAAATGTGATTAATTTTTTAAATACAGCTGTTGACCTATTATTGAGATGGAGACGAGTCACGAGAGACGTTCGACTCTTCTAGGCATATAATGGAACGCGTTATTTCATCAGTGTTTACAAGCCGACGCTAAAAGAGAAACAGAGACGAGAAAAAAAATCATTAAATAAATATAATTCGACTAATGTTGTTCTGCGCAATATTCGCATACAAAACGTCAATCAAAACGCAGAAGCCCCAGATTCATAACCGTCCGCTCGTATCGCAGTCGCATCTAGGCAAAGACACAATAGAACAATAATTACCCTTTTGTGTTTAAGCCGTGCCGCTTCTTAATGCAATCATAAATAAAGTATGCTGAAGATAATGGATTTATGATCAATAATTTATCATAACATTTCCATCACGACGATATAATATGTGTCATGCAGAGTCGTAACAAAGTACTTAGCAAAATTAACTTTTATTCTTTTGGATTTATTAAACACGGTAAGGCATGATTGCTTTGTTCAGCAGCAATTTTCTGGGTCTCTTGTTTTTTGTACACTGCTTAATTACTCAAATCAAATCTCTCTAGATCTATTGAAATCAGATCTTATATTAAATTCTTCTCAATTCTTAACTTGCAAAGCACGAAGATTTTTCTTTCTTATAACAAGACAGTTTGTCGAAATCGTTCTCTGTTTACTGTTCAAAGTATGTTCAAACTAGAGCTGGCCCACAACGCTGTAAGTAGACCAAGTCAGTCTACATATGATCAAACATCCCACTCATAAACATGAGAGGGACATGTACAAAACAGACGGGCTATTGATGATGTATCACAGCCTAGATGAGTAAACCCAAAGCCCACTTGGTGAGTGTGACCGTGTCTGTGGGGGAGCCGTGGAGCCAAGGCCCAGCTGTCTGGACAGAGAGGCAGAGGCCAGCTGGATGTGTGTGAGAGGACACGGGCCTCATGTAGAATTCCCCTTACTGCAGCGACACGGAGAATAAGTGAATGAGGATGGGAGGCTGGCCTGGAACAACTTTACATGAGGACACATGGCACAGGAACAGAGTCTTACCCCTGGCATTACACACGCATACACACACACACACACACACACACACACACACACAAAAACAGCAGAAGTTGAAGCAGAGCGCTAGACACACAGATGATGTTTTCATGCTTTCACTTTGTCAAGATACAACAAAGTTCTTTAGGAAAATCACTTTATGTTGGCATTTCTTTATTAAGTGTGGAAGCTGTGTATTGCATTAAGGTTTGATGAATTAGATTTACATTCAAATATATGCGCAAAGAGAAAAAAAGTGAAAGAGAGAGAGAGAGAGAGAGAGAGAGAGAGAGAGAGTAGAGAATGTGTGGCGAGAGAGTGCTCAAGTCACTTCGATTTAAGGAATCTTGGCAGCAAACAAACAAAGAATAAAAGAAAACAATTTACATGCAAATCAAAGTTTATCATCTCAATCTCCTTACGCCTGTTCTGCTGCAAATTTGCATTCATATGCACAAAGGCATTCACTTAGCCGCAAAAGGACTCTCTTCGCCTGAGCATTTTTCTATTTGGAGAGGAAACGGGTGGTGCTTCAGCCGCTGCGCTGGTGTATCTCTCCCTTTCTCTCTCTCTCTCACACACACACACATGCACACACACGCACACGCACACGCACACACACACACACGATGAGAGATTGTTCTGTGTCAGCTGGATGAGATGGTAGCATGAATCAGAGCAAGAAATAAAGCCCTGCTCCAAAGTGACAAGGCAAGGATATTGTAGGCAAATGGATGTTACATTTACTTGCGGCCAGCAAACAGGCAGGCATGAAAAATTAACTGTTCTCCGTGCTCAATGCAGGGAAATTGGTCTGCAAGATATGCCGCAAAAAAAAAAAAAAAACCTGCTTGAGTAGGTACACGTCTGTCAGATCTCTGCACTAAGTCTTCTGGCTCTCTCTTATAAAGAGTCCACATCAATAGACTGTCGAGATTAATCCCCCACCACGGAGAAAAAAAAGAGATGTCAAAATGAGTTAAAGAAAATCCAAGGCCTTTCTCCAGACCTGCTTTAGCTCAGAGAAAGCCACTGAGAACTCATCAAAGAGCGCAGGGCTTAGTCCGGCCACTAGAGGGAACTCTCACATCACTTCTCACACATTAGAAATGCAGGGCAAGAATCCATCAAAAACTAATAAGACCCATTGTCTGGTCCTGAATGAGAATTTTGGTTATACACATATAACCTGTTTTTAATATTACAAATGTTGAACAAGCAGGAAAGAATAGGCAAATTACCTGTCTAACGTGCTCATATATGAGGTAAAGTAATGCTAAATCAGTATAATCATTACACATATCCATATGCATTTATGTTTCATCTCTGAGCTCCTTGTTCATTTAACAGTAATATGACTCACTCAACAAATCCTCTTTAAAATTTATACAGCATGTACATCACATCCATACATGAATTAATCATAAGAATAATTGAGTAATTAATTCTGTGTGTGTGTGTGTGTGTGTGTGTGTGTGTGTGTGTGTGTGTGTGAACACAGAGAGAGAGAGAGAGAGAGAGAGAGAGAGAGTGTAAGTATATATCAATAATTCATTTTTCCATAAACTCTACAATTCAGGTGAATGCAAGATTTGTCACTGAACAGTTATGCACGACGTGACTCCAACTTATAATAATTAACTGTAGACTCCGCAGAAAAGCTCCTAAACCCGCTTTGGAGTTCAATCTATTGCAGTTAAATAAGGTCGACGTGTAAGCCTGCATTCACCGTATCTCACCAGGAGAGGGCACCTACTGCCCGAGTCGTAACGGCGTTTAGTGTATTTTCATTATTTTAACACCAGAGGGCAACCTCACACTTCTAACACAACAAATACGATTCGCGTACAGACTTCCAAGGGGGTGTTCCAGAAAGCGGGTTTAGTGAGAACAGTGAGTTAGTTAACTTAGAGCAAATAGTAAACCTCCGAATAGAACAGCGCTATGGCCTTGTTTTGCTAGGAGAATGAAGCCATAGAGCTCTTCTATTAGGAGGTTTACTACTTACTCTGAGTTTTCACTAAACCCGCTCTCTGGAATACCCCCCCCCCCCCCCCCCCCCCCCCCCCCCCCCCCCCCCCCCCCCCCAACACCCGTGGGGAGTTGGTAGCTACTGTAAGTGAAGACGGATAGTACAACCATATGCTTTTGGGATTTTTCATAGTCTTGCATATTTCCTGTCAAATCCTGTGCGATTTCAAAATTTCCACTGTGGTGTAATTTACACAATGACCTAATGTGAACTCACTTTAATTTGCATTCGTTTGGCAGCATCGCTCTTGAGTCATTTCGGTGTATTCCGGTCAGGAAATGGCAGACACCGGGCAAAGTCTAGGTTGCAAAACGCGGAAGATGAAATTACTGTACTGGCCTCAGCAAATTCTGATTGTCCGAACACACAGTTTGGTAGTTGTTACATAAAGTTGTCATGTTGGTTGTTGTCGTGTTAAATAAAGCATTTTTCCTCACTGTTGACATAACTTACCAAATTTAAGACAGGAAAATGAGATAGCCATCCCACATAACATATCATTCCCTGGAGACAAATTAAATTATCTCGAAAATATACATGAGCCCTACTTTGTGGTCCGCGGGACGCTACATATTAGACCTCATAGAATATTCAAATAGTCTCTGTCCCTGGTTGGCAGGAATGATTCACAACTAATATGTTTACCATCGAACACCATTTGTTGTTGTCCTTCGTGAGTTCAAACAATCCGCTAGCAGAAACATAGTCACAGCTGTGTCTGAATGTTCATAGGCTATACCTGAAGAGGGGAAGGGCCAAAAAGTTGTGATGTCACTTGTCAAAAGTTGTCAAGTTATCGGTTTCATAGACTTATTAACTGATTCGTTCGTCTATGATACTTCATATATGATCCTAGAATCAATCAATCAGACTTCAAAGGAGAACATTTAATGTCGGAAATCGACCGACTGAGAAATTCTTCAACATTTATTCATAAATACATCTATCACTTAATGTTAAATTAATTATTCCAACTGCATTTATGAAGGCAGTAGATTCAGATCTTTTACTTCCTCCACAAACATGTACTTGACCCTACCCGTCATCCCCAAAATCGGAGAGTTTTCTACCTAATCCTTGTTTTAAGATGTTCAGGATGCGCTCGAAACATCTCCCTCTCCTGGACGCGTCTCCTATTTCACCGTCAAATTCTTCTAACCCAATCACCGACGGGTCTGCTCCAAGCAGCATCGCAAAACTGCGTGTGCAAGCAGAACTGAGCCCACCAAATCTAGAGCAGGATGTGCTGTTGAGGAAAAGAAAATTGCAGAGAAGAGAACTGAACAAACTGAGGCTTTGAGCGCAACGCGCAAAAAAGCCCCACCGACTAACCTACTTTTTTTTTTTAGTGAATAGGCATCCATAACCGGATAAAAATGAAGTTCTTAAAGTTTTTTAATTCCAGGCATTTTGTCCTCAAACTGTTTTTGGTGCAGTTCTTCGCTTCTCTGCAAACCTTTGCTGCCCCTTCACCGATCATTAAGTTTCCAGGCGATGATTCAGCCCCTCGGACAGACAAAGAGGTGGCTCTGGTAAGTGTAAAGTCCGCTTAAAAATGCCAGACTATAAAAGTGTAGGACACTTTCATGAAGAGTTTTAAACTGAAGAAACTCTTTCACAGACTCTGTTGTGCAATTTGTCCTGTATTGTCGAGTTGGCGTTCTTTTGTTCTTCCCACTGCAATATTGTTTAAGTACTTGAGTAAGTACTTAAACAGTACTGTAAGAATGGAATAAGGATGGAGTATCATATTTGTTGGTCTTTTTGTCCTGTATTGTTTTAATTTTTAATTCTGAGTTCAAGCACAGGAAAAAAAAATTAAATAAAATGTCATAATTTGAATTGTTCAGTTTGTTTTAAATTTAGAAGAAACTTTTTGTTGTTTGTAATTCAAGTATATTCTGAAATGGTTAAGCATTCTTGTTGAGCACAGAGTAAATAGTTGTGGTCAGACACATTTGGAATGTGTTGTGTTCTCACAGTGAAGAGAAGGTCCCATCTTATTTTTCTGTCTTTCTTTTCTTTTCTTTTCTTTTTTTTTGTTCCTCTTTTCCCATTTCGTCTCTGCCTCTCAAAGCACTATCTGAACAAGTTCTATGGATGCCCACAAGACAGATGTAACCTAATGGTGCTTAAAGACACTCTGAAGAAAATGCAGAAATTTTTCTCCTTGCAAGAGACTGGTGAAATCGATCAGAAGACTGTGGAGATAATGAAGAAGCCACGCTGTGGAGTGCCAGATGTGGCCAATTACAACTTCTTCCACAGAAAGCCCATGTGGGGAAAGAAGGACATTACATACAGGTGGAAAAAAATGTTGTTTATTGTGGTGTGAGTGTGTGTGTGTGTGTGTGTGTGTGTGTGTGTGTGTGTGTGTGAGCACACGCGCGCGTGTTTGTGTGTGCACCTTCTGTTATGTGAGATGGCTACTTAAACCACTTTGTCTGACATCAACAGTTCTAATATATATCACATATGAAACTGACTTACATAAAAATTCCTTCCCAGCGAGAGAACTGATCCCTGCCCCTACCCCTACCAGTGCCCCCCCTCCCCCCCCCTCCCTCCTCCTTCCAAAAAAATCCCTCTTTTTGCAGAAAAACAACATGGTCCTATTTGTGAGTGGGTAAATGAGTCCTATTGCGGTTTGAGACAGGGGGAGAGGAGAGAGATTACAAAAACATTGAAAACAGCTCAAGAATGTCTCAAACAGGACGTTAATGGCTGCCAAGAACAAGGATAGTGGATGAGTGTGCTTTCATTGCCAAAGAGACAGTGAGAGTAAGAAGTGAAATGATGATGTTCCAAGCTGATTGTGAAGTAAACATTTGGTGCCAGATTTACACCATAGTGGGCAGTGAACAGATCAGTCAGGCATGTAACTCAGACATTTAGATGCCAAAACTGTCAGCAAACAAATCTATGAAAGAGGTTAGAACACTTTCCAGCAAGCAGGGTTTGAGATTTGATGTGTTTGAGTGGTAAGTCAGCTTTTGTTTGTTTGTTTTTTCTTTGTTTTGTTCTTTTTCATTTCTTTTTCCCTTTGTTCTTGTTTTTTTTTTTTTTTTATCAAATTTAGATTTGCTTTTTTTGTTTTTTTGTTTTGGTTTGTTTATTCCCCTGTTAACAGTCCTGTAAAATTCAAAAGGAAACTCCTCAGATATATAGTTGTATTTCTAGTTAAAGCAGAAACCTTAACAAAGCAAAAGAGAGAGAGAGAGAGAGAGAGACAAATGCCAAAAAAGAGAACTGCTAAGAGTCACTGGGCAAAAGAGCCGAATGATTTGGAAGGAGGATGTTGTGTTTTAGAATGATGTGGTTCAGAAGACTGACTGGCTGGTTTCTCTCTGAACATTTTCGTCTGATGAGTCATATCCTTGGCCCATTTAATTAACACAGCCCAAAGTCAAAACATAGGCCCTTATGCAGAACAGAGCAAGCAGCTCCATCTTCTAACATGTCTGCTTCAAAGAAAAACTAAAATCATTATCAAAGACACTCCCAAAATATTTAAACCTCTGTGTTCTTGACTTCCAAGATGAAAATACTCCAAACCACAATAAGCTAAGTTTCTGTACTAATTTTCAATCTTTATGACTGCATTTGGCATGGAACTACAAAATCCCTCCAAAAATACAGGCCCTTATAGTCATCATCATTCAATTTAGGATTTTAGGACACACCCCTGACCTGGACGAGGAAACGATTGATGATGCCTTTTTCCGAGCCTTCAAAGTCTGGAGTGATGTCACCCCGCTGAAGTTCAACAGGATCATGGACGGAGAGGCTGACATCATGATCAACTTTGGCCGAAATGGTATCCCAGCAACAACCTACACACTAAATAGTTAGAACCATTACATGCAATAAGAGAGGTACACTGACTGCATATGCGGGTGTTTGAATGATGAACTGACTGGGCCTAAGGGATCGGTTTCGACCACTATGTGAGGTTGTAGTGGTATAGGCAGGAATGGGCAGCGGACACTGTGCTTGTTATCTATCATTTAGATTTACTGTGCAATTTGTGAAGACTGATACAAGCCTAGCACACGCAAGCCCAGAAAATGTGGAGGTTTATGGTCAGACCATGGTGACCATCTGCAGACTCTTTAGTCACAAACGTAGAATTATAGGCATGCATGGTGTCAAACCAGCACATCATAACTTCACTTTAAAACACTTTTTTTTTTTAATTTGGCGTAGAGGGAATGGTTAGGGAACTATATTCCTTAGAGCAAGCTGCTAGACTTCACTAGCAATTATCCGTCTGAAACTCTATAAAATAAAACTGTTGCATTAGTATGTATGATTTTGACCGTTCAAACCCAAATGGAAGTTAGCCAAAAAAACAAACAAACAAACAAAAAAGAATAATTCCAGAGGAGATAAAGAATGAGAATATCTCAGTATTCTGATTAGTATCAACTGATTAACTGATTTCATTTGCATTGACTAAACTTTTGAGTTGAATAAGGAACCAGTGTGTCTAATGATGTTCATCTTTGCTTGAAGGTTATCATTCCAAAACAAACAAACAAAAAAAAAGGCGGGGTCGAATCCAATTGTCCGCTTTTCGTTTGTGTTTTCAAAGCGAAAAAGGATAAGAAGATGTTTGAGATGATCCGTGTTTGATGTGCGTAAAATGCGCTTTCCGTGTTTGTCTCTGTCTCCAGAGCATGGTGATGGTTATCCGTTCGACGGGAAGGACGGCCTGCTTGCCCATGCCTTTGCTCCTGGGCCCGGCATTGGAGGGGACTCCCACTTTGATGATGATGAGCAGTGGACTCTGGGAGAAGGCCAAGGTACCAGAGAGAGAGAGAGAGAGAGAGAGAGAGAGAAAAAGAAAACTCAAAAATGTCATTCCCCCTTTTGCTGTAAATGCTGCAAAATCAGACCATGGATGAGTTGTGAAAGTATTTAATTAAACAGAAACTTGTTCAGTGTTTTTATGCTAGCTTACTCATGAATGTGCCATCACCATTCCTTGATCCTTCTTAACAGGATTATACAGATACTGTAGATGCTACAATGTAACGACAAAGATATACATAATCTGTTATATGTCCTCTCTCAAAGGATTTCCATCAGAGGACAGTATATACACCATTTTATTGACTTGTCCATTCTCTCTTTCCTCCACCCAAACCTGTCTGTCTCTGTCCAGTGGTGAAGGTGAAATTTGGAAACGCTGAGGGAGAGTTTTGTAAGTTTCCGTTCCTGTTCATGGGTAAGGAGTACACCAGCTGTACCTCACAGGGACGCGACGACGGCTTCCTCTGGTGCTCTACCACATACAACTTCGATGAGGACGGAAAATACGGGTTCTGCCCCCATGAATGTACGTTTCGTTTTTTGTTTGTTGTTTGTTTGTTTGTTTGGGGTTTTTTTTTTTTTTTTGATGAAGCTCTGACTAGCATTTGGTTCCATGATATAAAGATGTGCGCTAGACAGCACAGGGCAAATTTCTGATGTTATGGCAACCTTTGTTCCCCTAAGGTAAAGATAGCATAGAGTCCTTTTGATTGTTCGGTTGATGGCAGCAGGAGATACCAAGCCTAACACAAGCAGACCTCATTTAAACCGGAGCTGATGGAAAAGGCCACAAAATAAATAATGTTGTTCCCATTGTTGTTTAGGAGAGTACACCACTGTGCTACTCTTTCTCATCAAACTGGTAGTTGAGAATTCTGGCAACCCTTCAGAGACTGAATGAATCTAGGCAGATGTCACTGTGATAAGCCTGTTTTATTAAGCTGTATTTGTGTGCTAACACTCTCAGCTATATATACAATGGAGAAATTTCTTTGTCTTCCACTCCACTGAATCTACTCTACCTTCCTGTTCAACTCTTTTTTGTTTCAGCTACAATCCCGCTTATTGATCCATCGTCAGATAAAATAATGTGGTGTATTTCACAGAAAACAAAAATTACACATTCATCCCTCAACAAGTTATAAGTGTGCTCTGACATGCTTTTGTAGTGAGAGTTTGCTTTGTAACCCATCGAAATCTGTTAGAGCATTCAGTCTCACCACGTCCCCTGTCCTTCCCACTTTACAGTGCTGTTCACCCTGGGCGGAAATGCGGAAGGTGCCCCATGTAAGTTCCCCTTCACATTCCAGGGGGACAAGTATGACAGCTGCACCACCAGCGGGAGGGATGATGGTTATCGCTGGTGTGCCACCACTGAGGACTACGACCGTGACAAGACCTATGGATTCTGCCCAGAGACAGGTGTGTCTGTAATTTACATACAATAACCACGACCACACCCTTTTTAAACCAATAGCAATGGGTTTTTACACCAACCCAGAGCAAGACTCGGGTCAAAAAAGAAATTTTATGTTTCGAAAACCTTATTCTTTACCTAAAACTCCACACAAGAGCAAATTGCCTCAATCAACAGCTATGCACACTAATTCAAACAGCTTGTTTTCAAGTCTTTCTAGAATCAGAATCACATTTAATTCATCTTTGAATCCGTTATTCAGCGAATAATCTGTTTTTGTTTGTTTGGGGTTAAGGCACACGGTTATCTGAACACATAATACAGAGAGAGCCTTTCATGAAATGCTTTACAAATAATGCAATCAGGGAGTTTCTGAGTGTTTCTAGGCTTGAATGCAGTTGATTCTGTATACTATTTCAGTGAAGTGGTCTGAAAGTGAGCTCCAGAGATCATCTCCTGTGCCTGTCTCTCCTGAATGGTTGTAAAATGATTTTACTGTGGGCTGGCTGAAGTTATTTTCCATTGTGTCAGGACTTGGGGCACTGGCTGCTTAGACAAGCCAGAGCAGTGGAGCCCCCCATCTGGTTCCCATTCCCTGGGAATGCAGCCCAGTGTGTGTGTGTGTGTGTGTGTGTGTGTGTGTGTGTGTGTGTGTGTGTGTGTGTGTGCAGTCTACCCTGAGGAACAACCTAAGGCATTTTACATTGCCAGCCATGACCCCTCAGTAAAAATCAAAGTGCACAGAAAAAAATGAAAATTTCTCATCTTTGCGTTGTTTGCATGTTTTTTTGTCCCCACTTTGTTTGTTTTGCTTCGGCACAGATAATCAAGATCTGCTAAAGTTCTTAAAACTGGGTTATTTACTGCATCTCAAAGTCTGACTCATATCTGCCAACGTTGATTCAGTCTTTACTGCAAGATTTAATGCAGAACATTTCCTTCCCAGAGTCTCATTAAACCCACTGTCCCAATATATGGATCAGATGAATGGGTTAGGTGCAGTCAGAATTTCCCACATCTTTAATCTCTCTCAGTGTACTTTTCTGGATTTCCTGACTGTCTTTTAGGTACACAGATGCAAACATTACACACTAGGTTTTTCCTCCCTCGCCAAATGAGAACAATAACACAAATTATTTAAATAGGAAACTTTTCAAAACTCTGTGACGGGAAACGGTGTCATGTGCAGTGCATGTATATGTACTATCATTTAAAGCGTAGCTCTCGTGAACTTTCATTTTCTCATGCGGATCAAATACAAACCGTCTAGACCAAGGGTGTCAAAATCCAGTCCTGGAGGGCCATGGTCCTACTGTTTTTCTTGTGGACCAACTCAATACAATCTCTGATTGGCTGAAGAGCGTGCACACTTGTTTTCAAGGTGAAAATCAACAGGTAACTAAGAGGTGAAAACAAGAACCGGCAGGACCCTGACCCTCCAGGACTGGATTTTGACAGATGTGATCTAGACCTAACCAGCAGTATATATCGCTGCAGGAAAAATCCAGCTCCTGGCTACACTAGTACAAAAGCAACAAGTCAATAAATGCAGTGTTGTGACAACGTCAGAAAACAAATGAAATCTCTTGTTTGTTGTACGCAGCGATGTCAACAGTTGGCGGTAATGCTGAAGGAGCTCCTTGTGTTTTCCCCTTTATCTTCCTGGGCAACACCTATGACGAATGCACCACGTCCGGACGCAGCGACGGCAAAATGTGGTGCGCTACCACCAAGAGCTTCGACGACGACCGCAAATGGGGTTTCTGTCCTGACCAAGGTGCTCTAACCATGACTTTTGTCCATGGAGATCAAATAAAGAGGTGCTGGAAATTTGTGTCAGTCAAAGACAAGTCACATCGATGTCTTTGAGCCTAGATACCAGAACTCTCTTAGAACCGCTTGCTCAAAGAGAACAAATGTTTCCTAGCGCCCAGATTACTTTGGATCATAATGTCAAAGAACGCTAAAACAGAGAAAACTTAACCTAGATGAATTCCCATGCTGTTTAAACAGTCGGTTTTAATGGTAATGAGTTGGAAGTCCCTGAATATGCTCCAAAACCAACCATATCCAAAAAAAAGCTACACAATCTTAGAACTGTGAGAAGGTATTGGTAACTGAGTACTACATAGAGTCTTAATTTGGTCTTTTCGCTGTACAGACTACTACATGGGTGAACTGAATAACTCTTTAAAATTAGAAAATAGGTCGTTTATGGGACAATTTTCTTTTTGGCGTGAGATCTTGTCTCAGTGTTGCCCCTTAACTTGTACCATCTCTGCTAACGTAACACAAACTTTTGAACTAGTAAGAAAGTCCCTCACTCATTTTCTTTGGCACCGTTGACCACAATTTCCTGAGGATGTGGCATTTAGCTTCTCCTTGGCCATACAGACTGTGTTATTGTTGGTAGACTACATTATTATTGTAAGTGGAATGACTCAGCGTTTTTGACCTTGTGTCCAGGTTACAGTCTATTTCTGGTGGCAGCTCATGAGTTTGGCCATGCTTTGGGATTGGAGCATTCTCAAGACCCAGGAGCTCTCATGGCACCGATCTACACCTACACCAAACACTTCAGACTGTCTGACGACGACATCAAAGGAATTCAGGAGCTTTACGGTAAGTCAAGAGGGTCACAGTAGAGAACACTGTACACTTTCTATCCCTATTTTCTCACAAATTCAGATGCCAACAAGCTGTTTTATGTCTCTCCTTCAAATGGCAACCATTGGATGATGTTAGCATATGTAGTAGCCAGCTACTGCATGTTTTCACACTACAAACGGATTAGCACTGCTGAACAAGGTAACGTTCTTGTAGAGGAGAACCATTCGTGGAATACCTGCAACCACATAAATACCTTACCGTCAGTGAGAAGGGACCCTTGCCAACACACCCACTGAAAGGAACACAGCCAATTACATTTCCCTGGCAAACATGAAACAGCTGGGATTCAAACCGTGAATCCCAGATGTAAGAGACAGCTCAGCACTGAGAGACAGTGCTCCAATCAGATTTACCTTACAGTGGCTCGGTGTATTTGCAGCTTAACATGTGATGATAAATTTTTTTTTAAAAAAACCCTGCAAAATAAACATTAAAAGAAAATGCAAAACAAAAAACAGATAAAAGTTGGCTCATCTCTCTCTCTCTTGCAGGCCCAGCAACAGATAAACCCATGCCTCCCACTCAAGGCCCAGTGACACCCATGGACATCTGCAAAGAGGATATCATCTTTGATGCTGTGGCCCAGATCAGAGGAGAGACATTCTTCTTTAAGGATAGGTAACTATGGTAACCCTACAGTGACAAGGGTCGCTAAACTGACCTCTCATTTAAATCGTATTGCCAGTCAGTCACAATATTACTGATTTCTGGCTTTTTAGCTAACCAGAAAACAAGCATTATGTCTGTAGTTGGAGGGCCGTTTAGTTCATCCAAATTGAAGAAGAAGAGGAAGAATATAAATATGAATATAATATGATAATGTATGAATAGTATGATCCAAAATACTACATCAACTAACATGAATTTACATGGTATGAATAAACATACCAAACGGATATAAATAAGAGAAAGAGAGCACTACTTGCCTTCTGTTTGACAATTTCATATCAGTAATTTTAGTCGTGTGTGGTTCCACCTTCGTGGACGTGTCTGGTTAATTCAGTGATTGGAGCAGTACTTCTCATAACCGCTCTGACCGTCTAAGGAGTTGTCCTGTCATTGAGCTGAAGCAGAGACTGCATAATTATACGTGTTTGGCAGTTGATCGGGTTAACATAAATGGCACCCCAGGTGTGCAGATGTAGAATATCTGTGCTTGACCCCTATAACAATATCATATCTCTTTTCAGGGAGCATAACGGGCTTCCATTTGGTTAAAAAAAAACAACAACTAAATCTGGCAATGTTCCTGTCTGATATGGTTACTTCATGTCAAATTGGCCAAGTGCCCCAAATCTGATTCCACATTCCAAAACAAAAATGATATTCCCCGAACAATAGGGGACTTGATTGAGACTTTTGTTTTGTTCCTCTCGGCATCTGTTTTCCTGAGGTTTTCAGTAGTTTCATGCGGAAGCCTAAAGCATAATTTGAAATGCTGTTTTAATTGTGTAATTATAGT
>NC_044496.1:5846271-5883771 GCF_902362185.1 Chanos chanos | reverse complement strand
CTATGAGAATCCTCTGGAAGAGAAGACTGTGTTCTTTGCAGGTATTGTCTCACTAACTGATTGATTAGATTGAATCGACTAATGCGACAGGAAAGGTGCTCCGCCCAGTTAAGATGGGAATATGAATCTTATGTCTTAAGATATATACATGGTAAATTTTACAGTGTGAAAGAAAGCAAATGCATGAAATGCTAATCAAATAAAAACATACTGTTCGGAGACAGAGGGGGAAAAAAGCAAACAGAAGAAAGTGGTAGAGCATAAGACAGTATTCTATCAGATGTGATATGTCTATGGGCTATAGCAGTATGTCTCCTGGAATTCAACTGAAAACTTTGAGCTACACTGGTTGCTACTTAGTTTTCTAGTTTTCTCACATACTTGTGTGATATATACATTAGATATCCTATAGATTACAAAATTTCACAGTAATCTGAGTTATTACTTGTAGCAGTCACAGTATCCATTGTCACTTTTAATGGTCTTCCCATCTGTTCAGTAGCAAAAGTGGCGTCACTCAGTTAGCTTGCTAAAGCAATTGCCATCAATGCAAGCATGGCTTTCCCATCAGAATATACCGCGTTCCATTAGCCCAGAGGAAAGTGTCTAACTCCGCCGTCAGAATGTGCTCTCTCTCTCCAAGCCGAATGGTTTATGTATTTTGCGGGTTGTAATAATAATAATACATGCCTTGCGTTGCTAATACGTGACTGAATCCTATTCCTCTCTCTTTCTCCCAAGACCTGAGCTGAGAGAATGCTTCTATTGCACATTGCTCCTCTTTAGAGAGATTTACAACTTGGCATTGAGAATGATATATGTCTGAGTCATCAAATTATAAGGCAATGAGCTCATTCCTTACTGCTTATTGAGGTCGTGACATCTCCAGACGAAATGAATTTATGTATTTTTGCCTTCAGTGTTTTGTTGGGAGGGGATATGTCACAATTTTATTAATTAACGGAGTGAGTTTCATTTGTTGTGGTGGTGTGGAAAAATTGAAATACAAACACAAATATATATTGTGCATTTAACAACAGAGTCAGTTCTGTGTCAGTGACAATGTGCATTTCAGAAACGGATTATGTCAAATTGTGTAACTGCAATGCTATTCCTATAAGAATTTCAGAGCTGCCTGCCATTACTTCGTGTACTGTAGCTCTGAGTTACTCAACCATTCACTGCTGGAGTGCTGACTGTCTCAAATATGAATGAAAAGTTTTATTAATGTCTCTCTGTCTATCTGTGTTCTCCTGCATGTCTTTCTCAGGCGACGAGATGTGGATCTACTCTGCTAGCACGCTGGAGAGAGGCTATCCAAAGAGGATCTCCTCCATGGGTTTGCCTTCTGACCTCCGGCGCATAGATGCTGCTTTCTCCTTCGGCAAGAGCAAAAAGACTTATCTGTTCGCTGGTGACAAGTTCTGGAGGTAGGCCCAGATAGGAAATCTTCTCCATTAACAGTTGCTTTTTTAACTCAATATTAGACTTGATCTTCAGTCATAAAGACTTTGGAAAAAAAAGGGTTACCCTTTGGTGCTTTTAAAAAACCAAGAGAGATTCATGCAAAATTGCTTTTACATCATAAACCGTCCCTGTAGCAGTATTTTTTTTTTTCTGCGGACTTTTTTCTGTTGACAGTTCTTCAGATGAAATTGCAAAGTTAGAGAAAATCAAGTATGTGCTTGCAGAATACATAAACTATGCGCTGATAAGTTGAAACACCTTTCTAGGTATAACGAGGCTAAGAGAAAGATGGATCCTGGTTTCCCTAAGCTTATTGCTGACTCCTGGAGTGGACTACCTGATGACCTGGACAGTGCTTTTAGTCTGAGTGGAAATGGTAAGTGAATGAAATGAGGGTTTATGGGATGTTGGAGGGAGTGTAAGGTATGGGTCAGTTTGGACGTTTCTAGAGAATTCCTTAAGAAACTCTCCCAACTCCCATTACATTTGGCACTATGTGCTCAGCAACAACAAAAGCATTGCAAGTAGTGAAATTTTTTGTCTCAGTGCAGACTTGTTTAATAGCCCGATGAAATAAAAGTCCTCAGAGAAGAAAGCACAAGAAAGAACGCAGAGACAGACAAGCTAATCTAGAGTTGTTGATCTCTCAAGGAGTGCTGTAGAGCAGTTTTCCCAACTGTTTTACAGCAGTAATCATTTACACACACACACACACACACACGTGTGTACACACACACACACACACACACACACACCCCTTCTGCAACATTAAATAGAGCAAGTCTGTGCTGATCCTCAAAGGTGCCTCTGTGTGCTGGGAATTTGCCAGTGTGGGGCTTCGGAGAACTCTTCCCTCATGCCTGATTTAGTGTTTTTTAGTCATGAAGTGACCTGGTTCATAGCTCTCTCCTCTCCTCTCCTCTCCTCTCCTCTCCTCTCCTCTCCTCTCCTCTCTTCTCCTTAGCATACACACCTCCTTGGGATATTGCTTGTTGCAATATGATTCAGAAAACAGCTTTACTCTCAAAATGAAGGCTTTCTATCTAAATTAAGATAATTCTGGCAACAATTTGTACTCATATAATTTTATTGACTTTCTCTAGGTCTCTCTGTATAAAGGCTGCCTATGTATACGTGTACCTTTTCTTTTACATAAGTACACACATTCTGTATAGTGTTAAACAGCAGAGGGTAGTTACAAATGCTTTTGGAAACATGTATATTTTAGATGTATTATTTTGATGTGTCAGTCTATAGTGTTATATGCACTGCTAAGCTCTCTTAGAGAGTAACTTGCCACATTTTAGGAATTTGAGGATGTGTTTGTTTAAATCAAAAATAAAATAGCTCAGCAAGGAGTTTTGAGTTTTTCCATACATTTGCATTTTGACCCCGTTAATCTGTTTTACAGGTTACAGCTACTTCTTCAAAGATTCACACTACCTGAAAATGGATGACAATAGTCTGAAGGTCGTAAAGGTGGGAGACGTGAAAACAGACTGGCTTCGTTGCTAGGCACTGGTGGAACACACACACACACACACTCACACAACCGCTGGCATTCTGTGATGACCTTTGACCTCGGGCCAACTCCTTCTTCTCGCCAACGTTGCCACGGGAACCTCGGTCCAGGTTACCATGGCAATCCCAGCAACAACACTCACAGTCATTAGACTGTTCCTACCATTGAAAAAAAGTGTAACCTCCCTTTAGTTAGCCTGAGAGGCCAAGTCATAAACATAACACTCTGGGACCCCTTCTAAACGTCAAGCGAAGGCGACTAGGAGACTCCTAAAATAAGTTTGTATTGTAGTCGTGTGTGATATATGCTGTCTAATTGAAAAGCTGAAGGCATTTTACAATATCTCTTTCCCTTGTGTAGAAAATAAAAACGCCCTCTTGTGTAGTATCAAAATCACTATGACATCAGGTATGTCCCTCAACTGTACCCTAACGCAGCTGGTATTTCAGTGTAATATATCTCTTTAATGCCAATGCCATTCTCTCAAAAAATATTTGGATAAGGGAAAAAACAATGTAGAATGTTGGAAAATATTGTTGCCTAAAAGCTCTGTATTTGAAATGTGGCATTAAAAAAACAACAGTAATAACAGCAAAACAAGGTCAAAAATGACAATCTTTCAGATGTCATTTGGTAAAAACAAGAAACAGTTTGGTGTTTTGTCTTGTGGATCTTTCTTTTTTTTTTTTTTTTTTTTTTTCCCTCTGTAAATGTTGTCAGTCCAAAGTGATGTGTACTGTAATACATTTCATAAAGACAAATTCTTTAATAATTGTTCATTAATGTGCGTCTTATCAAAGAGACTGAATAACAGTCAAAGCACAAAGCTTTTTTTTTTTTTCTTTTGTCTGTATCTGATTCTGTCTCCGTTTCCACCATGGTACAGAGAGATTAAAGGCACGGGCTGCCTGTTGACCGTATTGGACTTTGTTCCATGATTGAGTATTGCTAAGAAAGTACCATGAAATTATTGTTGAATAATCATTTGTACTATTATATTTGCTTTATTGATTTTTACAATATAAATTTTTATGTGTGTGTTTTTTTTAATTTGCTTTATGCACTTTGTCACTATATTTTGTTTTGAAAATAAAGATTAAAAGGGAACTCCACTCAGAAAGAACTGACACTCTATTTAATCCATCTCAGAATATATCAAAAACGCATCTGCAAAGAATCTTATATTTACATTTCTCCTAATCAGTCTTCTTTTGTTCCTCCTCCCGCTTCAAATACAAAATAGCTTTATTTTGAAATGAATTTTTATTTTCGATAACACTAATTAATACCAATTAGGCTACGATACCGTCCGATTTCAAACTTTGTTTGTCCTGAGGCCTCAGTAAACAAAACCCTTTATTTACTAAATTCTTTGTTTCCTTAATCATGCACTGCTAAATCTAAATAATTCTGTAATCACAAAAAGATAAAAAAGAAAAGGGACCTGAAAGTATCCAAAATTTAGAGTGACTATGCCCACACACCTGATGACCTAACTGGAAAGTTTGATCAAATGCTGGAGTAATGACCACTATTTTACCTTTGAAAACGCAGGACAGGATCACGGGACATGCCTTCTGGTTACACTTGAACTACGTCATGTCTGAATTATGTAACATCTATGTATATGTGTAGCTCTCCCTATATTTAGGGAACACGTGCAGGGAACTCTACATGTTGGCCGACCGCACTCTGTACAGGATTTAATATATGGCGGGTTTTTTTCTCCGCAAGACCCTTTCCTCCTGAGGGTGAAAGGAGTCGTCCAGGCAGATAATTAGCGTTAAGCAGAGTTGGACCGAAACATAGAAAGATAGCCGAAAGATCGGACATCTGTCCGGCGGAGAAGTTCATCGTCGTTTCATACATGTAAACTATGTCTCTTCCTGAAGGACAGTGTATGAGAAATGTAAACCGATACGCAAGTTACTAGTGCCCCCAACTGGAAGAAAAAGGAGTCGCTCAGATATTGCCTGGATAATTGATTTACTCACCAGGCGTTCGTGAGTGAAGCGGGCCAAAGGCGACTTACCTCCATGCATGATTTTATTAGTCGTATTAAACTAAAATGCGAAATACGTCTTTACGCGCCCTCAAGCAAGTACACAATAGTAGTTCTGATCGAGAGGTCACCATGTGCTCTCAGTATTA
Organism: Chanos chanos; assembly: GCF_902362185.1. Taxonomy (NCBI): domain Eukaryota; kingdom Metazoa; phylum Chordata; class Actinopteri; order Gonorynchiformes; family Chanidae; genus Chanos; species Chanos chanos. Next base: position 5,878,631 of record NC_044496.1, on the reverse strand, counting down.
CTGCGGCATAAAAGAGGATTAGGTTCCGTGGAGGTGGGGCGATATCTCAGCGGTTAACACGTTCCTATGTGTAACACACAGCAGGACATGTGTGGTTAAAATGATGCAAACTATGTTGTAAGGATATAGTGGAAAGCATTCAGACTGCAACCCATTGATGTCCTGTGATGAGCTGTAAGGATGCCGCCGCAAAGGGTGTTCGCTTTACCGAGACAGCAGTCTCTGCTTCTCCCGGCAGTACTTAACCCGTTCGTTCATAACATCAAGTTGTCCAAGGTTGACAAAATTAAAGTGAGTATTTTATTTTAACCGCATAAATTTACATTGTGTAGTGCCGCTATTTCCGCCATACTCCGTTTATCTAGAGTTAAATTGTAAAACAAAACAAAAACAACTACAACTCTCTTGGTTCACTGGCTCTAATTAGAACAGGTAACTGTTTACTTGAATGTTAATCTAATCCGATTAAATCTAGCAGCATCAACTCGCCATTGTAAAATTTTGGCAGTACACAATAACAACAATGACCAGAATTGTATCACTGTTTCTTTCCCCCCTAGTACTTAGTACACAGTGTTCCAACCTCGGTTACAGGTAGTCCTGACATATCAGTATGCCTATGCCTGTTTCAATGACCAGGTTACCGTTAAATGTCTCTGTACACACAAGTTGCTCTAAATGGCTTATCTGTGTATAAATGTACCTCTTCGATAACGTATACTGATGTCACATTAAATCATTTCATTAAGAAATTCATTTCGAAGCCCGTTCAGAAATACACGCGAAAATTGTAATTTTACGTGTGAAAAATTCCCAATGTGGAAATTGGAAGTTCACATGTGAGCTGTCTAAACATATCACGCCATAGTAAGATTTATCGCTGGATCTCATAAACCTGACCACCAATCATTCTCTCTCTCTCTCTGTGTCTGTCTTTCTCTCTCTCTCTCTTTCACATTCTTCTTCAGTGCTTTCTGCTAGGAATTGTTCTTGTGCCACTGCGTACCATCCTCATGCTGACTGTAGTGTTGATTACATGGCCAGTGGCTGCCATAGCAACGTTTAGACGGCCTCTCAAAGGTGATGTGGAGCCTATGACCGGATGGCGACGGTAAACTCTTTACAAGTCACAAGTTATATTCTCTCTCTCTCTCTCTCTCTCTCTCTCTCATCCCTATTTTATGAATTAATGTAGTGAGCAGGCACCAAAGCAATGGATAATATGAAGGGATAAACACATGTTTGTTTTCCCCCAGCTTCTTAGTTAATATTGATGAATCAATAACTAAATATTAACTAGATACCTCTGCTCAGCGTATGTTAATAGACATTCATTCAAATGCATCTGTCACATGTTTGAATCCAGGAGCTCCTCACACTCTGCTGAAACATAGGTGTTAAAAATAATCAGTAAAAAGGCTCAGATCCCTGTACTAGAGTTTACTTATTCTATAACCCCGTCATTGCGAAACCGTTAATGCAAGGTACTAAAAGAGAAACCGTTCTGTCCTTATAATGACTCAGTTTGATCTGGGTTAATCATTTCTTATCTTGAGCAGGAAAATAGGGGGTTGGGTTGGGGGAATGTATTTTCCTGCCCGCTCTGATTAGAAAGATAATAAAACTTCAGTTTCCTGCAGTGTGTCCGCTTGCTTCATCTGATAGAGGCATCAATGTCAGAACAATTGTAGAATTGGGTCTGTAGTAATCAGGTTCAGAGCTGTTCCCCCCCAGCCATATGCTTGTATGTTTTTGACTGACTCTTATTGGGATTAATGATCTAACATTATTTGAACATTATCCACAGTCCTTATGTTATATGAACATACATGTGTTTGTCTGTTTGTTGGTTGGTTGGTTGGTTTGTTTTACATATCTTAGAAGGAACTCATGCCATACCATCAGTACAAATTTCAAAGCCTCCTTGTCTTCCATGGTTGTGGAGTATCACTTCCTATAAAAGTTCCGTTTTCTGATTGTTTGTTGTACACAATAGAATCAAAGAAAGACAAAGAAACAAAAACTAAAGAAATAAAAAACGGAAAAAAAAAATAACCGCGTTACTTGTGGTGTTATATGCGGGTGTGTGGTCCAGTTTCAGTTTTCTAATGATGACGTCATTTAAGTTTCTGTACAGAAACAGAGCCACTTCAAAAGCATTTACTGTGGAGCAGTGTAAAGGTCGACCAGTCACTTGCAGGAAACCTAACTGTCTCGTTGCCTCTCCCCTACACAGCTTCATGTGTCGGACTATGCTCGCTGCCCTGGGTCGGCTGTACTTTTGGGCCATGGGTTTCCGTGTGGTGGTCAAGGGACAGCAAGCCAGCAGTGCGGAAGCGCCCATCCTTGCCGTGGCACCTCACTCCAGCTACTTTGATGCCATCGCATGCATCGTTTCGGGCCTGCCCTCCACCGTGTCTCGCTCAGAGACCTTGGCCACGCCCATATTTGGCAGTGAGTGACAGGCGAATTCTGCTCTACCTCTGCCTCTCGGAGTAGATTTTCCCCTATATCAACATTCAGTTCGACCGCTGTTAGATTGTCTTTAAACACTGACCGAGGACCGGTGCCCCTGCTCATACCGTTTTTGAACAAAATCCCTCATAGTCTCCTAGTCGACCTCTCAATTTCTTTCTCAAAACCTGTAAGTCTGACTGTGCTCTTAAAGCTTTAACAGGAGCTTGACCTTCTGAGTCAGGCATGCTAGAACATGGACTTCAGAGAGAGAGGTTTTAAAAAAATCTGCTCTTCACTAAAAGAGGCTTGAGTGTAAATAGGTTCTAAACTAAAACAGGCATTCTAAGTGTAGTTAATGTTTGCAGATATTTTCTTAGTGTCCTCTCAGTTGCTATGTTAAGTGACGGTGTTATCACTTGAACTGTTCTGTAGATTTATAGCCTTAGCAGTATCTAATTGAAAGTTTTCAGAGTTAGTGAGGATTGTGTTTGGGTGTTTGCTTTGGTTTTCACTATGCTTTAGGTTTGTGTAACCTCTAGACCACAGGGGCAGCCGTGGTTAGCGAACTGGCTTGTAACCGAAGGGTTGCCGGTTCAACGGCTGTGTGCCCTTGGGCAAGGCACTTAACCGCAATGCCCCCCAGGCGCAAGGAATGCCGCCCACTGTTCCTGCATCTGGTGTGTGCATTCACTACTGGTGTGTTGGATGGGTTAAATGCAGAGGACAAACTCACTGCTCACTGTTCACAGTGTGTGTGTGTGTGCGATCACAGAGATTTACATTCTGTGAGTCTGCACGTATGTTCACGTTTTAAATTTTGTGTGTGTTTTTTTTTTTTTTTTTTGCTTCGAGGGTTTCTGCAATGTCTTCAGCCTGTTCTGGTCTCCAGGACAGATCCGGATTCCCGTAAAAATACCATCATTGAGATTGAGAATCGGGCCACTTCTAAGGGCCAATGGCCACAGGTATGTGAAAAGAATAACTCTGTTCTACACGCACACACACAAACACACACACACGCAGACACACACACACACACACACAGATGTTAGAGGATACGGTTTGAGCAGGTTCCTTTTGCACGCAGTTTTAAGAGGCATTTTTAACTGACATCACATACACGTTGTAAATGTCATCTCCTGAAGTCTGGCCCTTGAATTTCCGATCCTGTCAAAAAAAAAAAAACAAAAAAAAAACAGGAAAAACTCGAGTGCTGACAGTCAGACATTCTGAAAGCTGGAAAGCACTTTGGTGACTTCCCTAGTTCGTCTGACTGAAAGGGTTCTTTTTTTTTTTTTCTTACGTTCACGTGTTTGACTGCAGACTACTGCATATGATACTAGAAATAAATCTTGTAAAAGTTGTTTAAAATAGCGCTCGCATAAATTGAATAATTCACATGATCTCAGAATGTCATTCCTCTAAATTACAAGCTGTGTCCATGGTTTTAAAATTAGCAGCATAAAATATTTAAATGTAAATCTGTCGTTAAAACGTAAATAAGTGAGTTTAAATAGCATCATTGAAATGCGTTAGCGTTTTAGATTTTTTCGGTCTGTTATTGCGGGAAACGAACTTTAAAACTAATTCATGTTTATTTGTTTATGTTTGGTGCTTTTATAATACTACAGGTGCTGATATTCCCAGAGGGCACGTGCACAAACAGATCATGTCTTATCACTTTCAAACAAGGTATTTATTTTCCTGTAAAACGTGTACAGATCTGAGATCTCCTACGCCTCAAAGCAGTCAGATAATACTCTAATACACGTATAAAATTTACCAAACCAATGCGATATAAGATTTTTTTTTTGACTGTTTGTATCTAAACTAATTTTAATGTGAGTGTGATGTTGTAGACGTGGTCACAGTAGTAACATGTTGCTTTAGAGTCTGGAATATCATTTTCCTAATGCAAATCGACATAAGAGAAAGCTGCCGCCACAGTGAATGGGGCTTTTATGGGTTTTTTTGTTTGTTTTGTTTTGTATGTGTGTGTGTATGTGTGTGTATAGAGAGAGAGAGAGTATTCTTTCTGTGCTGGAACACACTTCATCATACTCTCTGCACAGCTCAGCACAAACATTAGCACGACTAAGGTTTTTCTCTCACTGAATCTGCCCTGTATGTTCACAGTAAAATCAACAAAGGGAAATGAACTTTTTAACTAAGTTGAACTAGACCCATTTTTATTCTTAAAGTGTTAATACTGGATCCAGTTTAACTCTCTGAGAGTTCATTGAGCGGTGCTAGTTTATTCTGTGCGAGTTTATTCTGCTCTCCACATGAATTTGGATCTGCACATGTCTTTGTTGTCATTGTTAAGGAGTGATTTCTAAACTCTTATTAATGGGTGCACAGCAGAAAAAACTGTAACTTTGAAATATTGGGGTCTTAAATTTGGTGGAAAGTAGCTCCCAAGTGCTCCACATTTTGTAATCCTTGTTCATATGAATGTAAGCTCAATAATACCTGTGTTAAGGTAAAATTGTATTGATTACCTGAAGGATATCATGCTTTATTAATGATCTGGGACATTATTTAGTCAATGTGACTGACTTTCAGGTCAGATGACTAAACCCACTGACGCTGCACACTTAGCTGAGTTTACTGGAAAGCCAAATGTTACTCTGTGTATGCGTGTGTGTGCGTGCGTGTGTGTGTGTGTGTGTATGTGTGTGTGTGCGTGTGTGTGTGTGTCTGCATGCACGCGTGTATGCGTGGGTGCGTTGAAAGGTGCAGAGAGAGCACTCACTTTGATGTATGTGGCATTTGTTAATCTCTTGATAGGTGCCTTTATTCCTGGTGTACCAGTTCAGCCAGTTCTCATCAAATACCCAAATAAACTGGTCAGTATCACAGCTCTTCTGTCATGTTGTGCATCATCTGACTTCATTTTTAATCTACTCAGCACAGAGACTGCTGCAGCGGCCCACTTTTTTTTTTAACATTGAGCAATGGGAAATAGTATTTCCTTAGAGAAGTGGTTTTCTGTCTGCAGTATGAGATATTAGTCATATTGGGACAGTCGTGGTCTAAAAAGTAGAGAACCGGGCTTGTGACTGGAGGGTTGCCGGCTCGATTCCCAGGCCCAACATCCCCGGCTGTGTGCCCTTCAGCAAGGCACGTAACCCCAATGCTCCCCGGGCGCTCACCAAGGAGGCTGCCCACTGCTCCTGCGTCTGGTGTGTGTTCACTACTGGTGTGTTGGATGGGTTAAATGCAGAGGACAAATTCACTGCTCACTGTTCACAGTGTGTGTGTGCAATCGCTGAAACTTAACTTAAATATTAGTCTTTTTTATTTTGCTTTTGTGATGCTGTCACTGCTAATCTGTGTCAAGTCTCTTTTTGTTTGGCAATAAGTTTCTTTCTTTCTTTCTTTCTTTCTCTCTCTCTCTCTCTCTTTCTCTCCCTCTCTCTTTCTCTGTTTCACTCTGTCTGTCTGTCTCTGTCTCTCTCCCTCACTGTCTCTCTCTGGCTATGCACACTCCCACATACATGCACAAACAGCCTTGAAGTTTGACCATTGAAAGTTCACAAGCTGGTGCCGGTCGACGTGAGCGTGTTCGAGCTGGGAACATATTTAGTAAAAGCACTTTCTGTGACATATACTCATGTGGATTTGAGTGAAAACAATTCCTACAGAACACTTAAAAATACTGTTTGGTTTTTTTTGTTTGCTTGTTTGTTTTCAAAGGACACAGTAACATGGACATGGCAAGGCCCAGCACTGTAAGTCCCTCATGCTTATTCGTTGCTGTCATTAGTCTATGACCGTTACAAAATACTAGCATAAATTCGCTTTATTACTGTGCTCTCAAATCTCACAGGTTTTCTGTGGCTATGCAGTCGCATTGACGTAAAATTCAAATTAATGTTGCTTGGTCAGATCGTTATCTCTGTTTCTTCTCTAAACACTGATGCCGCTGACTCACAGATCCTTGTGCAAGATTAGGAAGTTCATGCATGGGTTTGTGGTCGACAAATGTGTAAGCTGTTGCATCTTTCAATGAGTAGTATGGATGTGAACTGAATGCTAGAATGTTCTCTGGTGGTAATCTAACTTTTTTTTTTTCTCCCTTTGCTGTTTCAGGAAGACTACACTGCTTCTTACACTGTGTCAGCTCTACACTACTGTGGAGATTGAGGTTAGAAGACCCCTCTATCTTCCTCTCATCTAAACATAACCTTTATAAAGATTTTTGAGTGAATGCCAATCAGTAGTGAGTCTTTCTGCAGATATGTCTGTTATGAGTAACATACACTGTGATTGGTTCCCTCATACCTCTCAGTATGAGCCAATTTAACAGATTTACTGGGCATGGGTTCCTGTTACATTTTTTTTTTTTTTGGTTACATAATCAAAGACGTGTTTTTGTTTTTTTCTTTTGATAATGTTATGTGTGCGTGCGTGCGTCTGTATGCGTGTATGCATGTGTGTGTGTGCGTGTGTGTGTGTGCGTGTGTGTGTGTTACAGTTTCTGCCTCCTCAGGTCCCTTCCGAGGCAGAGAAGAAAAACCCCATCCTGTTTGCCCAGTCAGTACGGAATGTAATGGCTCAGTAAGACTGGAAAAAAAATCCTTTTTATTATTATTATCATTATTATTATTATTATTATTATTATTTATTTATTTATTTATTTATTTATTTATTTATTTATTTATTTTTTAGTTGTTGTTGTTGTTATTAGGGCACCTTACACATCACCCATGGTTGATCATTTTCTCTGTCATTTTCTGTGTGTGTGTGTGTGTTGTGCTGTCAGAGCACTGGGCATCCCAGTGACTGATCACACATATGAGGACTGTCGTCTGATGATCTCTGCGGGGGAGCTGACCCTGCCCATGGAGACGGGGCTTGTGGAGTTTACCAAGATCAGCAAGAAACTGGAGTAAGTCCCAGTTATCTTACCGCATTTATTCAGCATGAAAGCTGAAAAAGAGCAGAATCATTCTGCCCTTAGTCTTCTATGCTGTATCACATCTATAGAGCAGGAAACAGGATTGAGAATGCATAAAATGCCGGAAATAAGAATGTGGTAATATCAGTCTAATAATATGTGCTATTACAACTCTTTATCAGAGACATATAGGAGGAAACTTGAATATGATTCTCAGATCACTATAACATAATGTAACTGTAATATAATATGACTGTTCTACCTCACGTTTATGCAGCCTGACACTGAAAGATGAAATGCTTCTCTAGTATTACTGTCCCATACCATAGGAATTACAGGAAACCTGAGAGAGACCTTTTTAATATTGCTGATCTGTATCGTATTCATATAGCAGAGCAGGTAGTTAGACTAAACAAGAAGATATTATTCTTCAGTTACTCAATATATGTGACGAACACAAGAAGCCACATCCTCTGTCTTTATCCTTGCCTTGTAATTAGACACTTATGTCAACCTGAGAGAAGCTGTGTGTGCCTTGCATGTACAGACATACAGTAACTGGAGATACACTAGACGGTAGTCTTACATTTGGCAGTAATACAGGCAGGCTGAGTACTTTACTGAGGAAAAGTCAGGGTGGGTTTGTAAATGGTGATGACCTGCTGTCGTCTTTGTGAAACAGTCTGAAATGGGACAACGTAAGAAAAGAGCTGGAGAGTTTTGCCGGCATGGCCAGTTCCTGTAAAGGAGGTCGAATCAGCATTGAGGAGTTCGCCAACTTTCTGAAACTACCCATCAACCCAGCCCTACAGGAGCTGTTTGCTCTTTTTGACAGGGTCTGTTTGCATGTGTGTGTGGGTGCATATTTATGCTTGTGTGTGTGTGTGCCTGTGTGTGCATGTGTGCATGTGTGTGTGTGCATGTGCGTGTGTGTGTTTAAGCGTGCGTGTGCGTGTGTGGTTGTGTGTGTGTATTTCTATGAAGTTAATCTCATGCCTTCTCTGCTAATCAAATCAGCTGACTTGGCTTGCACTACTTTTGAAACCACATCAACAGAAATGACTGCTCTATCCTGATTTATATTAAATTAGCTTTAAATCATCAAGGATTTTTTTTTTGGTCCAGTCTGACATTTGTTAGTATGGCTTACTCATCAAGCTGAATGAATGTTCTTAGTTCAGTTAAAATGGTGCCAGGTTTGAAGTTTGCAACTATAAAATGTTTAGTCCTAAATGTTAAGTACTCAGTAACAGACTGAGTTTCTCCAAATGCCAGGACTTGACAGTCTTCCAAAACATCAAACCTCAGCTGATACCAATCTTCCTTTAGCTTTGTAGAATCTGATGTGCTGCTACATGGTTGGTTTGCTAAACTCTGTTTCCTGTCGGTCTCTGCAGAATGGGGACGGGACCATTGATTTCAGAGAGTATGTTATCGGCGTAACGGTTCTGTGTCGGCCGGCTAACACAGAAGAGGTCATTCAGATGGTCTTTAAGGTATTATAAACGGACATCATACGCTTTTACACGTCCAACTATCATTAGAGATAACAGAAAGCTCTGCTGTTGACTGGGAACTGCTAAGAAAAAAAAATATATAGCCCTCGTTCTGACAATATACTAAGGGTTGTTATAAAACACCGCAAGGATGTGAGGAAAATAAACATGTTAATTGCCAAATTCATGTTTGACATGTCTGCAGTCTTTTTAGAACATGTTGGGGAAAAGATTTGGAACCATACAAATTAGTAATTACTCGGTGAGCATGGTTTTCAGAGTAGAGCGAAACAGACAGTTGATTTGGATTGTAATCTTGGCAGTCAAGGTCAGTAGAGTAGACTTGCAACTTTACACTGTGAGTTCAGACATCTGTGCGGGATATCTCGCTCTTCTAGACTGAAAATTGATTGACTCAGCTATTTTTGTCACTGATCTGTAAGGTTAGCATGAGAATATGACTACAGATCAGTTGATCGACTGGTAACAAAGATAATACAGATAATACTGAAAGAAATGTCTGTACTCGACAAATGTCCCTGACACCTGTGTGATAGATTGATGGAGCCAGTGTATCAGAGATGAAATGGCTCTGTCCTTTTTTCATGGCGCAGCTGTTTGACACGGATGAAGACGAGAGCATCACACACGAGGAGTTTACCGGCCTGATACGCTCCGCTCTGGGCGTGAGTGATCTCAACGTCTCCAAACTCTTCAAAGAGATCGATGCTGACAACTCCGGACATATCACTTACTGTACGTCCACAAAAAAAAAAATATATATATATATATATATATATATATATATATATATCAGCAGAACCAAACCACAGGCACACGTTACACTTTTATAACTGTTATATTTTTGGAGGGAAATATTTCAAATATTTATGATCAAATCAGATATGTCAAGTATTTATTTTTCTGCACAGCTCAGTTTGCACGACCACTGAAGTAGAAAAATTTGAACTCATTACTTTTCTTCATGCTATGCTAATGCTGACATTACCAACTGTTATACTCTTCTCTCTCTCTCTCACTCTCTCTCTGTCCCCTTCTCTCCCTCTCTCTCTCTCTCTCTCTCACTCTCTCTCTCTCTGTCCCCCTCTCTCCCTCTCTCTCTCTCTCTCTCTCTCACTCTCTCTCTCTCTCTCTCTCTCTCTCTCTCTCACTACAGCCGAGTTCAAGTCTTTTGCTCTTACTCATCCGGAGTATGCAAAGCTCTTCACCACCTACCTGGAGCTCCAGCGTCACCAGGCACTCCAGGGGGAGGAGTCAAGTTCTGTGTCCTCCTCCTGTTTCGTCTATGCAGAAAATGATGAAGATGATAGCATGTCCGATAAGAAGGATGACTGACTCTCCTCTCCAGACAGGAACTGAACCTGAATCTTACAAACTAAAAACAAGGGTCTAAATTCATTCAAACTGCCTTTCAACTGCTAAGGCGACAGTTGACGTCACGGAACTTTTCTATAAAAAGTAGCAGAAGCGCCTTCTTCCCATCACATGATACCAGCTGTCAAAGTAAACACGCTATGATATGTATTTTCACAGTGACCACACCTTGGGGCCCAGTGGTTTCAGCTGAGGTTTACGATTAAAAGGCAAGTCATATGAATCTAGGTGGGAGCCAAGGACAGTGGAGATATTGCCTAGATTCAAAGGTGAGAGGAAGTGAGAAGGATCAGCTTGCCTTTCATATTATCCCTTGTGGATGAGACTTTATCGCCTATTGTAGCTGAAATGGCAGAGGTGCCTTTGGACTGTGTATAACAGTTGCTTCTGTGCTAATAGCCTATTTGTCCCAAACGGGCACAAATATCTTTTGATTTATCTGTATGCTTTGGTTTGTTTCAGGTCCAGCTTGTTTTTTCGAAGATGTTAATAAAATGCTTTTATTTTTTATCACAAATAAAAAAATTCACAGCGATCTGCCACTGTCAGTGTGTCAGAAAGCACTGCAACATTTGTTTTTGTATAAGATATTGAGATAAATCTCTGCAGAATTTATTTTTTATTTTAAGATTTCTTTTTGGTTTTGAAAAGGTGAAAAAGTCACCAAAAGCTGTGAAATATTTCCTACAGTAGTCTGTGAGGGTGATCATTTATTTATCTCAAGCGTAGCTGTTGAAATTTTTCTCTCTCTCTCTCTCTTTCTCTCTCTCTCTCTCTCTCTCTCTCTCTCCCTCTCTCACACACATGCACACACACACACACACACACACACACACTTTCTCTGCTCAGAGACGCTGAAAGTTTGCTGTTATCAAAGCTTTTGCTTTGCCTTTGTTTTGTATTTGCATTTCTATTGAGGAGTGTTGTTGCTGAGATAGCAGTTTGTCTGTGTGGCTTGTGTTGACTAATGCCTACCAGCCAATGAAAATAGGGCAATTTGTGAGCAAAAAGGCATCCAAACAAACAACCAAACTACAACATATACCAGAGGGGTTTGGTTTCAATTAGCCAACTGCGATGTTATTTATTTAGCACTGTAGGTTTCAATTAGGAATTTTTGTTAACACAGCAAACATTGCTTACTTTGCAGTAAAACCCTTTGAAATGCAACTAATGTGTGTTGTTTTGTTTTATGTGCTAGGACATAATAATAGAAAGTGTCTGGAGATTTGAAGTGGGTGGTTGAAGAGAATTAAAAAGTAGATCTGTGTAATACTTTCATTCTTCAAACCTCCACAAGGTGACAGCACTCTTCTATAAAACACTCTAATCTTTGGCACCAAAATCGAGGTGTTTGTTTCTGTGTACCACGGTGATGTGTTTGATTAGAAGCCTAGGCCGCTGAGGGTGTTGTAAGTGTGTGTATGTTAGGCAATGTGTATCTGTGTTAAGATGGGTGTGTATGTGAGTAATTTGTGTGTGCATGTGTGTGTGTGTGTGTGTGTGTGTCCAAAATTGGACCACTGTGTGTCATGGGTCAGGCTTGTACGAATACATGAGTAAGCGTTAAGTAGACAGCGTGCCCCGTCCCCCACTGTAACTCATCTGAGTCCCAAGAAAAGCTGAAAAAGTTTAAACAGACCAAAGTGAGCGGAGGTCAAAGGTCAACATCCGCTTTACACCACCTTTTGAAGTGCGTGAGCCCATAACATTAATTGGCTATTAGGAGAAAAGGCACAGGACCCTGACAGCCAGCGCCGCTGGTACACAGGCCCAAAACTGAGCACTCAAGAACAGACTCAATATCGTCTCACAAAATTATTTAACAAAAAAAATACACTGGTCTTGCTATAAAACATCACCTGAGATGTGACTTAGAAAATGAGTCAGTTGTGAATAATCTCGCCTAAACAGCAAAATGGGTGAATTACTTAAGTATAGATAGTGAAGAACAAAAGAGGGATTTCTCAGATTAAGCCAATTCTAATACTTCCGTGCCATGGTGAGCAATGAGATGAATGCCGTTCTCTTTCTGCCGTCTCTCACTGACAGGTGAGTGATGGAGATGAGTTTACTTCATTAAAAGCCTGCTGTTTGCCAGACTGTGATCACCAGCTGTGATTTTCACCTTCAATTTGTTTTAACCTTTTAAAACACAATGAGGCCATTTCATTTTAATCACAATTGATGAGATGGCATGGAATCAATTAAGTCATTTCGTTCTTGTGTGTGGTTCTTTTTTTTTTTTTTTGTCTGACTTTCCCTCTTCACATCTTTTTATTTATTTATTTATTTATTTTTTCTACATCGCTACCGATATTGCTGAATCCATTTGAAAGAAGCCTGAGGTAAGTCTGTCTAGTCAAATTGCAGACAATCAGTTGCTACTAATCAGGTTTTATTTCTCTGACAGGGAACGTGGAGTGGCCAGTGGGGCCTTTGCTGGCCGGGCCTGGGCGAAACAAATGAAGAGTCAGATCAGAAGCAGGACAGAAAAGGTCAAAGCTGACAGGATGAATGGCTAATTGACGGGTCGCCCAAACAGCTGCAATCACACCAAGGCCCTGGAGTCACGCATTCCGTCTGCCAAAGGCTCCCATAGACAACATATACCAGCCGAACCTTTCGCCTGCAAGCGTACCATGTCAAAACCATGCTTAACATTCTCTCTCTCTCTCTCTCTCTCTCTCTCACTCTCTCTCTCTCTCTCTCTCTCTCTCACTCTCTCTCTCTCTCTCTAACCCTTTCTCTCTCTCTGTCTGTCTCTCTTTAGCTTGCTCTCTCTCTCGCTCTCTCTTGCTCTTTGAAAAAGACTCCCACGTACATAAACACACACACACATGCACACACGCACGCGCACACACACACACAAATACACATACACACAGACACCCACACACACACACACACACGCACACACACATACTTGTTCTGTCTTCTAAGTTGGGACTGCCTGCTGTTTTGCACTGACTTTCATTTTATGCTTAATAAAGTTTGATAACCCCAGTCTTAAGCAAGAATCATTTTGGCAGATTTTCATTTTCGTTTTTAACTCTTGCACCCAAAAAGAGATCTACACGACTGAGGCAACCAAAATCTCATCAATTGTTTTTTTTTTTTTTTCACATATTCATATCCTCGTCTGTACATATTCATTACATATTCACCCACACAGAAACACATGTACTCATTGTAAATTGCGGAGTTACTCTGTCTGCCATAGACCTATCTCAGAACCTTATCCTCATGCTTACACTGTGAGCAACTTGCCAAGTCAAATTTCTTGAATGTGCAAACTTACTTGGCCAGTGACAGTGATTCTGGTTCTGATTCTGATTCTCAGATTACAGTTGGGTCTCCAGTGCACAAACACACACGCACACGCACGCACATGCACACTCACATACTCAAAGAGAGAGAGAGAGAGTCTGATGACTTTCTAGGAATATGACCCGATCTTTGTCAGGCTGTCACATGGCACTACTTGTCAAAACATTACACATTTCTGCGTGTGTCCCTGGCATTGTGTTTGCCTCCAACTTGAACAGGCGTAACTCTCATACCATGGACTCCTGGAGTATGACACTCAGTAACCCAAGGGTGATACCTTAGGACACTCTGCGGGGGAGAAACTGCTAAGCCATGTTTACTCATACAATACCCCGAAAACATTGCACAACAGCAGAGAAAATCCCAGTGACGCTCCATGGTTCTCATGCTTTGCAACACAATAGGCTGTCAGTGGTGTCTGCATGTGATGCCTTCAGAAAGTTTGTGAATCCATCAGTAACATCTTGTTTCCTGTCACAGCCAGCAGGAGCTCTTATAAAACGCTCCGATACTTCGTAAACTCTTATCTCCACAGTGTTTTATTATGTTCTAGAGCACATCATATCAACCTGTGTCAAACTGTAATTCCCTTTAAAGGCTTGTGAGTCTTGGCCCTGGGTGGACAGCATTAGCCTTGACTAAACAAAAGCCCACTCTCTTCAAAGAGAACATTCTCTCACCAACCTCTGGAAGACATCTTGGCATATTATCTCAATGTTTTTGTTTTGTTTTTTTTTTAATCGGGAAATTTAAAAACAAAGACGGAAAGAAAGACATGAAACAATGTCTGATTTGATTTATCGTACAGTCTGAAATGTCTAAATCCAGGAACTGTTAGATGAAGTTTCAACATGGATGAAAAAAGAAAAAAAAAATTAGTCCCATCCTTAATCAAATTTCTCACTTTTTGTTTTTCCAAAAATCACTGTTTTTCCCTCCCATCATGGGGAGACTGTGTGATTTCCCTCCAGACATCTTTTTTCTGGTGGGCAGCCATCTCTCCCTGCGGCTCCAGGTCATGAACACGGATGCTTAGCTGTGAAGGAAGACCGTTATATGCTGTACCAGAGATAAAGGAAACAAACCAGGTATGTCCCAGCTGTGTAGAAAACACAACGTCCTAATAGATTACAGAGCAAAACAAGAAAATACTTCAAACTGTCACGTTTATGCGACATCTATCAACTGCTGGATGTGCGGAATGAGATCCCAGTCAAAAGGTTGCATTGGCAAAACAAAGAGTACTTTTGACTTTCAAAAGAACAAACGGCCAATCTTTGTTTCTCTCTGGAGAACCGAAATGGTTTTGTTAAGTGACTGGTAAAACTCACCCCTTAGTGATTCAATATCCTCAAGATATTTGCCAATATATAGCACGACCTCTATGGACGCTCATCAGATTTGTGTTGGTGAAGTTTTGTTTAAGTTAAGTTTTGTTTTTGGTTTTTAGTTTTATACATTTTAAACTGAAGAGGTATTCTCCAGCTCTCCAGTTGAAAATGCACTGCTCAGAGATTTGCAGAAGGAAAAGAAGAAGAAGAAGAAGATGTAGAAGAAGAAGAAGAATGCCTAATAGGCAAAGTAGCACCAAAAAAAGACATAAAACCCCCCAAAAAATCCATAAAAGGTGAATCCAACCAAAACAAGCCCACAAGGAATGTTCCTGAGTTGTATTGTAATGGCTTTGTGATGGGCATGTCCAAATTCACTGGCTGCTTCACCACTTCTGTAAAACAAATGGATTATTAATCCCAGACGCTTTCACTGTCTCTGAACACCACAATAAATCTGAGCAGCAAAAGTCAAGAATGAATTTTTTTTTCCTCAGGAAACTGCTGTGGTGTGTATATATATAATTCTATTCTGTCAACTCTGAAGTGCAATCCAAAAAAATTAAAGAACCAGCTTTTTGACAAATCTTGAGATGAAACAAATACTGTGACAACTGAAAAACGAAAAAGAATTGAACTGAAATATTTGATAAGGATTGGTTTGTTTAAAAATCGAAAAACAAAATGACATCGAAGGTTACAGGGTCACGCTGTCAAAGCACTGTAAAACAATATGCCGTCATATCCACTACATAATAAACTGCTCTTGTGAACATCATCTCAGTCCCATACAACAAGTCTTTTATACGAGAGGCATGCACTCAGTGACGCACACATTAATTAATACGCCATTTTCCAAGTGAGGCATGTGTGCTTCTAGACACACAAACAAAACTACTTTTGTCGTATGCCATTCTGTTTGTCATCTCATCTTCCAGGCATTAAAACATCTCACAACAACTCTGGACAACCTGAAAAGACAGATTAATTCCCTAACAGAGATCTCAGCATTTCATTGGAAATCATTTTTCATGGCATGAAGTCTCTGAATAGTTCTCTCTGTGCTGTCTGATAAATGACTTTGTGAGTGTACTTTGTGAGTGTACTTTGTGAGTGTACTTTGTGCGAGTGTGTGTGTATGCTCCTCAAGAATAACGCAGTCATGCACAGAACGCACTCAGCTGACCTTACCATCTGTACGTCACTTTGCATTCTTTCTCTCTGTCTGTCTGTTAATTGACTGATTAACATTAACACATTGTCAATTCCAATGCCTATGTATATATATTATTGTAATCACACACGTGTACATGGATACACAAAGATGGGCGTTCTTCTTTGTCTCTGTGTCTCGTAATTACCGGTGAAATGGTATTTCCCTAATTTAAAAAAAAAAAGCAATTTGCAATTTAGTAAACGTGTACTTATACAGAGGTTTATCTGCATCAGTTGCATTAGAGATCATTTGTAATTGATGTAATTACAGCACACAAAAGAACAGCTGACCACAGACCATAAGCGAGTCTGTCCGACATTAGGAGTGAATTGCCCTGTGGTGAATTATGAGTTGATTTAGGAGAGATAAAGCTATTAATCTCTTTTACATTTACAAGGCATGGGCTCTCCATCAGCAGGCAGGTTTAAGAGCTCTTCATTTAGTTAACTCTCTTCTTTTTCGCAGTATGGGGCCATTACAGGTCTCCTGGTACGCTTTGTCTCTGCTTGGCTCAGATATGGATCTAAAAGGCACTGAACACGGTGTAATAAGTGAAACTCATGGAAATCTCAGACCCCAAAACATTTGACTCTCAGCTTGGCAGATCACCTAACGAGTGACCTTTAACCCAAAAGCCTTAGGGTGTCCATCACCTCTGATGTACGTCCAAGCGAACGGGACGAATGGATATATGCTCTGTCAAACCTTGACCACTGCTGGTGCTCTCCCTCTCTTACCTTCTCCTTCTCCACTTTTTTCTCCCATCTCACTTTTGTTCTCTCATTTTAACAGAAGAAGAAGAAGAGGAGGAAGAAGAAGAGGAAGGAGAAGAAGAAGAAGACGAAGAAGAAGAAGAAGAAGAGGAAGAAGAAGAAGAAGAAGAGGAAGAAGTAGAAGAAGAGGAAGAAGAAGAAGAAGAGGAAGAAGAAGAAGAAGAAGTAGAAGTATGGTAGATGCTACTGTCTGCACCAATTACAGAATAAACAAACGAAAAAAGACAGAAATCCTAATGTACAAAAGGGCTACTGGACACTGTCCTGACCTCATTAGCGAGGTCTTTTTGGATGATTGTAATAGAGATCAACATCCAAGATAAATATTTGGACAAGTCAGACAAAGAATCCTCAAGACTGCGGGGAGAAGCAAAAGGAAAGATACAGGGAGGAGATAAATGCCCTCTTCAGCATGTCTAACACAAGAC
This sequence comes from Chanos chanos, assembly GCF_902362185.1. Lineage (NCBI taxonomy): Eukaryota > Metazoa > Chordata > Actinopteri > Gonorynchiformes > Chanidae > Chanos > Chanos chanos. The sequence continues at coordinate 5,861,302 of NC_044496.1, read as the reverse complement.
CAAGGGGACTGTAAAACTTAAACACTCACATTTGACCTGAGAGGCACCCGCTGTGACCAACAGTATATTTTCCAGTCTCAGATATTGTCAGTTCATCAATATGTCTATGTAATTACTTCTCATTTCACAGGCTTGGGAATGGGCTTACTTAACCAGGACAGCCTGCCTGACGGAGTGAGAGTGCACCGACTAGTTCCTCTCAGAATGCTTAAGTCAGTTAAAAACTGTCATGAGCCAGATTCTCTCTCTCTCTCTCTCTCTCTCTCTCTCTCTCTCTCCCTCTCTTTCACTGTGGATGGGATTCTGCCTGTAAGGTGCTGTGCACACAACTTTCAGGTCTCCTTTTCTCACGTATTAACACACTCACAAAAAACTTGCCCTCCAGCTCTTAGGGGTCCTCAGCAGCTCCTGCGTGGTGAGGCGGTCCTGCTGACTTTCCTCTCAAGTGACGGTTATTCATGGGTTTTCCCAGTTTGGATTTTTTCTGTCAAAGGTTCAAATCTGTGTCTGCAACACTCACAGGGTCAAAGGTTATTCAAAGGGCTTGCAGTCTGAAACAGGTTCATGTGAAAATAAACTTTCCCTTGGGGACAACGTTGGTGCATCACAAGGTTATCAAACCAATCAATTTCTAGGATTAATAGGGAGCGCCACCACAAAATACAATACGTAACCAATTGAAGAAGATACAATACATATGTGGATGATTGTAAAGATACAAGTAGATTCTAAAAAGATTCTCAAGATTCTAATTGTAAAATTACACAATAAGCACAACAAATTTACATGTACAGTTTAAATCCTGTGCAGATATATATTGTCACATTGTCATCATAAAGGAAGTATAGAAATATGTAAATGCAGAAATAACAACTTGTGCCAGCAGAGACATTGCAATATAATGCAATAAATATATAGTTCGCACACAGTTCGTAGTTTCTATGCACTTGTTAATTGCAGGTAACAAAAAATGGGTCCAAATTATGTTATTCAGCTCATAACACACTGTTTAAGGTAGTTTGTTTCTCAAACCTGAGACTGCGGTCCTTGTTTGGATCACCTTTCTTAAATTCATATGGCCACTTCCTGAAATAGCGACTAAATTCAGTCTTCCTGAGAGAAAGTATACTAATGAACATATAAATCAGTCAGTGCAACCTGCTTCCCTGCTTAAGCATTAGTTTTATTACTTAATCTTCAGCAGTGTATAAACAAAAGCCCTGAAAACATCCCTTTAAAGGTTTTAGAGAAGAAGCACTGGTGAGCTTTAAGGAGACATTCATTGACTTTAATGGGACAAACTGATGAACCATATCTAATAGAAATCATAGCCTATGGCGAAAGCTGGTGTGGAATTTGATTACACATGGAACACAATGCTTTTACAGCTTCTTAGAAAACGGGTAATTCAATCAATGTAGAAGAAAAGAGAATAAACAGACAAAGTAGAAAATAAAAGATTTTTTTTTCTCAAAGGTTCTCCTTCGAGTCCAAAACTTCTTGTATGATCTTCGGTAGCGGGGCTAAAGGTAAACCCCTCAACGTCAGCATCTAATTTTTCTCTCGCTACAACAGCCCCTACACTGCATTAGTTAGTGGTTCTTTACTTACACGACCTAATGGTCAGGTGATTACTTTGGATTTAATGTCATTTGCGTCAAGAGAAAAAGAGTCGCGTGGACTGCTGGCGCACGTGTCAAATATATGTATATTTCACACATTTTACGCTCAGAAATTTTACTTCCAAAAAACTGTATTTCTGTCTCTGTTTCTTCGATTTTTTTTCTGTCTGTTTTAAACGGTTTAGAATACTACAGCGATTGCTGCGTGCCCAACGCAGACCAGTCGTTCAAGTGGAGTTGTGTGTCAAGTGCGCAAGTCCTTGCTTTCCCAGCGGAGCAGCGATAGTCTGTGGAATTTCAGTTTTACTCTACTGTACTGATGAGAGAGAGAGAGGTTAAAAAAAAGGTAAACCACAGAAACATCACGTGGAAAGGGTAGATCCCGATTTAAAAGCTCACAAATTATTATATCGCCTCCATCTCCTGAGAGGGGCGAGTCTTAAACTTCTATCAGAATGGGCTGTCGCTCAGTCGCTTCGGGACCACTGCAGCAACGGGTCATGGACGGGCACCCTGACAAGTATGGACTTATCTTCTTTTAACCGCACAGTATAGGAGAATTTGCTTAAAGCAATGTTTCACACTTTACATTACATACGGTTTAAATTGTTGACACGCACGGATGTTATCCAGTTAAAGTATTGTTGTGTACAACTGGTGAGTTCAAACGTCAGGTACAACCAGGAAAGCTCGCTGCGCTTCATATAAGTTTTTAGGAGGATATTTGTTCCATTTTTTTCTGCTAAAAGCCTTCTTACATATTATTTTCTGACGATTCAACCTAGTTTATTATCACAGATGACATTGATTTATTTATCCAAATATATTTCAGCGTAAAATGTTAAATCTGTTAGACAGGATGATGTATGAGCGCTTGAGACTGTGCCTATATTGTCATACTGGAACTGCTATTTTCCACTGAATAAACTTAAATATGTCTCTGTTTCGTAGCTGATGAAAGTATTGGACACCACTCTATCTCACCGCGAGAAAACTGCTTTGACGGAGACAGTTTCTTCATCATCATAATCATCAGCTGCAGCATTATTTTAGTCTGCACGTGCCGCGACGGCACCGGACTCACCTTCGCCACTTCCTCGGGGGGCTTTGAATGCATGAGGCCGGCACAAAGATGAACATCCAAATGTTGCCCGACCACAAACTATCTTCAGTTGCCCCGGTGAAACCTTTCAATGTTGAAAAGAAGGGAGTGGAACTAATTCTGGTAAAGGACCAGAATGGGGTTCAGTACACCAATTCATCCATTATCTCTGCGCAAAACCATCGTGCCCATGACTCACGCTCCACTGAAGGGGACAGAGAAACGTGGGGCAAAAAGATAGACTTTCTCCTGTCGGTCATAGGATTCGCTGTGGACTTGGCCAATGTTTGGAGATTCCCCTATTTGTGCTACAAAAACGGAGGAGGTGAGCTATCTGATAGTATGCAAGGAATCTCGTTGGCTTCTCAGCTCACACCACATTTTATTGAAGAGGTAGAAGTGAATTATTTGTTTTCGGGGTTTTACTGTAAGTGATCTTAAAATAACTCACAAGAACAGCTTAAATTTATGCTGATTGGTGCTCTCACTTTGTACAAGGGTTGAGCACACCGCGAGCCAAGCTGGAAACCCAAATTAAAAGTAGCTCACAGCTGATTTAAGAGGCCAGAGGGTTTGCAAGCAAGCGTTTAAAAACAAATGATTATGTAACTTCAGCGTGCTTAAAACGGTATTAATCTGAGCCAGTAGCAATTACGGAATGTAGACTGTCTGACCCTTACAACAAATTACGATGACCTGCACGGCAAAAAAAGCCACACGCGTTTTCATTGTCCGGTCTTACATTTGAAGACCGACAATATCAGAAAGAATTTCTGCTTGATCAATGTTTTTAGACCATTTTAATCACAAATCAGCCTTGATAAGGTGACATGGTGCACATGACCAGTCAACTGGAAATAAATTGTTCAGGCATTGTTTATCAGCTATCATTAAAGAATCTGAAAACCATCAAAGAGAGTTCCAAATAGGCCTACTGTTACTAATTGCTATTGTTATTGCTTCATTGCACTACTTTTGAGAGATTCGGTCTGTGAAATAATTCCCGAATCATCATTCTGGACAAGCAAAGTCCCACTACAAAGATTACTGATTACCTGCAGACAAACATATCCTATGTCCAAATGTGATGTATCTTCTAAGACATACCTGGAGGAATTCAACACAGTCTCTCTGAAAGAGAAAGCAATTCAAAAGGTCAAGGGCCTTACAAAGTTCCGCTAAAAAGATAAATGTTCGTCATATTTGTTGTGTCTGTATTGGTCATCTTTCACCTCTAAACAGTGACATAGTGTTTCAGACCTGATGATGAATGTATTATAATATGGTCTCTATAGAGTTGAGTCTGGAATTCACAAGATTGTCCTACACATGATTTTTCACTCTGTTTTCAGCACTCATCAACACTCCCTCTAAAAAATGAAATGATTTTTCTTTTTCTTTTTTTTCCCCCTCACAGGTGCCTTTTTGATCCCATATATTCTTTTCCTGTTCATTGCGGGAATGCCCTTGTTTTACATGGAGCTGGCTTTGGGACAGTACAACAGGGAAGGAGCAGCTACTGTCTGGAAGATATGCCCTGTGTTCAAAGGTGGACTCTTTAATGCTTTCCCTCTCTATCTTACAGACCATCACTTAAAATCCGCCAAAAAGGAGACTGTTCACTTTAGAAACATATTCTAAAATTTAAGCTGAGGGAATGGTTAAATCTGTTTCGGAGAAAATTTGGAGTAGTTTTGTTCATGTACACTAACCCTAACTTTGTATGTATATGTATATATATATATAGAGAGAGAGAGAGAGAGAGAGAGAGAACGCCATCTTTATGGTTTTTGTTTTGTTTTGATTTGTTTCATGGTCAAAACAGAAAGACAAGTTGTTTTTTTTTTAATGTGCAGTGGTTGTCAGAATGCCTCACAAATATTTTAAGATACATCAAACGTCACCTTAAACAAGAACTTCGTAACCCAAATTATATCTGGAACTACACAGGTTAATTTCCTCTCCTAAGTTTGACTTATATCCCCAGACAAACTCTCTCAGACTGACTTTAAAGATTTACATCTTTTCTTTCACAGGTGTGGGCTATACGGTTATTGTCATCGCATTGTACGTGGGCTTCTACTATAACGTCATCATTGCCTGGTCCCTGTACTACCTGTTCTCCTCGTTTACCAACGATCTGCCATGGCTGAGCTGTGGCAACACTTGGAACAGTGTTAACTGCACCATCAACGGCTCCGTGCTGACCAATGGAACCTCTTATGCCAAGAACAAGAGAACTCCAGCTGCTGAGTTCTATGAGTAAGTTCATTTGGATCTGACTGCGTACACTAACCGATGCAATGCATGTTTCTGGTTTTGATCTTTTCGTGTTTTCATATGACCACTGATTACAGTGGTCTTCGTGAGTTGGGTGAGAGCCTGAACTGTAATAATTGGATTATAATATCAGTTTAACCATGCCAAATGGGTCAGGTTAAGTTATCACTATAATTTTGGTTTCTATTCTCTACTTCAGATTTGTGAGGAATTCAAGATTAAAGGATGGATAGTTCAGTATTTCAGTATGTTACAGTGGAAAATGACCTCTTGTACCTCTTGCTGCATCATTGTTCCTGGTTGTGATTAACAAGTGGAAAAAATTCTTGATGATGTAACAGAATATTAACTGACCAAACAGTGTTTTTTGCACCTTGAGAATTAGAGAGGTGTGGTAAGGTGGCTTTATTCCTACATGTGGTTGGCTTGTGCATGCACAGATTCAAAATCGAAATATCCAAGTAGCCAAATTATTACTTTATCAAACTCTAGTTTTTAAACAGATGGCATTGTTATGTTGAAAAAAAATGGCACTTCTGGTATTACTCATAAAATCATGGAATCTGGCAAACATATAAATTAGCTTAATAAGAGCCAAATCAAAGTACGTCTGTTTGCCTCAAGTGGTGTGGTCCAGCTAGTATTCCATGCTCCACTGACCCTGGCTAATGAGGATTTGAAAAGACTATTCGGGTCTTTTTGGCATCTTGTTCTTTTAGGTCTAGATTAGTGGGAGTGGTATTATTTCTTTTTAAATTCAATATTTCTTTGTAGTGAGGTACTGATATAAGCTAGCTGTACTGTTTTGACAGATTGTTGTGGTGAGTGAAAAAAACATCACTGTCTTCATTTTGATTAGGTCAAAAGAATTATATGGAAATCACCTATGATATCCTTCTGTCAGTTCATGTCTCAGCTTGTGTATATCAGCTGCAGCTTCTAGGTTTTGGTTCTTAGTTAATGATTGCTGGTAATAGGTGAGGGAGTATTCCACAAGTGATGTTTTCCAGCTCTGCAGTAGAAACATTAGTTGATGATTTGGAAATACAGTGCGCTGTTACATTTTCTAAGTGTTCTTCACCCTTAAAAAGCATGAACACAAAAACTGCTTGACTTTGTTGATACATCTTCAATCAAACAGGCCATGGCAACCACTTGAACTTAAGAGACCTCTACAAAAAAGGACTCTTCCTAACTCCTGCCATATACAGCGCCTTCAGAAAAAGTGTTTGTGATCTTCAATTGAAGACTAAAATTAATATGTAATCCAATTGGAATGTTTTGTTGCTTGTCTATACAAATTGCGATATAATACATGAACAAAAACTCTGGAGATATTTTTACACCCAATTCAAAATACAAAACTGAAATGTTTTGAGTTAATGATTCAACCCTTTTGTCGCAGTACTCTTGTGCGTCCAAATTTTTCAGATCATTCTCAAACTCGTCCTGCACCTGTGTTCAAATTTTCTCCCCTTCTGTCCCAGTTTGGAATGCCCAATTGCTACTTTTCCCGTTACAGTTTTTGCTATCACCTGAATCAAGGTGAGTGGAGCCAGAACAAGGTTTCACATAGTGTGAAGCCAGTACCTAATTATTCATCCTAGCATGTTGTGCGGTATTATCATGTGACATAACACAGTTCGAGAAGTGTAATGATACCACAACTGTGCCTGACACCTGCTGAATAAGAGGGGAAGAGGGGCTCTGGCTGATTTTGCTGCCCAAGTAAACATGGAGTTCCCATTGGACTCCTAGCCACATTCACACTGTGCAGCGTGGCAGCAAGAATGGCACATATTGTGAATTCCAGATACGAGGCCCAAATCTGCAGTGAGAACATGCTTTAATCAGGTGTAACACTCTGGCGACTACTTGTGGTCAGTTGTTATTGACGTGATTCCAGAGGAAACTCTAGTGTGAAGACAAGAGAACTGTCCACAGAACTGGTGAGGTGGTATAGAGCGTTTTTTTTTGTTTTTAAAGTGTAAAATGTTCTCTGGATCAGAGTGAAGCCTATCATTAAGAAATGGAAGGAATATAGAACCACCCAGGCTCTTCCTGGAACACTCCGTCCATCCAAACCGATGACTGATCTCTGCCGTCTCCAGGGCTGAGATGGGAGAGCATGTGCAGAGTGTAACGGTTTTTGCAGGTCTTAGCAGATGTAAACTGTATGAGATGATAGTCAGAAGGAAACCACTCTGGAGAAAGTGACACTTTTTACAGTATGCCTGGAATTTGCAAAAACAAGCACTTGGCCGTGTCTGAAAATGTGGAGAAATGTTCTGTGGTCCAGTAAGATGAAGGTTGAACCGTCTGGCTTGAATGTAAAACAGGATAATGAACCACAGTCATGAAACATCTGATGATCATTTTAATAAAGCATGGGGCTGGCAGCATAAGGCTATGGGCCTGCTATTCTCACTCTTGTAAGGAGAGAGAGAGAGAGAAGAATAGATGGAGCCAAATCCAGGACAAATCTTTGAGGAGAGCCTGTTTCATTCTGCAGGAGACCTTCAGGAGATCTTAGACTGGAGGGAAGATTCTCTTTTCCAACATGATGACAACCAGCTTCTGCACACAGCCAAAGTGTCCTCAGAACAGCCAATGCCCAGACACGAATCACGTTGAAAATCTGTGGCAAGATTTTAAAAAATGCTGTTCACTGACACAACCCAACCAACTTAGCAAAAATGTTTTTTTTTTTTATAGAAAATCCACAGTGAATAAGGAGCAAAAGCCCCTAACGCAGGATATGCAAAACTGATTCAGATATACCTGGAAGGATTCAAAGTTGTAACTGCTGACAAAGTCACTTCTGCAAAGTATTCATTCAACAAGGTGAATACTTTTATAGACATATTTTGCATAGTTTTAATTACATAGTAAAAACACTTTTGCGCTATTAACACATGTATGCTGTATGAATCAAGAGGGACAGGGGTGGTTCTTTCAGCGCATTATAATGTTTGTGATGAACTATTGTAATTTATGATTCTTCACTGGGGGTGGTATCTGAAGGTACTGGGTTCATCGTTCTTCGGTTTTATTTTTCTTTTGCAATTGTTACCTACCCAATGAGATCTTTTGGCAGAGTAAAGTTAGTTTTGGCTGTTACATACAACTTTTTCGCTCCAGGTAGCATCTCTTCGTATGACGATTTTCGATGTCACTGGTGACTGTTGCATCCCCTTTCCCACTTTGTGACCTGTTTGGCATTAGCACATGACTGCCGCTAGTATTTTCATTGTAGAAGTGGGTCAGTATCCCTGAAACTTCTATACTGTACCCACAAGCTTCGAAAAGAGCACATCGACAATCTATTGCGCTGTGCTTTGCGGAAAAAAAAAAAAAAAAACACTTTCTATCTTCGTTTGAAGTAGACAGAAAAAAAAAAGGCATCCGTTTGCACTTCAAAGACTGGCAATTCTTTTCCAAGCCTGTGAGAAGATTGGTTCTGCAGCCCAGAGGAAGGCAAAGAAATGTGTGGGACAATACAGGAGCTGAGCAAAGCATCAGCTAAGAGAATGTCATAACCGGACATTTAGCGGATAAAACCCCACCCACCCACCCCCTAGGCTGCCCCTTATGCACTGGTGTCTATAGTCGCATGTTTATGTGGATAAAATTCCTTGATTTCCTCAAATGGTGTTTTTTTGTGAACTTGGTTAAGGACCTGGGCCAAATGTAGAAGAAAGACTTGAGGAAACCTCCCTCACATCTCTTCCTCTAGTCAAAATAACAACCACATTGCCACAACAACAGTTCAGAGTTCAGTCAATCAAGCTCAAGCCACAGTTTCAGCCATGTTTTATGAGACTGGCTTTCAAAAACGTCAGACGCTGGCTTTTCAAAAACATCAGAGTCGTAAAGCTACTCAACAAATTCGAAGTAGGAGAGAGTTTTCCGCATATCCCCTTGTGAACATCGAATGCCTTGCCTTAAGGATGTTCGAGATTTATCGCTTTGATGCACTTGACAAAGAGTATCTGTCAGAGAAATAAGGCTGCAACAAGTCAAGTGTAATGACAAATAAGTGTAAAAGACAATACAACACCCTTTAACTTTCCTTAGTTTTCCCAAGTATTCTGATCGCCTCTGGCACTGTGAATGTACACACATTTGCTCTCTCTCTCTCTCTCTCTCTCTCTCTCCCTCTCTGGAGGGTTGCACTTCTCCTTACACAATAGCACTTTGATGTGTGATTTCCTTGGTTGTCCACACTCTGTAAAAGGATGTATAAACTTCTCATTTCCCCTGTAAGTCCTTGCTAAGACAACCCTGATGTAGTCCGTATTGATCAGAACTGCTCTGGCATCATGTTGGAACAATTAGAGCCCCCCCCCCCCCCCCCCCCCCCCCTCTCCAACAAGACAATATTCTTTGTGGCTGTTGCCTTGGAGAACATAAGACAGAATTTGTCCCTCACTCTCTATGTAGGATAGACACTTCAGAGTGTTGACAGTAATGATCACAGTCAACAGAGGTCAAAGAGCAGCTTACTCAAGTAAATTGTTAAAACTATGACCAGAGCCCTCAGCTTATTCATTTTTTAAAATCATGCTTTGGATGATACAGTGTTGTCAAATATTAAGCCTCATGCTCTTTTGAGGGCCAAATGCCTCAGATGTAGACCGCCAAAAATGCTGCAAATCTGAACATTCTCAAACCGTTTGAATAAGTGGTATACTGTGAAATGCATTGTTTTACTGATAAAAGGCCTCAAACTGGATTAAATATAAAAAAGGAAATGAAGAGAAGGGAAAACAATTTCAGTTAGGGTACTGGAACTTTATCTGACTGATTTAGTGTTTTGTCTACAGGACAGGAAGCAGAAAAGATCTTACCAACGAAAAAAAAACGCAGCAAAACCAATAATTTTTGCCAATCACTGGCATGTACTGCTGTCCAAAATGATTAATTAATGTGACAAACTCAACAAAAGCACCTTTCAGCAAGCTATTAACCACCTCCTCATTCTTTCAACGCATTGTTTCTTGGTGTGCCTGAGTCACACTGACAGGATGACAGAAAAGTGACATTTTACCAAATACAGATCCTTCAAAATGGGTGTCCAGTAGGTGGTCTGCCCCTTATGCAGTCTTTTCATCAATGGAGTTGCCTCACACCATCAATTTCCTCAGCTTATAAACAAGTTTCTTTGAGACATGTGACAGATGATCTGAAAACTGTAACTCAATTATGACTTTTTCTTGCCATATTTAACAAGACTAGCAATCATCCTGAGCTTTGAGATCTGCCTCTGTTAAAGCACTAAGAGTCCTCTCTTTTCTTTTACTGCTAAACAAAACTCATTTAAAAAGATATATCAATGTCTAGGTCAGAAAACATGTTTAGGTGTGGCATTCATATCCCGTTAATGTTGAATAGATTGTACAGCATTCACATCCAGTTAATGTGGATTAGACTGTAAAGCATTCGCACACAGTTAATTCAGATTAGACTGTAAAGCATATACATTCATTTCCAGTAAACCCTCCTTGCCCGCAGATTCGCTTTCTGCAGTTTCAGTTACCCGCGGTTCGAAAATATAAAATGAAAAATTCCAGAAATAAACGATTCATATAGTTTTAAAGTGCGTGCTGTTCTGAGTAGCCTGACGTGAATCATCTCGTGCCATCCTGCTCAGGACATGAATTATCTCTTTGTCCAGCATTTCCATGCTATATACGTTACATTAAACTGTATCATAGGTATGTATGTATAGGAATAAACATTATATATAGGGTTTGGTATTATCCTTGGTTTCAGGCATCCGCGGGGGGTCTTGGAACATATACCCACATAAGAGGGGGCTACTTGAATGTAGATTGGATTGTAGAGCAGCCACATCCAGTTAATGTGGATTAGATTGTAAAGCATTCACATGCAGTTAATTTAGATTAGATTGTAAAGCATTTACATTCATTCAGTGTAGATTAGACTGCAGAGCATCCACATGCAGTTAATGTAGATTAGATTGTAAAGCATTCACATGTGGTTAATTTAGATTAGATTGTAAAGCATTTACATTCATTTAATGTAGATTAGACTGTAAAGCATTCACATGCAGTTAATGTAGATTAGAATGTAGAGCATTCACATACAGTTAGTGTAAATCCAATTGTAAAGCATTCACTTTTATTGAATGTGGATTAGATTGTAAAGCATGCATATTTAGTTAGTGTGGATTACATTTTAAAGGGATAGACCCCAATGACATATCATCCTGTCTAGTGTCGGACTGGTCCTGCATTGTTTAGCAGAGTCAATAAACAAACAGGAGAATACAAACAAACAAATGCAAAAATTAACTCGTGTTCAAGTAAATGAAAAACCAATAAATAACAGCATGTCATAATCAGCGGTTTCTAAATTTAACACCCCTCTTCAACAAGACATGAAAAAGAACAGAAAATAAATATGATGTTCCTTTCTGTTGGGAAACTCAGTCTAACACATTCCAATCCTCAAATCCAAAGGAACGCAGAGCAGAGCCGAGTAGCATAGAAACCCATTACATGCCTCTTTCCATAAGAGGGGCTAACAGTGCGTTAACAGAGGATGATTTAAAATGTTATCTACCATTTTAGGAAAGCAAATGCAAAATTGAATAGGGATAAACCAGCACTGTAGGGACCCTAACAGCTCTGTTGGTGTTTGGATGAGGAACTTGAGTTTTTTTGGCTGAGAATGTAAGTGACTGAGTAATGAGAACCGCTTAGCTTTGAGCAATCAGGGAAGGGCTTTAAGATTTGTCAAGGGCTCTGGAGAGAGACGGAACCAAATGCCAGGCAATCGAACGCAATCATTCAAATTGGGAAATTTTGACCAACATTTTGATTTTCTGGCACAATCTCTAGCTGACAGCTACAGTACATCTTCAGAACTAATAAGAGAGCTATAGTTCATATTTTTCATGTCTTTAGCTGATTTTTACTACAGACTTATTTTTGGCACCGTTTGCACGACATCCCTCACCGCTGAAATACTGTATCTAGATTTATGATCAATAATACTTCAATAAAACCTTGTTATTTAATTCATTTTAGGATTAATGTCATGGATGTATTCAGAGACTATGATAAATGTAACAGAGTACCACCCTGGCTCCCACCTGGCATCTCCACTTGCAAACCCAATGTAGAAGTTTATTGCCCGAAAGAACTAAAGAGACACTGCTGGAGAGTAACATTGTGTCTCTCTCAAATAGAAGCCTTAGAGTCAGTTTGGTTTCAACAGAGTTATGATCTACAGAGGTAGAAGTTAACATTAATATCACCTTGTTTTCATGCTCAGGCCATGGCAGTGTGAAGGACAAACCTTTAACACCAAATCCACCTGTGAGAATACCTTCTCTGTGAGAATACCTTCTCTGTTAGAATACCTCCCAGCTGGTTTGTGCCTCCTCATAAAGAGAACATCAGTTTATTCTTTGCTTGGTTGATCAACCTCATTATTATGAAAAATGACTTCAGCAGACTGAAGGACAAGTCATAATGGCTTAGAAATGTTGAGTTATTTATTCAGAAACGTCTTAAACTGAGAGATTTATAAGAGCTATGACCTGTAGTGTCAAGGTTTTAAGTTGAAACCACAACTTTTATTACACTTTAATTGACACACTCAGCTAATATTGACCATTGTCAATAGAAAAACACGTGTAACGTCAAAACAACTGCACTCAGACAGATACTTTGCCAGTGATTAATAGCATTCGTTAAAAAGCACTATGCTTGTGGAATTAGAGAAGATTGCTTCAGTTAGAATCTGCAGTGCCACACAGGACGATGTGCTTAATGCTAGTGATGATGACATTTGGGGTTACATTAACCTGAAGGTTTGTAAAGTAACTGGACTTAAATGAACGAGAATTATCTGAAGGACCTTTGCACTTAAAAGACTATCTACAGAGCCTTGAGGGGAACTGCACAGAGGAGAATAGAGCATACCTGACATGCTGAAGATCCAGTCTTTGCCAATAATTATTGGTCAGACTACTCCAGGTCAAAGGTCAGGGCAAAGACATGACTGACAGATGAAAGTCAGAGCTGTACAGTAGCCGCTCAGAATATAACACTTTGATTTTGTCGCGGCGGCTAGCCGGACATCAGATAAGCGCACTGAATTACACAGCTGTTGGACACTTGCCCGTCTTGACGACCCACGGTTTATCAAGCCTACCTATCCCCTTGAAGCATAATGGATAACTGAAAAATATATTTTGAAGTAAAAAGCATGAGTTTATTTGGGATAGAACAGAAATTAATTATCATCTCCCATGTCAGGTTTTGTCGTCTCCTCAATGTCCTGCCAATCAGCGCTTTCATTTTATTTTCCTAGACCATCATCTCTCTCCATCTCAAACAGACCACTTTGTTCTCTATCACTTCCTGAGAACTTCACTGCCATTGCTTTGTTATCACAATGGGAACAAGTTACATCTTTAACCATGTTTATCTCATGCCTGGCAACTAGCATAGTCCCAGTGGTTTTCACATCCAGATTCTGTTTTTTTTTTTTTTTTTTTTCTAGTGTCTTTTGGGTAAGATCATTGTGTAACTGAGCTTCATATCACATCCAGATGGAAAGGTTACTCATTATCGACCATCATCATTGTCATCATCAAAGCGAAACATGGCGTACTACCCTCGCGGTCTCACACTCGGGGGAGATAAATCAACATGGGTGGAAAAAGGTGGAAGAGAGAAATTCGTTCCAAAAAATGACGCACTTTCTTTTGACAGCTGCACTGAGATGAATTTGATGGCCCTTGCAGCCTGGCTTTTTGTAGAGAGAACGCATTCAGACCAAGTATGATTTAAGTTAAATCATAGCGGTCTATAACTGAGGGAACAAGCCGTTTCATCTCTCTCTTTTACAGGCCGCGTGAGTGCTCCTGAGTCTCAGGTGCGTGTGTCTGAAAATGGGCGTGTTGTCTTGAAAAAGACAAACACTTTGAGGATGTACGGCTCCTTTATTGACTTTTTTCATATCATAACACTATCTAAACAATCATATTCTCCTCTCATCTCACCAAGAGAAGAGTACATAGAGCACTCAAGTCTTTTCCAAATTCCGTGTCTCTTGGGGAGGAAACAGCATGCTGGGGAATTCCTTTAAGAATTTGTTTATTATTTAAGAACAATGGCTTTCACTCCTAGTCACTTTGAACCCTACAGTCTGAAGTGAAAATATAATCTAGGGAGCCCATCCTTTGCCGCCCTTTTCCAGAAAAGAGTGTGTCGGTACTCGGTTCAGCAAAAAAAAAAAAGAAAAGAAAAAAGAAAAGGAAAAAAACCCTGGGAAAAGAGACAGCAGCAGGAATAATATTTGCCACTGAAAAAGATGAGACACCATTCGTCTCCTCCTGGCTTTTATCCGCGTTATTTATGAAACGATAAAATGCCTGAACCTTTGATCACCCATTCACGTGTAGAAGGAGGGATATCTGGGAGAGAGAGAGAGAGAGAGATGAGTCCCTGGGGTCTTTGAGGGTAATCTACTACCTGACAAATCGTTCTGAAGAGTCAGGATTGTACTGTGTGTGTGTGTGTGTGTGTGTGTGTGTGGATGGTATGGAGTTTCTCTCCATAAAAACTAATGACATGTCTTCAGAGCTGGCATCTTCAAACAGATCTATGGTATATGGGAACAAAAAGGTCCTTTACTCCATGCCAAGAGGCTTAGGCTTCACTGCAGTTCATCATTAGCCGTTACAGTTTCCAGACAGCAGCTGTTTGGGGTACAGGGGCAGATCGACAGCATGTCTGAAAGGCTGACACATGAAATTAGCCCTGTGGCTAATGAAGCAAAGCTTAATTCTGGAGATGAGTTTTTAATCTCTCAGCAGACCGCTTACCTTAAAGTGCTCTGTCAATAAGCAGGTGACATTTTTCATGTGAAGTCAAGGTGTTTGTTGAGTCTATATGGACTGAGGCATGACGTGGGTGTGTCCTCACTTCTGTTAAAACAATCTGCTTGCTCGTTTCCTCTCCAGAGTACACACTGTCTATGAATATGC
>NC_044496.1:5706271-5841271 GCF_902362185.1 Chanos chanos | reverse complement strand
CTCTTACATAACTACATGGTTTTGAATAAAGCATGATTAAAATTAGCAGGACTCATTGGTTAGCGCAGTCAGAACTTCTCTAACTGGTAAAATTCTGTCTTTTCTGTTCAGATGGGTGGTATGGAAGCTGTCATCACAGGACTCACAGATGACTTTAAAATCCTCAAGAGGAACAGGAAGCTGTTCACATTCGCCACAGCGTTTTTGACCTTTCTGGTCGCCTTATTCTGCGTCACAAACGTAAGTTCCTCCAATCCGTGTAAGAGACTTGCTGGTCTGTGTCCTCCTAGCTGCATACACAGCTCACAGAAAAAGCCAAAGCAATGATGCATCAGATAGTCTAATCTGTGACATTGATTACAGAATATACTTGATTTGCTCCTTGCAATAACAAGGACAGTGATTGTTGGTTGACCTGTTAAATGTCAGGAAAGAGAAAACCTGTGTTGAAAACTCAAATGACGTAAATGATACAATGAAATAAATAAACCCAACATAACAGTACGTTTTTGTAGGCTTTTCTCTTCATAGACAGTTAATTTCAATGTAGAAAAGAAACTTCTGGTGTGCTAAAATAAAATAATAATAAAAAAAACATAGGTTAAAAGAACAAGCTAAATTAACAGTTATTCAATGTAGTTAATGCACAGATTAAAGCTGATCTGACTAACACATGGGTAGGAAATACATGTAAAGAAAGATAAGAAACCTGGACACTGATTAAAAATGCTTTATCAGATCACTACAACATAGTGGGAGGGAGGGAGCTCTTTTTTCCAGAGTTGAAGGGTTTTTTTCTCTTTCTTTCTCTCTCTTTTTTTTTTTTTGGTTTGAAAAATGAATCATAGTTGTGTGGATGTTCACAAATGATCAGGTCCAAAATGCGAACGAGCATAGTCCACCTAAAAGCCAGAAAGGCTTTCCCTCTAAAGTGTGATGCGTCATATCTGAGAAGTCAATTTTAGGAAATAAACACATTACTGAACACCAATCTGGGCACATAACACCGATTTTCAGTAACTCACTCCCTCTTGTCCATCCCACCTTTTTTTCTTATTTTAGGGAGGAATTTACGTACTGACTCTTCTGGACACCTACGCTGCAGGAACATCAATTCTGTTTGGTGTTCTGATTGAGGCCATTGGAGTGTCCTGGTTCTACGGTAAGCCTGTCTCCCTAACATGTGGACAATTAACATAAACAACCCCCCCCCCCCAATCACTTTTTTAATGGATATTTCTCTCTTTGTGGAGGCTGTCATGCAGCGTGAGAGCAGAAGCTTAAAAATCCTATCTCTTTAGACCTCAGATCAGTGTAAGGGATGAGAAAATCCACTCTTGCTTGGTTAGAGGCAAGCAAGTAGGACTGGAATGTAAAGACACAACAGAAAAACTGACCTAACCGAACATCAAATATTTTTATTCCAAGTCACATAATTGGCCATGACTGCCCTAACACACAAATCACATCTTATCAAAATATTATATCATCTTCTGAGATAAGAAGAGAAAGTGTCTTGAACGTCTAAACAGTGGTCTGCAGGCACTCCTACTACGTTCAGGAGAGTGTCCTGTGGTATGCATTCCTGCTGTAAGATTTATAAACAGACTGGGATGTACCATAGTCTGCAGACTGCCACGTTCTGAGTCTTAATTATTCTGAGTCTCCCTTTTCCCTCTCACTCAGTGACACCTCCCTTAGCCAATCCAGGCTCACCGCCAGCGCAGCTGCTGCAAGTCTTTGAAGGTCACTTGCCCTCCATCTTGTACTCTCTGTCTTCAGGTGCAAAACCCTTGGCTCATGCCACTTCAACGTCCCCCCTTTTTAGATGCCTGGAGCTACTGAAGACATTTCTGCCCCAATGCAGTTTGAGCACATGCTACACACATATCAGCTGTTCTTTAGCTTATCTGTTTGTACATGGACTCTCTCAGAAAGAATGGAAGGACTTAAGAGCAAAGTTGTGTGGCCCTCAGTTGTCACAGAAATACTCAAATACAAATACAGTTTACCGTTTGGTATTCAGCAGACACTTTTAAACCGAATCGACTTACAATTAGCGCATCAATCAGGTTTAACTACCTCATAAGCAAAAGATCGCAGTAGGAATGCAAATGTATTATTTTCAGTCCCGCGCTCCTGTGTGTCCTGCAACGATAAAACAGATATCTGCAAACAAAATCTGTAGCATAGAGACAAGGCTAGTACAGTAGATTTTTTTTGTAATACCATGAAACATAACATAAAAGAGAGTTACACATTAGGGGATAGGTGGATTCTGAGAATGTGGGCTTTCAGTCTTCTGCGGAAGATGGCGAGTGATTCCGTAGTTTTATAATGTTTGGCTTTTGTGTGATTTTTACCAAAGGACCAATTTATTTTTCTAATATGCACCTAGCAGTGTGATAATACAAAAAATACACATACAACACACAACATCATCTAAGTCAAAGTTCCAAAGGCAGGTCTTTCTAAAATAAGTGGCTAGTAAATAAATAAATAAACATAAGTGGAGGTCCAAATGACAGGAGAGAGAAAGAGAGAAAAAAAGATGTTTAACTGCAAAATTACCCTTAAGAGTACATTAATAGGACCTAACAGTTCACCCGACAGTGGGCTTACCAAAGAGCCCTAGCTTACTAGTGTAACTGGTGATGGGTAACACAAGGTCAGGTCACTAGTCTAGTCTTAGTCTCATGTGGTGCAACATGATAAGCTAAATGTATCCATGGTAACAGAGGAAAGACAGTCATTGAAGGGTTTCCTGGCATCTTAGGGACACAAAAGACAAAGCCATGCATACCCACTGGATGGATAGCATCTTCTGCCTTTCCGCTGAATGTCTGGCAGTAGACCTTCATTACTGAAACCGTCGCACGGAACATTGTAACAATAGCCGATACAGTGGCCTGTAAGGGTCAAAACTCAAAGAAATGAAATAACTGCGAATGACATCTGGTTGGTTTTTGTTTGCCCCCCAGGTGTGGACAGATTCAGCGAGGACATTGAACGCATGATGGGATTCAAGCCAGGACTCTACTGGAGACTGTGCTGGAAGTTTGTCAGTCCTACCTTCCTACTGGTAAGCTGCTGGGAAGACTGGAGAAAGGGTGGGGGGAGGGGTGTTTGTCTTGGACTTTAATTTGTCATCTTCATATTTTTAATAACCTTCTGTGGTACCTGCTGTTTAAATGAAAACTTCAGTATGTAAACACCAGCATCCAAGGACATGAATATTGGTCTATATCTTGGCCAGATGAAGCAATGGGATGGAAAAATGATTCCAGCGCCACGTTGTCATGCAGTGACGAGGTTCTAGTTATGCGTAGTTTGCTGTTCAATGCTGACTAAACGTTAGAAAAGTACGATGCGAGCTGGGATCAGTATTACAGCATTGGTTTGCTTCTCATCGCTCATGATTAGACTGCCTTAAATTCTACCATGTTCAGTCACTCTTTCTGACATACCTTTGCTCTCCTGTTCAGTTACATCCCTCCGTCTTCTCCGAGGGCGCGGTTTGATAACTATACAGTGAGGCTAAATGTCTAAATCTCAAAACGTTTTACATGCCGCGCAGGTCGTTCGGTTTGGACATGTCGAAATGTTTCACATATATCAAATGCAGATGTTTGTGTCAGAGGGCTTTAACATGAGCGGGAATATTAAAAGCACATGATCCGTCATAAGGGTGAAGCATTTATTTTATTCTCCCTGCATCAAGCCAAGTTACAATTCCAATTTTTTTTTCTATCGCTCTTATTTTTTTTTTTTCTCCTCATGCTTCTTATTGACAGCTCCTACGAAATCTTTCCTTCCCCTTTAAAGATTTACAGCACGAGCTAAAGAGGGGAAACTGAGAGGGGTCAGTATTTCATGTGGAAGTATGGTCTTCGAAAACGTGACCTGTAACATTCAGTAAAGAGAGTATTGTTTTTCAAAAAAAAAAAAGAAAAAAAAAAAGGTTGTCTTGGCCCTGTCTCAAGATAAAAGACTGAATGTACTGAACTTCTCTGCATGCACATGGCATTTCTGTAGACAAGGTAAAGTACTTTAGCCTTTGATATTCACTTTGAAATGACTAGAGGCGACCCGCTGAATGTAACCTCTGCTGATGAGGTCTGCTCTTTGGGAGATAAACAGAGAGTTTAGAGAAGGAACAGGTCACGGCTGGTCAGCTGGAAATGTCAATATCATCGTCCGATTGTGGAACACCCTAGAACACTGAGTCCTCTCCGAAATAAACTCTTTGACTCTGGATTGTCCTCACAATGTCTGACTTTTATTAAGTGTGTTAAACACAATGGAAATAAAGTGGGAGCTAAGTGGTGTCGTAATCACCTTGTGCTTGGATAAATCAAAGAGGGGATTAAAAAAAGCAAACTGATATGATGGATCGTTCTTGTATCTCTCCACAGTTTGTTGTAATAGCTAGCGTGGTCACTTCCCAAGGTCTGAAATATGATGAATACATCTTCCCTGGCTGGGCCAATGTGGTTGGCTGGGGCATAGCCATGTCCTCCATGCTGTTTGTCCCCGTCTATGCTGTCTACAAGTTCCTGAGTGTTCCAGGTTCATTCAAGCAGGTCAGTCCGTAATTATGACTTTCAAGATTCAGTTTTAAGCACCGCCCACAGTTGCACGATTTTGTATGATCACACGGTGTTTCATGTTGCGTTTTGGATATTATTATGAAGAAAGCATTTCCATTCAAAAGATGCAATTCCCAAATTCTTAGCTCACTATAAAGCCGTCATGGTTGATTCCGTCTGAGACTCTGACCGTTTACCCAACTGTCGTATTGTGCACTTACTGAAATCAACCATCCTACACATTTAAGATGGCAACGGTCCTTAGCATACTGGAAGCTTCTCTGTCTTGAACAACAAAAAAGTCATACAGACTTAAGCGTCTGTAGCTGCAGACAACAGGGACTTCAACTTTTGTGAAGTTGGTGAAATATTATACAGAGAACAAATGTTATCAGTGTTAACATTTTGATGAAGATGCACAGAACGCCAACGCACAAACAATGCATTCCCTCCATATCGTGGTGGTTCATTCACAAAGAAGAACTTGAAGAAAGAAAACATATTTTTACATCTCCAACTTTTGCTGACACTTATTATAATCATTTGTTTAATTTGGCTTAAGCATGCATTCCACCAGTTTTATTTTCTCTCATTCATTTAACAGGGACCATTAAACCAGTAACACTGCAGCTAATGACTTCGCGTCACCATCTGTTTCTGAGAGCAAAATTATTCTGTTATTCAACAGTTTATAACGGCTTTATGACTCAAAGTTTGTTTTTTCTTTCTTGTTTGCGTTCCATTTCAGAGGATAGCATATTGCATCACACCTGAACACGAACATCATCTTGTGGCAGAGGGGAATGTCAGGCAGTTTAAGGTAAGCCACATCAGACCAGCTACTTTTGAAAAGCTTCTCATATTTTATATTTGCACTATATGTAAAAATGATTTTACTTTTGTGAATTAAGTACACAATATAATCTCACTATCCTTACATGTTACACGTCCTTACAATTAAAAACTTGAGGCGCAGTCTACTCATTGGGACTTGAGGAAAAGCTAAATGCTTTACTCTAACAGAAACTTTTCTGGAACTTTTTTTTTTGCCGCACATGTGTTGATTAGCGACACTAATGGCAATCAAACCGGAGCGTTGAAGTGTTTGAAGATTCGGAAGGGTTGAGGCTGTAAAAATAGATGCCTTGATATGAAGTACCCTGTGCATCATTTTGCCTTGCAGCTAAAGCACTGGTTGGCTATTTAATGAGGACTGCCAGCAGGTGAACCATCAGCACTGCCAGGATGCTGGGAGAGAGGATGTGGGGTTGTTCTCGCAGATGTTCCTGAGACCCGGAGCACTTGCAGTGGACAGGGAGAATTGACCGCTTCTGTGTGCTTCTTGACTATGTACCGCCCACACAACTCTTATTTGTCTTTAAATACCTGGGGGGTTTTTTTGTTGTTGTTGTTTTTGTTTTGGTTTGGTTTTTACGGAAAAAAAAAACAACATTTCCAGTTTGTCTTTGTACTTTTTTTAATGATTATTTTTGACTTTTCGTTATTTTTTTGTCTGACTTTTATTACACCTCTCAAACCTCAAACGTGTGCGATGTTGGGACACTACGTTATTGTCGTAATTTTTCATCTTCATCTCTTATTTTGGGTCGAACATTTACAGATACGTTTTTAGAATAATCAGCTCATTATTCTGTTTGGGAAACAAAAGCTCCACCAGGAAAAAAAGGAAACATAAACCAAATCACATGCTAACGTGTGTGTGTGTGTGTGTGTGTGTGTTTGTGTGTGTGTGTGTGTGTGTGCGTGTGCATGTATGTGACTGAAGTAAGCTCCAGAACATTTCCTTTCTTGATTTGCTTCAAAGAATGTGCTTGTGCGTTCTGCTGAACGAGTGACGACAGACAGACAGTTCCCCTGAAGTGGATGTAGTTTTCTGCTTCATTTTTTTTCCCTGTAGTCTGGCAGAGTTAGTTTAACTGTCACGGATCACGAGATGAGTTCATCCAGCGTCGCACCTGGCCTTCATCCAGTTCTACCTTCAGCTCTAATTACTGCGTAAATGGCTGATTCGCCTTGTTTTGGTTTTGTTGTTGTTGTCGTTGTTGTTGTTGTTTTTTCAAACACTGTTATTTGAGATTTTCCAGTCCTCCCTTTGTTTTCTGTATTAGACACCCCACTATTGGGATAGTGCCTTATGCCACAGTACAGTAACAGCCACAGTAACAGCCGTTTTCACTGACCTCCTTCCACCGGATCTTTAGGAAGAGTTTGTTCATTTTGTGACTCAGACCAAATTACCATTCAGAAATGAAGAAATCATATTTTGTTATCTTCACTCCATACAAGGGGAACATCTGCCCTTAATATCCAGCTGATCGCTTGGCACACAGTTCAGGCTGTAGAAGGATCTCCAGTCATAAGGCCGAACTTCAAGCTTCATGTTTTTTCACGTTTAAAAAAAAAAAAAAGGAAAAAAAGGGAATTGAATGCTCTGAGCTGACTTGAGAGTGGCCGTTCCAAAGCTCATCTTATGGCCTTTCCAAGTGCTCAGGTCAACAGTTCTAACACTATCTGCACAGGGTGTTTACCGACCTTGTCTCATTTTTGTATTTAAGAGTTTAATGCCTTGTTTTGTTTTCTTCTTCTTCTTCTTCTTCTTCTTCTCCTTCTTCTTCTTCCCTGCTTAAGAAGTTTGTACGGGTTGTTTAAATTCTTTGTTTCCACAGACTGCTAGAACAGGAGATTAGGAAAATAACAAAATTCTCATGATCTTTGGTCAGGAAAAGAGGGGAAAAAATGGATTGAGATGAGATGAATTCAGACCTCTTGTGTAGCATTTCCCAAGCGATTCCACAACACTGATGAAGACTTTGACTGTTGAAATGGACTGTCTCTGACTCAGACTGCCATAACAGATAGCATAGGAATTACCCTTTTTTTTCTGCTGTTGTTGGGGGTGGGGGGGGGGGGGGGTTATGTTGTTGTTCAAAGGCAGCCAAAGAATAATTTCATTCAAAACAAGGAATCACAAAATAATAAAATGATTGAATCAAGGTGAATTTAATTTCCGTCAATTCTTGAAATTCGCCATTCCAATGAGCGTAGCTCTTGGCTAATCATCTCAACATGGTTAGTGCAAGGATCTGGGATCTGTATTTTCCTTCCTGGTGTGTATGAATGGATTTTTGTGCCATGACACTGCTGTTTTTTTGTTTTGTTTTGTTTTGTTTTGACTTCTAAATCACAGTTTGTGAATTCACACACTCAGCTGTTTGACTGAAATTGAATGAATTGAACTGTATGGTTGTCTCACCTAAAGACCACATGTACTTTTGTATTTTTCCCTTCACATTCTTTTTTTGAGATTTTTTTTTTTCTTGAAACTAGTATTTGAAAGTGCCAAACTTTATCCCCTTTATGACATGTTTTTGCTTTTATTTAATTTATTAGAGTTGAAAACCATTTATATTTTGAAAACTACATAATAAACACCAGTAGGAAACAAGCCACACACAAAAAATTAAAATGTGGGTTATATAGATATGAATATAAATATACATATACATAAATATATATATATATATAAATATATTCTTTTGTTATATATCTAATCTTGTATTTATCAAATTGTTTATAACGAAACGTGAATGTAAAGTATTTTAAACGTAAATGTCTACTGTTATATCATGGTGTTTTGATGTTGGTAAGACATAGTACTCAGAGATGTATTCCGCAGCGTAACCTGGGGCAGAGTTGCCATGTGAATGTAGACCAATCAGCCCCTAGCATTTCTGAGCAATGTTTACAGAATATTGTGCACAGTACGAACTGTCCCGTCGATTGTGAGTAACCACTGCAGTATCCATGAACAAGTCCAAATATGCACACTTCTACAATAAAGACTCTCTGCCACACACACAGCTTAATATGTCAGTGTTGTTGAAACTATGAAGTAATACTGTGTCTTGTTGTCAATTTAAAACACACACACACACACACACACACAGGTACGTTTTAGTAATTAGTCTGGGGTGGTCTGACACGAGAATGATTGAATTTCAAGTCATTTGTTTTTACGTGGGTCAGCAGATTAACTGTTCTGTTTTTATGAGAGTTATCATTTCCGTTTAATATCACTTAACAAGAAATGAGTGCGCATTTAAGTTAGTGTGCATTTCAGAATAAATCATCAATTAGTCAGGCATATTAATCAATGGGGGGGGGGGGGGGGGCTGAAAACACAACATGGAGAGCAGAAAAAGATCACGTACTCCACTGGAAAATACGAACATAGTGCAGGAGATATTTAGCCTGTAGCACATAGCACAACTCTACACAGAGTTAAAATGGTTCAAAGCTTTCAGAAGCCATACTAGACGAGGGTGTTGTTTCTGTACATTTGTTTACAAGGTGAAAAACAAGGAAAAGCCAGTTCTAAGCTTTTTCTATCATTCATACACAGTCATTCAATGAATATCTTTCTTTCTTTTATTTATGAACACACACACACACAAGAACTAGTCGTCTCATCATAATAACGGGCGAGTTGTTCGTGTTGTGCTGAGCTCGGCTGTTTCATTTTGTTGTGTGGTCATTTGACTCTCTCTATGGCTTTCTCCATTGTGTAGGGTTTATCTGTGTTTCAGCCCCCTGCACTTGTACTCAATGGTCAGTTCTCTGTGCACCTGCTGCCGCTGCAGTGGACTTTCAAACAGCGACTCAGTGGCCCTCACTGGTCCCTCTCACTCACTCCGTGCTGGTCTGCACATCGACAACCTCAACATGTTGAAGTTCAGCATCTAGAAATGTCCTCCTTATTCTCCTGTGATAAAAAAAGACATATTGTCTGGGCAGGGTTATACACGATGGCTAGTGTTTGTTACCACTGTTGGATACTCTTATGTTCTTGCTTTCCTTGTATCTTTGTTCTCTGGAGTATCCTAAGATTTTCCAATCCTGCTTTTCAATGGCCACAGCCCCAGCACACCTGCTTCAGATAATCAGGGGATTAATCATTAGTTGATGACTTCAGTTTGCTATTTTAGAGCAGGGAGAGCTCTAAAAAGAGAGGTGCTGTCTGCCCCCCCATCTGAACGCAAATAAGACTAAAAGAAAAAAAAAAAGTCTAAATGGCGTTCCGCTATGTGCCCTTAGTATTAGCTTGGCACTAGCTAGCACTAGCTTTCCAGAGATCCATGGTAAACTTACTAAAGTTAATCCAGAAACCATTGTAGTCAAATACAGAGAACAATAATGTATATGAATGTCACAGTTCATCAGATACTCATGAACAAGCCAGTGACCTACCATGCTACTTAAGAGTATTTTTTGGTTCAGAATCCTAGAATTTGGTGACACTTCTAGCAACTTTCCCGGCTAGGCGGGGGAGTGTGTGGAACTCTCTCCTTAACTTGCCAGCAGCGATAACGCAACACCAACACCGACGTTGAGGACTGTCAGTCAGCTTTATTATTATTACTGATGAAACGCAAAAGACTTCAGAGATGGACAAGGCCAAAACAATACACAAAGCGCCGCTAACCAAGAGGAGAGGGAAGCACCTTACCTACCCAAAATAAAATGACAAAGAAATACAAATACACTTCCCTGCCTCCTTAACCAGCATAAACAGGAGAAAACATGAGCAAAATAAAACGCCACCCACCCCCTACTAGTGCTGACTGACAACGAACAGAAAAGTATTTTAACAACACAACACAACACGACTATTTACAACTATGTACGAGTCACGCTCGATGTGGACACACGAGTCCACATCCTCTAGTTTTTCGCCTGGCGGCAGAGGCCTTGCAGGAGGATGAGCCCAGCTGTGCCTTGCGCAGCAGCCGTCTTTTCAAAATTCCCTCGCCCATCTTCCAATCCATTGCGAACCTGGAGAGGAAATGGGGCGGGAGTGAGAGGAGGAGAGAGAGAGAGAGAGAGAGCGAGCGAGAGAGAGAGAGAGAAACACCAAAACAGAAACAACAAATATGTCCCAGGACGTAACACGCATCACCGTGTTTAACATCAAAGTGTTTTTCATTTTCAACAGTTGGCTGCTCTCATGCCCAGAGAGTATGAAACAGACTGTGGTTTTTTTTTTTTTCTCTCTCTCCATTTCATCGATTTGAACTGGTCTCATTCGATTAGCTGTAAAGTATCAGAGAAAGATAAGGATTGGGTTTGTCGCTCCTAAAGCATCCCTGAAAGAGATTAGTTGTAAACAGATATGCTGTTCCTCTCGTGAACCTGCATTCATTACTTTACAGCACAGAGAAAAAAATAAAACAAATACTGCCCAAATAGAGGGAAAAAATGGTTTGGAAAATATTCCGTGCTACACTCAAAAGTATCCATGCTGGAAAAAACAAAAAAAAAAAATCGACATTTTTTCCACATACAGCTGGCAGGATGAGCTAAGGAGCGTAACATACTGTGTTACTCAAATGGCGTAAGACAGCTACAAGAAACCCAAAGGAGAGTCTGAATTCAAACAACCTGGGACATCTGCTTTTCAATTACTTATAAATTCAGTAACTATAGGCAGTCAGAGTGACGCCGGATTACAAATGGATTCCCTGCTTATAAGACTAATCTGCTAATAAAATCAAACCTCTGATCTGTGTATTTTCCGAGGATTTGGACCATTTGAATCCTGTTCTATGAGAAACACGGAGGGAATGAATGAGTCACTAAGTAGTTTGGGAAAAAAAAAAAAAAACCCAAAAACGTGACGCGGTAGATCTCACTGAGGCAGGAGCCTCTTGGACTATGCACTTCAGAAAACTATGCAACAAAACCCGCTTTAGCTTTCATGCGCTTTTCTTTTTTGTTTTTTTTTTTAAATGAATGAGCTCTCAACTGTAAACCAGTCACTCAAAACATACCCTCCGAATGTCAGCTCAAGACTTCTAAGCAGCTTGTTTGTGAGATGTTGTCTAATTACTGGCAACTTTTAAAATTCTCAGGTCTTTAGACATTCATGGACTAAATAAGCAGGATCACACGAAAATCTCACAAACCTGAATGATGTAACACACTGAGTACAGTAATACATCATTTGGAACAGCTTACTCAGTGAATTCCATCCATTTACAGGACGGAACAAGAGGACTGGCAGTTCTTCATCTCGAGTGAGGGTAGTGCTTTCAAACAGTCTAAACATTCGTAATGTTCCATGTGAAGGTGAGGGAGAAAAATCATGTGAAAAGGCAAATCTCATTCTAACAGTGTCTTTCTGTCCTTAAGGTGTACGTGATGTGATCCTGATTTTTAGACCTGCTACCTGAGTAAATGTAATAGACCAGAGAGGAATAGGTGAGGCTCTTCTCTGGGCTTGTAATGATCTGTTTGAAGTATATTTGTAGAGTTGAGCACTAATAGCCGTATTGTACAGAGAATCACAGATTTCCTATTAGATGACACTGTGGCGATGTTTTTAACTGCAGTAACACTAAACTACACACATACTGTATAACACAAAAATGACTCATTGCTCAAAATAGTAAATTGATGAGATCTCGAAACTTCTTGATTCCCAACAAAAAATTAAAGTAGCCTCCACTTTTAACAGTGTGGAGCTTACACCAGTGTCCAGCCAGCACAGGACAGAAACACAGGAGGGGAACTCTATTACATAGACATAATGTGATTTCAGTGACTACGATATCTTCTATTTCATTTTATTTCCTGTTCGTAATACTCATAAAGCCCATTTTTGAAGGTAGTGCGGTGGCTGATTTTGATGGGAGATGTGTTCTATGCTCACTCTCTCTCTCCTTTTCTCTCTCTCTCTCTCTCTTTCGCTCTCTCTCTCTCACTCCTCTCTCGATCTCTGATGATAGTCACCTCAGATAAGAGCACTACTCCTCTGCCATTTGGGTAGGGCTTATCTCTGTCTGCCTGCCTGCCCTGTCTTCCTCCCGTACGGCTTTCATGCAGCAAAAAGGTCAAATCCACAAACTTTCATCAAATTTGTTTAGCCAATAAAAGTCAGGCAGGCTCTGGGAGAACCGGCGGCTAATTGTTGGTTCTGTGCAGCTCTAATGCGATTGAAGAGAATAGGGACTTTTCTGGTCAGACCTCCTCATGTTAAAGCCCTTGTTTTTTTGCTCATAATCCAATTGCTCAAGATTAATCCATGTGACTGTGTCGATAAAAAAACCTTTCTTTTTTTTTTGTGGAGGACTAGGCCTAACTTAAAGCCGGACCAACTGCGGGGAAACCGCTATTGTTAGGACGTTAATTGAGGTGGTCAAAAGAGAAAAATGAGAACCTGCAGTGTTGACAACAAAAAACATTCCAAGCCCATCAAGCATCTTAACAAATTCCCCCTCATTATTTCTGATTACCAGGGGACTGCCGTTACCATCCACAAACACAACGATCCAGACAAGTCTAATTAACATTCTCAACATCAGTCCTCAAAATTATTTGTCAATGACTGTGCAACACCTTTTAATAAGACATTATCTAACAAGAAAAGAAAGAAATTTTTACTTTGTAGTGCTTTGCTCATATACTTGAAAAAAAAAAAAAAAAAACTTCTTTCACCATGCTCAAATCTTTCAAACTGACTGGTCGACTCATAGGAAGGTAATGCACAAATGATTTGTACAGGGAGTTAAGTCTACAAGCCAAAAAGACCCTACATTGCTAAAATGAGGAATATCTCTGACCATGGTCTGAGCACCGGTTTTCTCTCCGTTAGACTCGGAGCACAGGTTGGGAAGGACTAACAAGAAACAGTTGAGGGAAGTGGTCTGTTGGCCTGTCCCTTGGGTGCTTCTTCTGTCTGTCTTATTTCTCCACCTTCCTAACAAGGGGAGCAGAGCGAATCTTTGTGTCCAAATACACTAATATTAGATAGCAGGTCGTCACGGGGTGCTTCCTCCTGGGTTAGAGAGTATTTGGGGTGTAACAGAGGAAGTAAAGCATGAATAGTCTTCTCCAGCAAATATTCCCCCTGGCTGTTATTTTTGGACCGAAGCTCAGAAAAGAATGCAAAAATGATCTTTCTTTTGTCTTTCCCCCCCCCCCCCCCCCCCAACCCCTTTTCTCTAGCCTGGTGGGCCTCGTTATATTATAGTACAAATGATTTAGTTTTGGTATTTTATTTCATATGACTCTTACAGCAGGTCATAGTTTTGATGTACGCAAATGTCCCGTTCTGTTTTCCAGCACAGCGTGCCAAACATGCATTTGTCCTGGAACGATAAGGAGCGGAGATATTTTTTCAATAAGAAGTGAATTCCACCTATAAATGTTTGAGTCTTGTTTGACTACACTTAATCACAAACATATTTAGACGGGAGCACGTACTGCTGCCTGTTTACCATTTTAACTGAGTATGCATACACTCAAAAACACACACATAGTACACCGCATTCATGGTTGTCTGCACCTAAAAACACACACACAAACATGCGCATACACAACCACACACACACGCACACATTGACATGAAGTATATTTTTTTAAAGGATCCTGCTTGGTGAACATCTGGCTATTTCAACCGGGTGTGAATCTACTTTTAAATGAGATAAACAGATAGAGATATACAGTGAGGAATAGTCCGAAAAAACAGCTGGACAAAGGGACAGACTGACAGCAGGACAGACTTTCTGATAAGTTTAATCTCTAGGAAAATCACATTATCACTTTAGGCTCAACATTTAAAATATGTATGCAGCTACACATAGCATACCATGGTTGGGCGTGGTAATCATTTTACAGCATAACATTACACTCTGATTTAGCATGTGTTGCATGTAATAAGCATGTACAATTTAATAAGAGATATTTAGCGATGGGCGCAGTCAACAACAACAACAACAACAACAACAACAACACAACAATAGCAGCAACAAAAACAGATATGAATAGACTATGCTTTAAGTGCACTTAGGCTCCCCCTCACCTCAGACTGCCCCAGCAGCACACAAGGGCATATGTCTGGGCAATGACCATAACACACTTCTAACACACCGTGCAGCCCTGTGGTGCCTACACGACAAGAACAAACCGTTCTTAGAAAACACTTACATTACTGCCTTTTTTTTTTTTAACTAGCTTTACTCAGGCAAATCCCCCTGTATAGTTCTAAGTGTCCACTAGCACTGTGTCTTTCTCCCTAATTTCAAGAGGTTTTTTATCACCGCATTGGACCGTTTATTATCAAAGGGGCTGATTTAATAAGCGCACAAAGGATGTCTGCTAATTTGTCTGAGCAGAAAAATAAAAAAGCACACACAAGGCAGTCTCTACTTTACACACTTGATCTAATAAGGCTGACACAATATATTTTTATCACCCCACAAAACAATTTAATTTTTATAATCAACACTCCTTTTATATAATGCCTTTTGACATGGGTGTATAAACGGAAAGGTAGAAATACATCCAGAAGCACAGCACATTTTACCACTACTACTATAATAATAATAATAATAATAATAATAACAACAACAATAATAACAATGATGATGGTATTGTTTTTCTTGTTTTTGTTGTTGTTCTTCCTCTTCGTCTTACTTTTGTTGTTGTTGTTGTTTGTTGTTATTGTTACTGTCATTAAATACAATCAAAAGTGATTTCTGAAATAGTGCCTCTGTTATAGTCTTTGTTAATGGATGTATCCTCTTGTCACAGTGAGAACCTTTTTAACACGGTGCATGGACAATAGTGCCCAGTTCTGAGAACAAGTTCAACTGCGGACCCCGGCCTTAGAGAACTCCATCGTTCATAAATCGTACTGGACATGCAAATTAAAACTCAGTATGTCCACCATATGTCCAGCTCTCCATACAAGTCCATAGCTCCAGCTAATACTGGCCCCACACTTTAGGATATTTGGGCCTATTTTGGGTCAAATTTGCTCCTCCCGACAATCGCGGGGCCAGCGTTGCCAGATCATACGATAATTGTCGTACTTGTAAAAGTAAAAAAATGTGTTTTCTGAAATTACACATTTACGCCTATTCTCTGGTTTATGACTTGCACACGATAATTTTCTTCAAAATACAATCATTTTAAGCATCTGGGACGATACTTTAACATTTCCCATCTGGCAACGCTGGCAGGGGCGTTCCCAACTCAAGGTTGCTCGGAACCGATTAACTGCCCACATGATCTTGTAGTGTGAGGGGTTCACAGACATAATCTTAATGTTACCGACTTGATCAGAGTCTCCCCAATTTCAAATTTGAAATCCTGTAGAGTGAAAGGAACAGCTGTGGAATACTGAGCAGAAACCTGCAATAGGCAGTGAAAGGGAACTGACTGGGAAGCATCACCAAGTCTTCAAACGAGCCCAGAGCACAGTAATATTAATATGGAACAGCATCTCCATGGGACTGGAAGGTCAGAGAATGTATAGAAATGACTACATTTCTAATGATCACAGGTTTCACAGATTTGAAAATCTTCTAGTG
The DNA here is from genome assembly GCF_902362185.1 of Chanos chanos. Lineage (NCBI taxonomy): Eukaryota > Metazoa > Chordata > Actinopteri > Gonorynchiformes > Chanidae > Chanos > Chanos chanos. The sequence continues at coordinate 5,825,289 of NC_044496.1, read as the reverse complement.
TGCACCAAGCATTACCCTTCATTTAACAGAGCATTTGTATACTACCTTATTAGATTAGTTCCTACAATTATATGTGTCTGCCCACAACTTCACACATTAGTCCATCAATTCTTACTTTGCTTATTTAGCTGAGATGTTCATGCAGAGGCACATACCATTTCTATGATCTTGAGGTTGAGGTTAAGTGACTTGATCGAAGAAATATCTGCAGTGAGCTACTGCGCTTGAGATTTGAACCCACAACCTGCTGGTTATTTGGTAAATTCCAGTCTCGATATGCCATTACTGTCACTCCGCTAACCATAGTTCTACCTTTTAAGAATTTCTGAAGATAGTTAGATAGTCATTATTGAGTTGTTTAATAAAATAATGAAGTGCTACTGTCAGAAACACATTTCATATTTGTGTACTATGTATGAATACAGTGTACAATCATATACATATACAGTATATTAATATCGTATGAGTTCTAGTCAAAAGTTGCGTACAACTTCGGACTGTGCTCAGCATACTGAAGAAACTCAAGTACCAAAGGACGTCTTAGCATTACCTAGTATCGTTCACTTTTTATGTGGGCTGCCCTTTCTTTGCTAAAAGCCATCTCCTGACATTACCAAAACTCAAATGTGTAAAAAGTAATGGGCATAGTTCTGTGGTCTAAAGACCACTTGTATGAGTACAACAAACACTAAAGATACACTAGCTTTCCGCTGGTCTGCAGATGAGACAGTGCAGCCATTTGATCATCAGGGTTTGTGTTACATACAGTCGAAGATTACGTCAACAGCAACATACTATATTATTTGAGTCATAACATCATATTACTGCATAATTTAAGACAGTGGCAAAGACAGAGCTGTGAGTCTGTGACTCTACCTCTGATGGTATTACTCAACTGGCATGAATGCCAAACAAATGTCAACCCTTATACACTGGACACACATTTGATTGGTGGGCATCAAGGGTGTGTTTAACCATTCAAAAACCCTTTTCCCTGAGAGTCCTCCCACATGTGGAATTTCAGGAGAAATGTGTTCACCACGTGTTTCCTGTTTTCCCCCTGGCACATACCTGAGGCTAGCAGGACAAGACCGTAAACAAGAGCCCCTTTTGTCAGATGGTTCCCTCGGGCACAAACAGTCGCTCAGTGCCTGAGGGGAAAAAAGAATTCTGACGCTGAAGTGAACAACGAAAAACCGACGAATGGAAGACTTTTAAAAAGGCTTAAGGTACACTTTCTGTATTGTTAGAATCATCAGTTACTTTGGGGAACTCACCTGAATCACTAAAATGCCTCCAAGTGGTAAGCATTTGTATACCTCATCTGCTTCCAGCCTATGGTTTCAGGATCCTTCACATTGAAAGGGCAGAGGTAGTTCTTCAAAAGGTTCCCATGGCCTTTACATAATTGTTTGATCAAGGTCTACACCATTTTATTGTACTTGTCAACTTGCTCTATGATCCACAGAGGTCAACTAATGAGGTAAACAAAGGGGAGTAGCACTTGGTCAAGACCAGCTGCATCTGCACACAGGCCTTTGAATGCTATATTGAGAAAGTCTAAAAAGAGAACATTGAAGATCACTGAGTTTCTAAATGTCACACATACACATTCACTGTCAACTCTTTAAAAACTTAATCAGTTCCTGCTTTGGCGCCCACTCCGTCCATGGTACATTTCGGGGGGGGGGACCCTCTTTCCTAATATTATTGCAAAATTCAATTGCGTGAATTGTCTGAGTCTGTTATCAAAACACGACATGAAACCAACATGATCCACTTGGGCTCATCATCAATATGTGTCCTCCAAGGCAAAACTGTTAAGAGATCAGAGTGGCGCAGTGGCAGGGGCGAATCAAAGCCAGAGCACTGGATGCAGTACTCAATGTGCCAACAGGGATGGGTATGATTAGCCTTATCTCCTTCTGAGAGAACACAGACCACACAAGTGTCTAATTGAGCCCAGACACTATTCTGTAGGCCCTGTGGGAGGATCCGTTTGAAGTCCTCTCCCTCAGAACTCTATTTTTAGTGAAGTGGAGCAGTATTGGTACATATAAAAACCCAAAGTCGAGCGAATCTGTGAACTTCACACAGTGGAACTGATGCGGCGACATTTCAGTCACGTGCTACGACCGGGGATGCTATGTTAGGATCATTTCCTGCTAGGTCTTCGTGCTTTCCAAATCTCCACTTAACTATCCTCATTTTAAATGTCCAGGCTTCACAGGCTCTGGCATGTCTGATTCCTACTGATATCCTGTTATCAAGAGGTTGAGTAAGTGAGTGTAATTAGGAAAAGGGGAAAAAAGTGAAATCACGGAAAATATTCCAAGAGAGCTTTAGGAAACATTAAAAAATTAAGGAAGCCCTATCCTAAAGTTAAGGGTAGGCCACCCTCCTTTTACAGAGCCAGTCTTGTTCAGCGAGATGTTTCCAGTTGCAATCCAGTGTCCGCCACTGCTAGTTCAAGGCTCACCAGAGCACTGTTTAGCAGAATTAGGAGTGTTTGAGTGGACCTTGAGACCAAAAGATTAAAAATATTGGCGCTCCACAGGAGGGGAGTTGTAGATAACCATCCTTGATTTTATTCTAACAACTTTTCTGAAGTTTTGATGGCAAAATATTAGTCCGTGCTGTGATCCATGATTACTAAGTACAAACAGAGGCCTCCCTGTGTGTTGATGGAGCTGTATTGTCAGTAGCAGTAGTCCCTGAGCAACTAGACAGGGATCCACAAACAGGCCTTGGTAAGGGTTCGAATGAATACATAAGAACACATTTCAACTGTCGACCTCTCCCTGCAAATGCAATAAATATCCCATCACGCCTGCTTTACCATCCTAAATGAGGCAGGGGTGCATGGAGGCACGTTTGTCATCAAACAGAGAACCAAGCCTAATCCTACGGCCCCTCTGGAACAGATCCATGGAAAAGAGTCAAAAAAGAGAGGTGAGCCAAGGTACAAATGTAACTTTAATGTTACGCTGTTGGCACAGCGTTAGCCCGGGTATTACACACATAATGACACAAAGCAGAGTGAGTCTCCTTACACAGTTTGGACTTTCCAAACATTGGACTATAAATAGAAGTCTGGGTGCAATGGAGCGTGCCCTTGTTTGTTTGTACAAAGTGAACCACCATCTATAAAAAAAAAAAAAAACTACACTATGTAGGACTACTCTCTTGCTCTCACTCTCTCTCTCTCTCTCTCTCTCTCTCTCTCACACACACACACACACACACACACACACACAGGGTCACAGTCTCATTTGATATCCCTATTTGAAACTTCAAGAAAACCTGTCCCAAAGGGTATGAGCTAAATACAAACCAGGCTTTTAAAGAGAAAAGACACAGTTTCTCAGAATTTCACTCTACTGAACAATTCGTTCATTGTGGAAGAAAAAAAAATATTAATGAAAACAGAAATCTACAGATGACTTAGTCCTCTTTCCAATTAAAACATGGTACTGGGGATATTTCCACTGTACAGAGCCAACACAATGTAAATACCCCAAACACAACAATAGCAAGTGATAACAGTATTTCCCTTGGTGATTCCTCTGTGTTAAACTCTTATCTGATGTGAGTAATAACCTCATACGTCAACATGCTGTATAGTTTTCCCTCTTAAATACGATCTCATCATATCACTATTCTAATTGCTTATAAGTACAGTAACAATGACACAATATCATGCCTTGCAAAATGGTTCCAGTAAGTCCTCAAAACAACAGTTTTCTCATGGAAAAACAAAGAAATTATATTTAAAATTCATTTTTTTCAGAATCTTAAATCTTATGAACCTTTATTTGAACTCGTCATATGTAGAAGAAAAAAGTTAAACAAGATTTAAGGCAGTCAGATGGTTAATTTGTTTTACATTGTACGGGCCTCTCAGAACTCCTCTTCTCCTTTTAAAAGACCAGAAGCTCTTTGTCATTGTATTCTTGTGTATGTCAGTCCATAAATCATTTTAATGAATTAAAAGTAACTAATCAAATTGAGTAATAGCTGCAGACATAATCATGGGAATTCCATTACTTCAATTATGCAACACAGAAAAACAGAATGGCCAAAGCACTCAATACACTGGCCTGTCATTAAGCAATCATTTGTTCTTTTTGTCATAATGCAGTTCTTAAACATCATGAGATATATGCGTATAAGCTGAACAGACTATTGTGTCTTACCAGACAACAGCCCTCTTGTATCGTTTATGAATTATAATTACTACTATGAAGATTTACTGAGAACTTCGGCAGCAGAGAGCTCATGGAGTACTACCTCTAACAGTACGAAAGCTTTGGCAGACGTTTGTTTGACAGTTTTGGGTGTGAACATATGTTTTGCCAATACTCAAGTTCAGAGAGTACTATTTAGACATTCTTTTGAATTTTTATTGTAATAGAGGAAGGAAATTACCGTGAACAAAAGGTTCAGCGATTAAGAGAATACACCTAAAACAGTAGGTTATTTCAACTCAACCTTCGGCACTCGCCCCATTGGACGGCAGTCTTTCAAGGCGATCACAGCAGCTCTGAGGATCTGTTTAGTAACAGACAGCATGAATGTTTCCGATACAGCTGTTTTTTGTTTGTGCTACTGTGTCTTGTTTTGTCTGTTCCGTGGGCGTGTTGACATGTTTGAAAGGTCAAGAGCGTGTCAGTGTCGCTAAGCTTGACCTTTCAGTCTTCTTACAAGGCTTCCAGTATTTTACTTATGAAACCCTCAGCATCCGAATGTCATTACGAGACAATGGGAGTACCAAGCAAGGGTGTGCTACTTAAATTTGGCCAGATATTAAAATGATTGAGCGGGGCCAGAGACCGATGAGAAGCTGTTGGATTTTTCCTCTTAAAATATTTACTGAAACCACAAATGAAAGGAAATGAACAATAAACAATTCTTCCGTGACCCTTCCTGGAATTATATCATAGCAGATGATGCGTGGCTTGTTCTGTAAGTATGAGTTGGGTAAAAAAAAAGAGGGAGAACGAGGGACAGAAGGGGGAGAGAGTTCATTTGGTTTAAGATATTTACGCAACACAACCATTTATCTTTTTTTCACGAGCCTCCATCCAATATCAACAAACAACATCGCGCATTTGATGAGGTCACAGCCAGATAACAGACCTCCAGCAGTTTCATCTTTGTGCTCTTTGATAGTGAAGAGCTGTTTGAAGAACACAGTGACTTACAGATCAACTCTGTTACATTTCTTCCATCTCTGTGCTGGGCCAAGACTGGAAGAGCTCACAGTCCCTCGAGAGTCGGGTAACAGTGAAAGACGCATATGATTTTCAAAGTAAAAAATGAAAATGAAAATAGGATTTGACTGAATAGAAGTTAGCTGCACATTAATCAGAGGGTTTCCTCAGCATTCAGTGTGACTCAATAACCATACCAAGAACACGGTTTAAAACAACTTTAGTTCATTTTCCCATTAAAAGTACCACTGGTTGCAATGTTGTTCTTTTTTTCCTTTTTTTTTTAATAATTCATCACATATTACTCCCTAGGCATATATGAGAAGAAATCCAACTTTATATATAAATATATATATTGTCACTATAGAGCTAGATAACCATTTCAGCACTGGGTGGAAAACTTTATTTTAACAAACCAAGTTACAGTAGCAACACATGTGCTAAAGGTGCTGAGGTAATGAGACCAGCACAAGGGGGCGCTTGTGTGATGTGCAGGTATGGTGGCACTCAATGAAGGGGTGATCTTGGTGGCTGGCGATGGGAGGAGCAAGCGACCCAGTTGGCTCTGAGATACTCGGGCCAGGATCTGAACCAGGTTCTCCTGCTCAGCTGGTGAGTGCCTCTCCTCTGCTCTACCCAGCTGTTGGCAGTCTCTCCCAGCATAGGCTCAGTGGAGCCTGGAGACAGTGGCTTCCTCCCGTGGATCAGGCACAGTCTCATTGGTGGTGAGCACTTCTAGCAATGGGCACTTGGCAACAAAGTGGGGTACCAGGAGAAGATCTGGATCTGTGACCGAGGCTGACCAGTGCACTGCCCCTCTTCTAGGTCCGGTTCTTCTGGTTCTCCCTCAGCTGGCAGCAGTCGTGTGCTGTGGCGGCTTGGCAGAGTCAGGGGAGCTGGTCAGAGTTGCTGACTGAGCACAGTCTCCTCCTCTCAGTTCCCCAGGCTCTGGCGTTTATCCTGCAGTTCATTGGAGTCCATGAGCTTCAGGTGCCATTTGTCAACAAGTAGATAGCCATTCCTCCTTGATGTTTCCATTGGCTTCTCCACACACACCTTTGTAAACTTGGCATCAACACTGACATTCCAGGGTTCTGTCCACTGCAATAAAGATAGAGAGTAGAGAGTAGGGATGTCACAAGAACCGATACCAAGTCAATGCCAAAATTCTGAAAATGTGACGGTACTCTTTTTTTCTACAGTGCCATAGGTACCGGGCATGCAATCCTTCCGGACCTGACGGGGGCAGAATATATGCCTACAAGTGTTCTTGTCTGCCGTTAAATGCCAAAGGAAGAGGTAGAACGCCTACCAGCACGGAAGAACAACAACGCGTGGAAGATGGCGACAAGTGCAGCTGCAGTGACAGCTCCGCCTTGATTTGTCGAAAAGAAAAACAGTAAGAGTCGTGTATGGAAGTACTTTGCGTTCGAGGTGGATCATCAGGGATTAATAATAAATTTGCAAAAACCAGTATGCAAACGGTGCCATCGAACATTTCAGACAAAAATTCCAACTTAGCAGAGCACCTCAAAGACAGACATCCAGACTTGTTCAAAGAATTCAAGGTGAATGAGTTTCAATTCATGTTAACATTACATTAACAACGTATCCAAAGTGTCATCCTTGTTATCCCTATCCTGAAATACACATTACCATTATTTTTGTTTGAGACAGCTGGCATTGCTGTATAGCCAAGTATGTTCCATACGACCTTTGCAGTGGCGAAACACTAAAGGCTACCATGTTTAGGTTATCGTAATGTAACCATCGCTCATAGTATCACAGCATTTGACTCGTCAAGACCCAAGGATTCATTGAAAAAAAGATCACAACTCTAGGACAAAGGGTTCAAAAGTTATAAGCAAAAATGCACCTTAAAATGTGGCCTGTTGGTGACGCTACAGGGATGCATGGATTGACCCCAAATTTGGTGCCTGGATACCTTACAGTGTCCTCTATCAATGTGCAGAATTTCACAACTTTTTACCATATGGTTCTAGGGGCTGCCATAGACTTCTCTGTGACAAAGTATAATAATAGTGGAGAATTCTAACAATTACAATAGGTGCCTGCACCTTTGGTGCTTGGCGCCTAAATACATACATTGTGTCAAATAGCTGAAAAAAGTGCTGTAAGTTAACACTTCAAGTGACTACTCCACAGCGTACTTGTTGCAAAGTTTGCACCCTTTGTTTGAACATCTTATTTTACGGGGCTTTCTCAAAAAATATTCCAATATATCACATGGGAAGGCCTCAGGATGAACCCCTTTAAGTCTTGGAAAATATTTTTCAATATCCATCTGAATTGAGGGAGCAAACATTCAGTGTCAGAGTTAAAGAATTAACGATAACGTTATCCACTTGCACAAGCAGTCGATATTGACTAGCAGCTATGTACAGCGTGCTAACCTCGACAACCCGGCTGTATTCTAACGTTAGCTCAGCTATCTTTATTAGCTAGGCTTCTTACAAGCTTGCTAAAAACTTATTTGAAGAGTTGGGTCTCTGCTATTGAGAGTGTTGTGTTAAGAACATAGATAGACTAACTTATCGTCAACTTGAATGCTGAATCAGATTTGGACCAATTTGCGTAGCAGTGTTCAGGATACTAACTATTTGTGAACTCCGGATTGATTCGGCCCGGCATCTTCTCTGCGCCAACAATAATCCTTCCTCATGCGCATGATCATGTTTTGATTCAGAGTGTGCATGGAGACGAGGGGCTACTCACAGACAGGTCCATCGTGTGTTTGTGAGAGAGAGAGAAAGAGAGAGAGAGAGTGCGAGGCAAAGAGGGGCTGAGTGAATGAATGCTGAGTGAATTTTAAGAAATGGGAAATGAAAAGAAAAAAACAGAAAATCAATATGTGGCAGTCAGTGTTGATGTTGTGGTGGCCCGCCACACATAAATCAATGTATGGGAAACACTGTCATGATGACAGCTTCTTTTGAACATGCCACCGACCTTGATCCTAGGTTTTATGTAGGGTTGGGTATTGCCACAGATGCCCCAATTCGATTTGATTCAATTCATTCGATTCTCTAAAGGGAACACAAATTTACAAATGCAAAGTTACTGGAAACAAATTGTGAAAACCACTAAAGAAAATGCCAAAGGCTTGTGTACCAAAATCTTTTTATTTGAGGAACACATGGGTGTAGTTCTTTTTAAAAAAAACTAACCTGTCTCTTTCAAAGCACAAAGCACAAGAAAGACTTCCGACTGAAAAGAATAGTTGAAAATAAAAATGGACAAGTCTAAAGGTGCTTTCACACTAGAGCTTTTGATGCGGACCCGGGTCCGCTTGAGCCATTGGTACCATTCGTTTCGTTGGCGTGAACGCTATTTTAATTGCCTTTAATACAACAGTTAGGCTATGTCAGAGCCTGTCTATTTAATTCTCTGGCTATGTTTAACTATCACGGAAATGAACCTAGAAAACTGGGGGAAAAAATGCATATCAGCCTAAAAGATCGATTCATGAATTTTACAGATCGATATCGAATCAGACGAACTAAAAACAATTAATCGAAATATTGATATTTTTGCACACCCCTGGTTTTAAGACAGCTTTGTCTCACTTGAGGATGATGTCAAACAAAGTCTTCTGGACCAAGTAAGGAATGCTGCTGATGACAGAAGTGAATCCCATGTGCCAAGACAAGCAGAGGCCTCAAGCCAAGACAGGCCATCAAAAAAGTCCAAGAGTGATTTGAAACAGCTGCTTTCGAGTATACAAGGAGAAAAGAAAGGCAATGATGCCACATCAACACAAACAGGGCTCCCCCCAAGTGATAAGTTGAATGGTGAGTTTCTAGTATACAGTAAAATGCCAGAAGGAGAATCCACTCTCCTGGCGGAAAACCAATGGAAGTACAATAACTCAGCTATCCAATTTTACCAGAAGGTATCTGTGTATTGCTGCATCAAGCTGTGCTTCTGAAGGAGTATTCAGTGCTTCAGGGATTATTGACAGTCCAAGAAGGTCAAGACTGACCCAAGACAACATTGATATGTTGATGTTCCTCTTTAAAAACCTTGAATTTGCAAAGAGTTCAAGAAGCCATGAAAACTGATGCCATTCTTATAGGAATCTGGCATCTCAACAAAATTGGAGCACATAATCACGCTATGGTGTTCTGTACTGTTGCTATTTTTATGTACAGTGATATAGTTTGAGCTGGACATTTTTTACAGTTCTTCAACTTGTGTCAGGTGCTTTTCTTATTTTAAGGCTGTATGCCAGTATTGGACTTGATACTCGGGGCCTGGCCAGTTTTCTGCTTATTTTAATCTATATGTTTTCCTTTTTATTTTATTTTTTTTTTTCGTGTCTCAGCTGGGTACTGCGATTGAAATACTGTGCCATAAGAAGTTGACTGATTGATTATATTTTAAGCGCAATATTGTTTGTTTTAAATTCTCGAAGGCTACACGCCACCGTTGTTCTTTTATGTAATGTTAATAGTTGTTTCTTTTTATTATTATATATAGTCCCATTTATTATTTCCATATTTTTTCATGTCTCAGCGGGGTACTGATTGTTTGTTATTAAGCATGGTACTGCTTGTTTTAAATACTTGAAGGCTACAGGCCACTGTTGTTATTGTAATGTTAATAGCTGTTTCCTTTTATTTATTACTTGAAGGCAACATGCCACTGTTGTTGTTTTTTGTAATGTTCAAATGTTTTTAATAAAGGAGTATATGTTGAAGTATGGGGTTTATTTTTTTGTTTTTGTTTTTACCGTGGTATCAAATAGGGTATTGGGAATCGTGGAATTTCACTGGTATTGGTATCGACTACTAAATTTCTGGTATCATGACATGCCTAATAGATAGAGGGATAGATAGAAATTTCTGCAGATGAACTGTGCTGTAGTGTATGCTGCAACTGCAATGCTACCAGTTGCCAAAAATACAGGTTAGTCTCTTTGACATTTCTAGGAGTTTTAGCTTAATTTGAATGAAGACAAGCACGTGATTAAACACTGTATATATATTTAAACACAACTGCATCGACAGTTAAGATGAAACAGTTCTCTACATTTCTCCTCAAGTTGCTGCATATCATCTCTGACTCACTAACTCTGATTCTTAGTCCATACTGCTCCTCAGCAAGATGATCTCATATCGTATGAATAATTCAGTCCAAAATGGGGTGGAACGGCAAAATAGCCCAAAAATAAAAAAGGAACGCAGGACTTCATGACAAAAGAACAGTTTTCACAGTCATTCTTTGCTGTGGTGTTTAACTTGCAATGATATTTCAGGAAATAAACAGAGGTCTGATTACCCGCTGATTACGCACAAAAACACCCAGTTTACTTTAACAGCTGCGTCACATTCTTTGACTACAATAAATACAACAAGTTTGTTTATTTTGTCCCAGGTGCAGATCTTCTATGCCAAGGAGTCCTTTTGTTGCTTTTTGTTGCCTAGTGAGTTTCTTTTTTGATTGTATTTATTTATTCATTCATTTAATTAATGTTCTTCCCATTGTCTCTAATACTGAACACCTAGTCACTCATAACCTCTCTCAGTCATAGAATAACCAAAAAGAATTGCTCCACTGCACGTTCAACATTTATCAAATTAATACTAGTTTCATACAAGTACAGCACTACAAACCCGCACTACACTAGCCAAAACTGCACTTGTCCAGTGGATATAGAAAGTCACCGCCTCCTTTCAAAATCCGTACCTTTAGTTGTATGACACTCTAAAAATAAAACAAGTTAAGTTAGGTTTGTTCCATTTTTATTTACACATGACACATGGCCCACATTAGCCCAGTAAAAATATTTTTTCAGAAATTCTGAAAACAGTAAGACTTCATTTGGATAAGAGAACTTGCTCAGGTATAACCAATCACTTTACAGGACAAACAAGCAGTTCCCATCTGTGATCAGTCCACTACAGGTAGAAGGGTGCTTTCAAAAGAACAGTGAGATTAAGTTGTGGAAATGCACAAGTCGGTAGATGGATATAAAAAGATTTCAAAGGCTTTAAGTATCCCATAGAGGACAGTCAAGACCATGATTAAGAAATGTGTTAAGGAATGTGTATGGCAACACCAACACCTTGCAGACCAAGCCTACATCAGGCCGTCCCTCCAAACTGGCTGATCAAGCGAGAAAGAGACTGATCAGAGATGTAACTAAGAGGCTGATGACAACCTTGAAGGAGTATAGTCCCTTTTGGCTAAGACTGGTCATTGTGTGCATGTGACAACACCACAAGCACTCCACAAACCTGGCCTTCAAGAAGAAAAAAAAAAAGCCACTCCTTAAAAAAAGCCACATCAAGTCATCTTACTTTAAGTCATCTTATCCAAGTCTCTTCAAGTCATCTTATCCAAAGGAAAGCATTCCTACAGTAAAGCATGGTAGTGGCATCATCTTATTGTGGGGCTCTTTTTCTTCATCTGAGACTGGGCACTGGGAACTGGGTCAGGATCGAAGGGGAGATGGATGGTGCAAAACAAGGCAGGCAAATTCTTGCTGAATCCTGCAAACTGGAAGGTACATGCCCTTGGGTGGGCTAATCAGAACCCCAACCTAAATCCCATTAAAAATCTTTGGAATGACTTGAAAAGGGCAGTCCACCAATGGTCACCCTGCAGTCCGACTGAGCTTGAATAATGGGCAAATATTCCTCCCTCTTGGTGTGCAAAGCTTTATTCAAACACACTCAAGGCTGTAGTTCAAGGAAAAGTGGCTTCCTCCAAGTACTACCTCAAGGGGGTGTTCTGTTATTCAACTCAGTTATTCTACTTCTTTATTTATTTATTTTTTTACAGAAAACTGCTCTCTCTCAGTCAGATGTTGGAAGGTACAATTTGTAAATAAGCAGAAAAAGTCTGTTTTTACTTGTGTTCTGGGCTTAAGGGCAACAAATGGTAAACATTTTGAAAGTGGATGGTCACTTTCTCCACTGTAACAGACCCTTAGGGACCATTGCCACGCAGTGAGAGGGAAAGGGACGAACACACCCATTCAAGGGCACATGGCCAAATCCATTCCCTCACACCCCTAACCAAAGTCAATGGGTGTAGCCCAGCTGGGAATCAAACCCTGAACCTTGAACGTAGGGTTCACCTTTAAAACACAGACAGTGTGCCAATGAGAAAGCACCTTCAGTGAGTGATCCAATCTGGGGTCACTGGTGTTTTCATGATCACAGCTCGGAAATAGCGTCGCTGGCTGTGGTATGCACTCCAAGGGAAGACAAGACGTTCTTCAGACAATGAGTCAGTATAATGACGTTCCAAAACTCGCTGTATTATCATCAAAGACATGTAATCCAACCACAATGTTTGTGTAAATAAAGCAAAGTTTTCTGAGAAGATCCAAATGAAAAGCATGGCAAACCAACGCCTTATCAGATGTCCAAATCAGATGGTGCTCCATTACATAATGTCCCTGTGAAACAAATGCCGAGGAGACATCGCCGGGCCAATTCTCCTGAGTAAAACTGCATCAACATCCGTGACAACAGGGCTATGCCATACACAAACAAATGGACCAGATGGGATTTAGACATCCAGCTTGGTGTTGATAGGTCCAGTCAGATGGCAATCTTGTCCACCCTTCAGGCTGAAGTGGACAACCACAAACAAAGAGACAGAGATAGAGAGAGAGAGAGAGAGAGAGAGAGAGAGTGTGTGTATGTCTGTTTCCCTGACTCAGGGTTAGATGGCCCATCTCTGCACTCTGATCCTGTTTGGGCTATTTTCTTGAGGTAGAAGCCTGAGGAGGAAGCGGACTTGATGTTATCATACGCATCTGTGTCAGATATCCCATGAGGCCTCTCAGCTCCCTGTGTCCAATCAGACACAGTCAAACTCCCCTAACCCCTAACCTCACATCTGTCAGTCAACAGCTTCATTAAAACGGAACAAGATATTTATTATGTTGCTGTATATACACAGAATATCTTTAAATCTCAACCTCCGGTTCCATAACCTCTATCTTCTGTTTCCATAAGACAGACTAGAACGGTCTTTCTTGAGCTCTAGGCAACCAATAGACTGAACTGATCGGTGGCAGTCCAGTGTCAGCAGAACTATCTTGTCTTGTCAACTAATTAGTGAATGTGCAAATATACAATTAAAACTGAAATAATTAAACACTGACATCATTCAGAATTTTAAAGTATTTTGGTATTATACTATATAGTGTTTTAAACATTATTCTTTCCAATGATGTTAAACATTTTGAAGTCTTGGTCTACAATATCTGTTTGGCAGTCATTACGACCCATCAAACAAGCAGTCTATTATCTTTTCAAAACAATTCTACATACAGCAACTGCTTCTGGAAAAGGTTTCGAACAAATTGGTAAAAGTACGTGAAATATAAACTTTCATCAAAAATCACAGGTTTGGTTAAACACTATAGCTCCACCTAATGGTGAATTCACACTAAACTTTGTACACTGGTTCCTGATATATCGTAGCATGATGACAAAATTAGAATGAACACTGGCCATTGCTTAGCGTGTGACAGGAGTACTGGAGTCTGATTGGCTGATAGTAGACATTTTCTTAATGCTAGAAATGTCACCCTAACAACTGTATTAGGTCCTTCAACAAAGACAGAAGGCACAGACTGGGATCAGATAGAGAGATGTCTGGTATAGATTCATGAATATTGGCTAACGAGTTCAAGTGCTATGGCTGTTTTTAAGGGCAGACACAGTACGTTTGATTGGCACTTGGCAGCCATATGGTTTGACCAAGCAACTAGGTTTGTAGAACTTTGCAAGAGCCTTGGTCCGGTGCACTGTATTTGTTTATCTAAGTTTGTACTGATTGGACAAGCAATTGAAGAGAACACATTTAGAAAATGTTTTTAGGCATAAAAATGGCCTAAAATTTAGAGGGTCAAATATGAATTTCTCTATAAAGTTTTATAAGTACCTCTAATGGGTTTTCTGACTCATTTCCCACAAAGCAGAATAAATGTATATATTTAAAATGCAGGAAAGGGGAGGAAGACAGAAAAAAAAACAATTTAGCAAAGACATCAATATGTGAAAACAGTTTATCAGTGACTTGAGAACATCAACATTATCAAACACAATGACAGTGTGCATCATTGCTCAGCTATGAAAATTCACATCATGTTAAGAAATGATTTTAAACAATGAAAAATAATTGATGAAAGAAATACCCCATAACATTAACCAACGAACCACTGAATCTCCATTGACCCAGAGAAGAACTCAAAAAAAAAAAACAATGTTAATACATGGATGTATAATCTGAAGCTTTGAAAAGATAAACTACCAAAAGCATTTGGTACACTCACACACCTTTTACAAGACGGCATTCCAACAGTCTGTCCAGAAAGTAATACATAGCATGAAATGGGCAATTTTTTGGAAATATCTCTTTAGTCTGACATAACTCATAAAAAAAAAAAAAGAAAACAGATGAAAAACGGTTTAACATGAAAGCTTTCATGGTTCTGAGTTCCAGTTTTGGCAACGTTGCATTAAAAAAAAAAGAAAAAGAAAACTTATTTGTCCTGATAGACTAAACATAACATCCCTGATTTTTTTAGCCGTGTGATTTTAGTCCAGACGAAAAATGATCTTAAAAATTTGAGAACACTACAACCCACCTAGCACCTTCTCAGTTGGTCTTTTCACATAACTCTATACTATCTAATAGCTTTCCATGCAATAGTCGGTTACCGAAGAATCCATTTTATAATTTGTTCAAAAAGCTTTCTCTCAGTATTGTTTCTGTTTGGTGTGCACAGTCTCTTTCCAAACTATGTGGAAAAAGTTCCTTACAGATAGTTATAACTCTTAAGCAATTTTGGAAACTACAGAATTCAGTCCTCTCTGATTAAAAAAAAAAAAAAAAAGGACAAAATGGCAGGTTGACTGGAATAATGTCATATGAGCTTCTCTGAAAAACCCTTATGAGAAAAATACATATCAAATCTGGGCATAAATACTGTTATGCTCGCAGGAAGCGTTTTGTTATGAAATTATCTGATGGCCTATTTTGCCTTTCATTCCTGGGTCATGTCACGGGGGGGTCATTTTTCATGTGACAGTCTCCATCGCAGCCCGTCGCCAGGGACAACACAGGGAGGGAGGGAGAAGACAGGGTAACACAGAGGTTTGGGGGAGAATCTGTAGAGTTTATTGTTATGCTTTACACGGCCATATGAGTCATATAATGTTATGAATGTTTGTATATGCCCATTTTATATCTTGCTCCTTCCTCATTTCCGTTATTTATTTATTGTTGTCACACTAATTTACTGACTTTTGACCTCCTGGATGGATAAGCATATCCACATATTTCAAACAAACATACTCCGTCATGACAAGGGACAAAAAATATTTGACTTTCTGGAAGGTTCTATAGGAAGATTGTGTTTTTGAGACGGTCAGGGAGAGTATGTCTGAGCAATAACATCAGAGGAAAGAACATTAGCGGTGCCTTATCTTTGATTTACGTGTCTAAGATTTTAGGAACATCTGTGAGAGAAGTTTGTTTAATAAAACTTTGGTAATTACAGGAAAATAAGGCGAGTAATAAATTACTACATCCCAGTCTTCAGGTGTGCAGACGCCCCAGTATCTTCCAGTCCACCCCAGACAGATAAGGAGACCACACAAGACTGCAGAGGATGGTGGGCCCAGGAACAAGGGGAAGAGATCTGACAGGGAGAGAGAGGAAAGAGGGAGAAACCAAGAGAGAAAAAAAAAGTAGAAAAGGGAGGATCCCACAGTGGGAGGGACTTTGAAGGACGCCCGAATGCTGTCATTAAGTTAAGAAAGATGAAGGCAACTCATACATCAGCTTAAGACAACCAGTCAACGCCCCACCAACTGCCAGCAGCCTGCATCGCACCAGCCACAAACATTTCAGCATTAAACACGTTGCCTCTGAGACAGGCTGATGTTAATGGCTTCTGATATACGTATGGAAAGCAGCACACGGAACGTGGAGCCTTTCCAAACGCGATTTAAAGCGTGTCATTCGGCTGGACGGCGTTGTAAGCATCGTGGGGTCAGAGATATGAAATCATACGTGAGTTTTCATTTCCTAACAATGTTTCCATTGCAAAACAGTCCTCTTATTCTCCTCTCTCTCTCACACACACACCCTCTCCAAAGGCTACAGGTGCAGGGCTTGGAGAGATAAAATGATTTGCAATTTCCCATAAGACTAATTCTGGAGCGGTCAAGCGAGGACTTTTCTCAGTTTTTTACACAACCATACCTCACACCAACGAGCTCGCTAACGTGACGAGAATGCGATCGGTAACATGCGTGACTCTGAACAATAGGAACAAAACCTCTTCTCTAAATCCCCTGATGCTGTTTCTCCGCAGTAAATAAGGCATACATGTGCATAATCTTCACAGTGTAAATCTTACAACACTCCTTTTTGGCAGGAATGCAGATTTCCACGCTAGGAGGGCGCTCCTGAAACGAGCCAAAGCGTGTTGGATTTTTTTCTTTTTCTTTTTTTTTTTTTTTTTTTTGTGAAAGCCTGAGTGAAGAATGTTGATGCAGTTTAAAAAGAAACCTGGCAAATCTCCTCATTAGATGTAGCCTACAGCACAGGGGACATTGTTTCTGGGACAAGCCCTCAGTTTCTGAGACAATAGATGCCAACGTGAGAGTCCGGGTCTCTGAGATGAGCAGGTCAGGCCTAATTGGATTTGATCTAAGCCCTTATTTGAGCATCCAGCCAAAAATCTCTATCGGTTATGTCACCGCTAAGCCAGGGATTAAGCAATGAAGCTATTTGCTTTCATAAAACACATGGATTTCCACTGAAAAGAGAAATTCAGCTTTTTTTTTTTTTTTGCTGACATTTTCACTCCATCTTAAATGTTAATTTATAGCGAATGCAGCATAGTGAAGAAGAACAAAAAGAGATGGTAAGCCGATCAAACCTCAAACAGATAAACCGACTTCATGCCATCTTTTTATAACAGTTAGTATTTAGTGTTACTTCGTATTAGAGCAGTACAGTTAGTATTTACATAATAACTACATGTGTAAGCACACTGTAACTTTAGCACTGGAATGTATTTCTCCAGTGTTCTCTCATAGTCTAATTCATAACAATAATTAAATGCATAAATGTCATTTGAATTTGCAACTACACAGTATTTACAAAACGTTAATAAATTTAAAACCTAAGTGGACATGCCCGGGGGTAGGAACCTTTACTCAAGTGGAAAAAGCGGCTCCCTTGGCCTGAAACATCCCCCACCTCAGTTTCTAATTACCTGACATAACCTTGTTTAATGAAGGCGTAAGTGACATACACAAACACTGCCTCTGAATGAGACAGATACTACAGTGGGTTGAAATTCAGTCGCACGAAACCTCCAAACAGCTGAAAGCTCAAGAGATGTACATAGATAGATAGATAGATAGATAGATAGATAGATAGATAGATAGATAGATAGATAGATAGATATCTTTGCCGTTGTTATGGTTTAAGTCATTCATAACATGTAAGTATGCAGCTGTCTTGATAACACACTAGAGTGTAAGCTGAGCTGTCTGCATGAAGACTTGAGAGGGAAAAAAAATACAATGCAATTACTACCACCTAGTGGTTAACAGAGGAATTTAATATCTGAGCCATTTGAGAATATACACTCTGAGACGTCATTCTCGTGACATCTGGTTGTTGGAACCCTCATTCTGTACAGATTGTTGTCTCTAAACGTGATCATAAAAAATTAATAACATAATATTCTTTGAGAGAACATTTTTAAACACTTGTACTTCATCTTTCCAATAAAATTGTATAAAGTGACGAATTTGTTCATTGAACTTACTTTTAATTGTTTTAAATGGTTTTAATTAAGTTGAAACTTCTGTTTATGATGTGTAGGCTAGGTTTTCATTCTACGTTTATCTGTTATGATGTGATGTTATCATACGATTTTCTCTTTTTTATCCAGACGTGTATGCTTTGGCACATGTTGACAGATATGAAAGGTACAGTATAAAAAAACTACATGTACTGATGCTGATGATGATGATAATGACAATAGCATCGATGATGATTATCATTCTTGTTGTCGTCATTGTTGTTGGTGGTGGTTGTGCTGTTGGTAGCCTTGTTGTTGTTGTTGATGGTCGTGGTGGTGTTGTTGTTGTTGTTGTACACTGACCTTCTAACAGAACATCAGCTCTAATGTTTGAAGACAGAAGGTCTGGACCACGGTTCAGAACCATTAAGCCGTTAACATGTTCTTTTTGTTTTTCCTCTCCAGACTTCTGGAACAGATGTTTAAATACCTCTCCTACAAGGTCAGTAAATACAAATACCTTTTATTGGTGCTGACAGATGCAGGCGGGTTTACTGCATAATTACATGTTTTCCGCTTTTCAAGGCTAATAATAAGGGCCTTTATGACTGGCTCTAGGCAGTGTTTCTCATAATGTAATGGTATTCATGAGCCTACAGAGGGCGCCAGAGGCCACTTTCACAGCAAAGTTGCAGCACGATTGGAACTCTTCAAAGTGACCTGTTAAAGTATAATTCGCTGTTTACGTAACTGTGTGTGATACAGATAAGGTAAGAGATAAGACCAGAAGAACATGGTATTTCTGAATTTAACTGGATAAAGGTAACAGTTCAAATTGTAATAAAGGCCAAAGATCCATATCCTTCTTATACTGTAATTAAATATTAACTCATTTTTCTCATGAAGTATAATGCAAAAGTTTCATTTTTTTCATAATCTGCCATGAAAAAGGCAAGCATCTGCAGAAAACATCTGCAATCCATTTATAAACATGGGATGTCGGCCCACCCCTTATCCTTATCTTTTCAACCCAAATCATACAGTATATATCCACTCAATAGTCCAGATATTTTCACCCAAACCAGTAATAATTTTTTATATACCTTTTGATCAAAGTGATACTTGCAACATATAAGACATGTCCTGCTAAAACAGAGTGTGACAAATTTGTTCCTACCACACCTTAAAATCATCAGAAACAGACTGTAATTGCCCTTTAAGATGCTGTTAAAAAAAACTACAAAAAGTGACACCAGTATATGAAAGCATTCATCAGTGAAAGACTATTGTCCTTTTTTTTCCCCCCAACTGTTTTTTGGCAACTTTTTTCCAGACTCCCAAAAAATAGCCTTGGTGTTCCACATACAGGAAATGCCACACTTGATGTAGACAAAGGTGAACGAGACAGACCACTGAGGGAGACACATACATTCTGTTCTTCCTCTTTCCCATGTGTCTGGGCAAACCACTGACCTCAGAGGCCAGCCCTCTATTTCCAAGGATACTTCATCATCTCTCTCTCTCTCTCTCTCTCTCTCTCACTCTCTGTCTCTGTCCTCTGTCTCTCTCTCTTTCACAGCCACCCACTATTTTTTGTATGTTGTTAGAGTGTGTGTGTGTGTGTGTGTAAGTGTGTTTTATATCTCCCTCTCATCCCAATCTATCTCCTACAGACTTTCTATGTCATTCCTCTCTCTTCCCCTCTTGCGGCTTACACATTCTTTACCTCTTAACATTATCTCACTCTGCCCTCTGTCTTCTCCTCCTCTGACCCCCCCCGCGCCTCTTTCTTTTTCCCCATGGCTGAGTCACCGTGAGTGGGAGCAGGACTGAGCAGACAGCCGAGTGCGTACTGAACCCTGCTGACAGTATACAACACCAGGGTGGGAACTCTCCTTATATGTACTCTAGCCTCCACCCGCCAATTACCGCGTCAGCAGAACACTCTGATGTCTTACAGGAAATGATGCTTATGGCCATAAAAAAAAATAAAACACTTTCAACAGAGAGGGACGGCCGTCACCAGGAGGGAAAAAAAAAACAAAAAAACAAAACTTAAAAGGGGGCAAGGGGATTGGACAATGAGTGCTGTGACTTTGATGAACTGGCGCAAGGGAGCGTGACTTGTTTCTGTACGCTTCACTGAGCAGATGTAAAATTTATACAATTATACAGTTATGCTGACATGACTGAATGACACTGCCGGCTTTAAAGGACCTTAAAAGTTCAGGGTCATTACATCAAACCAAGGCATGATAGTGAATTTAATTACGGATTATTAGTTATCATTTTGGGATGTGAATGTTTCTGACTTGAAAGGGCTGTTTTGATTGGGAGTTGTTGGGGTTTTTTTTTTTTTTTGGAAAGGTTTTGTTGTCATCGTTGTTGTAATCATTTACTGCAGGCAGAATGGAAAAGACCGGCCCGCGGGATATGAGACAGGCTATTGGTGTTGTACTATGTAAACTAAACTCCTCCGAATCCTGGAAAGTGATTGACTTTTAAGAAAAACACATTTATTTTATGAGGATTATAGCAATACAAAACGAGCACTCTTATTTTATTACAAGCGCATTGGTATCCGAGGAAATTTGCAGTAAATTTGAGACAGAATAAAAGTGAAAAATGAACACCATGGTAATTACAGGCCTCCTCTTGGTTACATGTTTAGTTTACTGAAGCTATGCTATTTCCAGTTCCTTAAAAGATGATGCTATTTGTAGTGTACTACACACAAACACCTTCATGCAAGAAACACAAAACTGTGATGAAGTCAATATTGTTTCTTATGGTTTGCAAACTACACTTTAAGGTGGAAATAAAACAATTTCAAAGTGTAGAAACTCTTCTATAAATGTGTTATTTACAAGACTGAAAAAAAACAGCAGAAAAGTTGTTTTGTGTATGTTACATGTCCTTTTCTAAATGTGTTCAGTAAGGGAGTAGCTACTTGAACAGACACTGAAATATCAGGACGCTTTGCAGAGAAGCCAAAGACAAGAAAGGGCATGATTTCTTTTACTGGGAGCAGCTGTTTCAAACCACAGACACATCGGGTGGAGTTTCAGGCGAGAGATTTTAAAAACGGGGAAAATTTCACCCACTCTATTTAGGTCATGCAGTCTTTATAGCAAATTAAATTAATCACAGAGTTCTCTAGTTTGCACTCATAGTCACTAAACATTTTCTGTCCAAGTTCTCATTTTATTACATACGGATGGCGCATTGAAGTCCCAGATTTAAAACTGATTTCTTATTAATTAATGATTAATGAATATTCATTTATGAACCCCCAGCATTTTGAAATGAACAAGCCCATAATATATGAGAGTTAAAAAAAAAGAAAAAACTTCTCTTGAACCTTCTGCACTTTCTATCTATTCAGACTGTAAGGAGCGGTTTTACAGCACACTTTAAAAGACATTAATAACCATCTCTAATACTCATTACTGTCAGTCTAGTCAACAGAAGCATTACTAGCATAATATTTACCATTCCCATGAGCTCTCACAGAGAAGATTACTGGGACTATGAAAAGTCTATGGAGGACAGTCATAGAGGCTGTGCTGCGTGGGGGTAAAAAGCCCCGGGCAGACAGGCCTGGGGGGGGGGGGGGTGCGAATGGGGGGACGAGGGGTGAATATAGAGCCGAACCGCCACTCTCATTGTTCCCAGTCCAGTCTGAGTGTGATTCACTGGAGAAGGCTTGAGATAAAACACTGAGGCTGGAGAAAGTGTCAGAGCAAGTCTATTCACAGCTAGCCCAGGAGGCCGGCTCATCCAGAGGAGGGGAGGAGGAGACTATGGTAATTTTCCCCTCAAAGGAAGTGAGCAAAGTGCACTGGAATGCGTGGAGATTAGCGGGAGTTCAGCTGAGAGCACTAGCCGAGCACCATCTTTTAGGGAGAGGGAGCTCAAACCCCCCGCTAACGGATGAAAACATGCCCCATTTCACCGTCGTTCCGGTGGAGGACAACTCGCAGTCCAAATATGACAGTTTGGAGGGAATAAACTGGGTGGATTACAGGGACACGGGACAAGGCTATCCTGGGCATGGAGACACTGTCAGCTCAGATGGTAAGTTTGTGACAGCCTTTTTAAAAAAAAAAAAAAAAAAAAAAACATTCCTCAAAGTCCCAGGACTAACACTTCTCTGTGTTGTGTGTTTACCATGTCTTTAGGAGAAGTTAAGTATAAGTTTGTTTTTTTGTTTTTTTTAATAACATGATACGTTCTGACAGTGTCACACCACAGGGAGAGTCTGTCCTTTCTATGAAACACTCAGACCACTAACGCAATGGTAACCATGGCAATCCTCCAACCAGGCTCTGACCGGTCTACTGACAGCTCACTTTTCAGACTTTTCATGGGGGTTCTGAGGTACAGTCTGTGGCGTATTGCTTGTCTAGTACAGTTAAGAGGTGGAGCAGACAAAACTGAAGCCCGACGTTCCCAAGCGTGGGCTTTAATACCAATACATCTGTGGTGACAAAGAGAAAAAAAAAAAAACCAAAACAATTGAAGAGGCGAGAAGGAAGGGGGGGAGGGCGGGGCCAGAATGGAGAAAAAGGGGGTGTCGCCACAATAAGACAGGCATCAAATGTTCCCTTAACACAAAAGATGGTGCCTTCTTTGTGTCAAGATTGCGTTTCTTTTCCCGCAAGAGCAGCTGTGTGCACTTTTCTGTTGTTCCTTTTCTTTCTTTCTAACTTTCTTTCGTTACATTTATTTTACACAAATGAGCCATTTACAGGGACAACTCCCTCCCGGGAAGAGAAAGAAGGAGAGACAGAGAGACTCTGTGGCCGAGAGGGTAGGATTAGAGGTTACCCAGCGTTTGATTTGTAAGGGCTTGTACAAGAAGCAGTGGGTAAGAGTATGCTGTCTATGACTGAGTATAAGGAGACTGAGGGGGGAAAAATAAGAAAGACACAAAAGGTGTCCAGCTTCTAAAAAAGGCACCCAAAAAACGCAAACACACACAAACTCAAACACGAACATACAAAATCCCGTGCGTACCGCCTTCCGGCACGAGTCACGTTCATTGAAAGCAACCAGCGTGCACGCCGTTAAGGAAAGTATCAGCAGAGCAAATCTAGGTAGTTCAGTGAGTTTATCGTAATTCGGTATTTTGGACATGACTGCGCTGGTTTGTTGAGAGGAGTCTTATCTGTCAGAGACTGTGTCTTAAGCTTACACAGTGCCTCTTTCTCTTCTTCCACATACTGTCACTTACCTTTACCCCCGACACAGATACGTGTCACTGGAAATGAGAAGAAAATTCATTTTACTGGGTCTCCGTCATATGAGAACACGAGCACACTGAGACCTAGATTCTTAAACCTTGGCAAACAAAAGATTACTTATGGCCAAACTCACACTGTGTCACAGAGAGTCTGTTTGGTATATTAGAAACTTGAAAATATTCACTTAGATGAATCCAATATCCTAACAAGGCTATATATTCATCAGTGGCAGCTTGGTGCTGACTAATCATATTGGGAAAAGGTTGAGCTCTGGGAGATTTTCCCATAATGAGGCAATTCACTGTTCAGCACTGTGATTTTCGCCCAATACGCAAAGAGACACATCCACATACATCTTGTAGGTGTAAAAAAAACTTGTGTGGATGAATGTTAGCCAAAGGCAAGTGAGCAATTTCCATTTTCTCCATATGAATCACCTCATACAGACAGTGAGCACAAAGACTCTAAGCAGTCAGGACCACTGGGCTGACAGTTGACCTTTTTCCTAAAAGCACACTTGTTAAAGAGATACGCTAACCTCAGGACCAATATTTCCAGAGAATTCTCCAGTCTTCACTCACTGCTGGTTTCTTTATAACCAGTTATTCTAACATAATTTTAGGGGAGGGAGTTTTTCAGAGGCAACCCCACTCTCTCTTCTTCTTCTTCCTCTTCTCCTTTCTTTCTCTCTAACTACATTGGCGGGACATGTTTTGTCAGTGTGAGGTTAGGAAACACATGGAAGCCTGAATTGACCCAAAAATACCCCAGCAGGTTTTCCTGTACCATCTGGGAATGGTGTTAACCCTGCATGAAGAACAGTACTCTCTCTCTCTCTCTCTCTCTCTCTCTTTCAGTCACAGCTGCAGTAAGAAAAAGAAACAGAGCCAGAGCGATACCTGTGTTACTTGCTAGAGTTATGTTTTTGGTTCACCAGTGGTATTGTTAGTATTGCTAGGAAAAGAGAGACAGACAGAGAGACCAGAGAGACCTGAACCACTTGGTTTAGAAGTTAGGTGTGTGCGTGTCTGTGTCTGTGTGTGTCTCTGTGTCTGTGTGTGCACCCTTGTGTTGGTTGGAGGAAGGGGAGACAAACTAGCTAAGCGCTGGACACTGAAGTGGATGATTTCATCACAGGAGAGGTGGAGTGGTGCTTTGAGAGGGGAAGGGGTGGAGTGTATGTCCACAGTGCTAACTTTGTTCCTGTTTGTGAACCCTGTTCTGTGTGACTCCAGCCAACACACTGTGGCCCTTGTGTTTGAACAGAACTCCAGTGGACAGACTGCTACAGTGGCTCACCAAGTCTGCCCACTCACACTATCAACTCAGCACTGCCACTCTGGGGTTACTTTGTGTGTGTGTTTGTGTGTTACGTGTGTGCGTGTGTTACGTGTGTGTATGTGTGTGAGCGCGCGTGCATCTCTGAGTTAGTCATGCCCATTAGATTCCAGCCATATTTAGCATATTCCTTAGTAACTGCAGCATTGCTTCTGGAATGTTGCTATTCTCATTTTAAAAGGCTACAGTATTGCTCTGTAAGAAATGTTAACAATTCCAGTCTCCTAGAGGAACACAGCAGAGGAAAAACGGGAGAGAGGACAGTGATGTCAGAGGAAGTTGATGAACTTCACATAGGACTAAACGGATTGTTCAGTTACACTGTAGTAAGCAGACATCTCAGCTCCAAGTACCATTATTCCAGCGTCTGACTTTTTACAGTCTCTGCTTTTCCACTGCTGTGCTTCTAGCCCTGTTTTGGTCATAATTCTGATTTGTTACCAGCTGGATAAAGACACACATAGACCAGCAGGGGAGCTGAAAGTGTTTGTGTGTGTGTGTTTGTGTGTGTGTGAGAGAGAGAGAGACACACAGAGAGAGAGAGAGAGAGAGAGAGAGAGAGAGAGAGAGAGAAAGAGTTCAGACAGCTGATTCAAAGTAAAGCCTGGGGGCAGGGGTTTGGGACAGCTGGATTTTAACCATGACAAGCTAGAGAAAAAGAAACAGGCTTAAGAGAACAAAAATAGGGGATGAGCAGTGTTATACCCCTTTGCCGATACAATGCTCCAGGCCAAGGCTGTGATCATTTGGTGAGAGTGTCCTACTCTAAACTGATACAGCATATTACAGCACTGTGTAAAAGCGTAGGAAAGTATGTCCAAAGGACACCACACACACACACACACAAACATCATCCTCACAGAAAAATAAAAAAACATTTTTATCTGGAAGCAAATTTGATGAAAAATGTGTCAAAGATCTTCTGTTTGGGGATGCTACATCTTGAGTCTTGCGTGGCAGCGGTCTGATAATATAACAGACAAACAAACACACAGGACCACACACATGCACACGCACACGCACACACACACACACGCGCACACACTTCTGTTGAACATAAGCACTGTCTCAGAACTGACTTTGAGACCAACCCTTTCTGGGGAAACAGCAGCATGGCAGAGACCCTGAGGGAATAGTTATTAGAAACAGAAAAACAACACACGGCTATTTTGAGAGTGAGTTGGCAGTCATGTATGCTAGGAATGACTATGTGCTTTTTCCATCCTGTTCCTCTCTCAAAATGGATCCTCTTCCTGGCTGAAGGATGTATTAGTTTTTGCTGAAAGATACAACGATGTTATTGCAGAACTAACCCTGTCTTGTATCAGCTTTTCTTATTGATTTATAATGAGGCTTGAAACAGAGCCAGAGAGCTTGCATGAAAGAGCTCTTTTGGGGGTTTTATGCTCTAGTATGACTCTGTGTTTATCTGACGTAGCTATTTTATTCTCAGTGTCGGCATCAAGAATGAGGTGAGGGGTATTTTAGGCTCACCGAGCCCTTCCACACCATTTACACTTCATTTGATTTAAAAATGTATTTGACTGG
This sequence comes from Chanos chanos, assembly GCF_902362185.1. Classification (NCBI taxonomy): domain Eukaryota; kingdom Metazoa; phylum Chordata; class Actinopteri; order Gonorynchiformes; family Chanidae; genus Chanos; species Chanos chanos. The sequence goes on along the minus strand of NC_044496.1, from coordinate 5,799,130 downwards.
CAATTCAGAGTCAGCAAGTAAGTATCCGACTCCATATCAAATCAAAAATCATAGCAAAATGTGTTATGGTGTTATTTCCAGCTACTTCCTGTCCATGTCAGTTATGAATAATTGTATTTCTTCAAGTATGATGGACGGATGGGGATATGTTTCATGTTTTCATGTTTCAAGAGAAAGACTTATTTTTAATTTTAGAGACCAGATGCTCTCCTCCTCCTTTCAGTTCTCATTTCCCCATCATTAGCGCACATCAAACGATCTCACACAGAGGCAAAAACGCAGCAGGTTAGCATTCCTCTGCTTTAACCTTCTCTACCTTCCTGTCCAAATCCTATTAGAGCTCATGAAAATCTATTGTACTGTAAGACAACCTGTTTATTCCCATAGGACAGTGAGCAAGAAACATACTAATAGCTGCAGACTTCCCACAAAAAAAAAAAAAAAGGAAAAAAGAAAAGAAAAGAAACAGTTTTACTGAAAAGGGTGGAGGGTGAGGGTGAGGGTGAGGGTGGGGTTGGGGTTGGGGTTGGGGGTGGGGCATGGAGGAGAACATAGAACAATTCCCATTAAGCCATCACTGAAAAGTTAGCTCTTATGTCTTGCTCTCTACGTCTTAATCCCAGTCATTTCATGCGAACAACACACTGAACAAAAAAACACTGTGAACAAAAACACTGATACACATAATCTTATTGGGAGTACGGCACTGTTTACATTGAACACGCATACACAAAAAAGGAACTGATAGACCTATAAATATAGGAATAAGAAAGATTTCTGACCTTCTCTTCAATGCCTTGATTACTAGATAGATACTCTAAAAATCAGCAAACAACCCAGCGCCCAAAAAACAAGGCTATGACCCCCTTAGTTTAAATACATATCTATATGTCAAAGTTAATGGGGATGGTTATTGTTGGGTTAGAGTTGTTATTACAGATAAATGTAGATGTTGGAGAAAAAACAGTTATCTGAACATGATGTTAGTAAAAACAGTAAAAATCTGTTGTTGGATGACATTGTAAGATAAAAGCAAAACAGCAAGATTATCCAGAAATCAAAAAGAGGATTTATAAAACATTACCTAGCTGACCCAACTTTTGCCCATTTTGTATCCTGGAACAGAATCCAGTTTGGAACCTGCTTGCCTACTTTTTCCTGTTCCCCAGTGAAAGTTTATTCTGTTCAGATTTCATCCGCTCCGAACTTGGTCGTACTACATTTTTCTATGCAAATTAATTTCAGAGATGCTACGAAGTAAAGAAAACAAAAAACAGGCAATATCTGCTTATCAGTGAAGTTACCTTTGATCCCTAAAACAAAATTCACTCACCTGTAGTCTTTTATGATTAAGCCTACCTGGTCTCCATCACCTGCAAACACTGTTAAAAGTTTATCTGTCATAGTACTGCAGAGGTCCACTGGCAAGTTTTCCGTGGGGGCTTCAGGAGTACGAACTTGTACGATTCATTGATCCCAATTATGCTATGCTTAATGTCCATCTAATACTGTATTACCCTGGAGCTAAAACGTAGACTTCCAGTACATGATATGAACGAGGCACACACAGGCATATATATACACATGTATATAAATATCCTTACTATTACAATCAAATAATCTGCCACCACAGTACAAAATTTGGCACGTGAAGTTAAAGAGCTTATGCGACTTTAGCCGCATGACCTCGGTTCTGAATGAAGTCCTTAAATGTTCATTAAATGCGATTTTTTTTTTTTTTTTTTTAGTCAATAGGCTTTCATACCTAAGCAGCTAATAGGTTTTCCTAAATTGTTTTATGTGGCTAAATCGGCTTTTAGGCTTTCCTGAACGCTTAAATATTTTGACTTTCGAACAGCGGTATTGTTTTGGGAGAACGCTCAGTGCTTGGAAAGTTCTCGCAGGTATGTGCCCACGTTCAAAAAAAAAAAAGGTAGGGCTCAGTATAGGCTGTTGTCTAAAATATTTCCACAAATATTTGTTGAACACAGAAAGCTTTGTTTGGGCAGTACCTATAGGCTACTATTCGATAGCTCTGCTATTGGTACATCCTAAGGAACATTGGGATTTTGAACCGCTACGTATAGCGGTGTATTAGCCATTATATGTATACAGTATTATGACTGGCCTATTCACTTCAAGATTCTGTGTGTCGTATTTAACCTTTAGTAAGCTCTATAGAGTGACTCGACAGCTGAATAACCGTAGCACATTAGGTTTGGTTTTTGTATTAGCTCCATTAGACTACTGTATGCAACACAGATGTTGAGGTCACTGCGTGTCATTGTTAGAGAACACGCATTCCCGCCTTTGTTTTTGAAGTCTTTTCATTTATGCATTAATAGGGGCGTATGATAGGTTACAGATGGCAACCAAATGTGTCAGAAGGCTTTCAGTTAGCCAAGAATTTACAAAAGATCTGCTAACGTCAGCAGTTTTTATGAGTAATTATTGGCTTCTGAACTGTGCTGCAGCAGTGCTGAATAAAAAGTGACTGTGGCAACCAGATTATGAAAATATAGTTCATTTTGATGCATTACATTTAAGTCTGTAAACTTTATGCAAGTGACTGCATGACTCAGGACAGAGAGAAAGCCCAACATCTCTGAAAGAATAGGTTCAGTTTTTGTTTATTAGGGCCTCTGCGTCTGTATGTGGTCTATAGAGGGGACCGCTTTGCAGTGTGTGAGAGGGGGCGGGGGGAGGGGGGGCTTGCTTCTCTGCCATTCTTAGATCTGAGGGCTGACAGGCATTTCTAGGTAGGGCAATACTGGCATGTTAGGACTTGTCTGCACTAAGTTAGCAGCTTTTGTCTGTCTTAGCCACACAGTAGGCATACTGTGTGTGTGCACGTGCGTGCGTGCGTGTGTGTGTACACAATCTGATGTCTTCTGTTGGTCTGCAATATCTCTACTACTGTGAAGCTGTATTCGAGGTCACACATCAACAGCCTTGAATCGTCCCAGTAACAGGGAAAACAATTAAGCGCCATTGTTTATGGAAAATAGCAACAAAAGATGTGAAATGTGGTTGTTTGTCTTTCATTGTGCATCTTAAAACCCTTGAGCTCTGTTTACAGTTTTACAAAGTGACCTTAAAAGGGGAGGTGAGGGTGAGAATCGGTGGAGGGGAAACCGACACATGGGTGAAAAAAGCATTCATGTTCCATGTTGTTTCACGACGCCATTTTAGAAACTATTTGACAAAGCAACTTTATCGTAGAATTTCTTATCAAAACTAAAATGCAGTGAAGATATGAACTTTCAATATGCTTATACAGTATTGCAAGGCAATGTCAGTCTGAGGTTTGGTTTAGAAATAAAGCCAAATCTAAAGTATAATACTGGAGCCTACACATATTTGGTCTATCTTCGCAAAAAAATACATATGACACAAATTATCAAGGAGTCACTGGGCTGAATCACATGGACGTGTCTGGGATAAGATCAACAATATGTGTTCTCTGAAGTCCCAAGACTTAACGGTCTTATGACTGAAATAAAACAAACAAACTGAGAAACACAGGCAAACTGGTTATTTCTTAGAGATTATAACCGTTTTGCTTTGACTCTGTACCTAAGCAGTGATGTGGCAGTAAACCTACAGCTATCATCTTTTCCCCTTCATCACGACTTTTCTACTTCCCTCTTTGTCACAGACAAACACACATAAACAAACACACACACACACACACACTGTATTGCATCTTCGTTTTCGTTCATGTGCAGGTAGTATGACTGCTCACCACTAGGCGGCAGCATCTTATCAAATTTACCACATTTCGCTATCACAAGGCCCGTGACTGGAAAACAAAAACTCTACAGTTTGTCATTGTCTAAATCATGGTGACTAGGTGAGGTCATCTCTTGAAAGAAAAACATATTAAGGCTCTACTGTAAATCTTCCTAAAGTTAACACTCAATACGTAGCTTGTAAACATGGCCAGTTGCTTTGTCCCACACAGGATGAAAATCTAAGTACTCATCACTGTTCCATTCTCATGTTTGGCCATATTTCTATATAAGGTTTTATGTGCTGAGTGGAATTTGAGATGTTTGGGGAAGCTGGGCTAGTTAAAGGAAGTTAGCGACAGCATACTAGCACGCACATCACTGAGAGACAGCAATACCAGTCATCACAGCCACTGTCCATGCTGATGATACATCAATATCACTCTGTGCTTGAGGGCATAGGGCATGTGTGTGTGTGTGTGTGTGTGTGTGTGTGTGTTGGCAGTGAGCTTTGCAACGTCCAAGGGTATTTGTGCATTGAAATGCATGCAACACAAGTGTGTGTATCAGATCAGGTCACCCGAGTGAGTGTGTATTTGTGTGTGTGGCTCAAGCGGTAAGCTTGTGTGAGTGCTGGTCACTCTCCGAGTTCACTGTGTTCTGGAGGGGGGGAGAGAGAGAGAGAGAGACAGACAGAGCCAAACTATGCACAGAACACATACTACTGCCAGCCCAGAATCAAAAATGATGACCCAGAACGTCGCTAACAGCACAGCTACACTCGACACAGGTGAGTGGTCGTCAGGCTACAGACAACGCAGCCTAAAAAGCAGAACTTCCTAACAATATTATCTGTAACTATCTATATGACTTCCAGTATTGAAATGTATGACATTCTACTCCCATGTTACACACTGTCCGCTAGGAATGATACAAGATGCAAATACCAATATTTAGATTAGTATTCAAACAGAATCATTTTGTACTCTCGAGCTAATTCCACTAGATTTGCAGAGTTCCTGTGTAAATACAGCGGCATTAGGGAAACCTGTTCTAAAATCAGACTAAGGCATTTAATGTGTGGTTTTCTTTTTTTTCTTTTTTTTTTCTTTACAGAAAGCTTTAGCATTGGCAGGAGCATGGATACTAGGTTAAAGGTAGTTGTGACGAGTTTTGTTTGAAGAGTCTCGTCAAGAAAACTTGGCATAGTTTGTGATGAAGCAAAGGTCAGGTCCTCCCTCAATTATGCAGAATAGTATAGTTTTGAGCGTGTACGTGTGTGTGTGAGAGAGAGAGTAAGAGAGATGATGAGTCAATGCCAGACTTCAGTCTGTGCCTTGTACTGAGCCGTCATTACAAAAAACTGGAAACGTGCGTATGTGTTTAAACTCCACATATGGGCTTGTTTTCATCCTATGTCATTATTTCAGAGCTAGCCATAATAGCATAGCCCATATTTGAACCATATGCTGTAATTCCAATCGTAACAAACACGGCATCTCCCTGATGCTTGAAATCTGGATCAAATTACATTTTTCTTGGAAAATATAAGAAATCTAAGAGACTATAATTGTCTGTAGTAGTCTCATGTTGAAAAACTCTATGCCTGCTGGTAGGGACCTTTTTCTTGCATTGTGAATATATGAAAGACTATCTCTTTAACATTTGTACTGCTGGCCAAACCATCTGTTACACAGCGGCACATAGACATGTAGTGACGCTCAGAGTGGAGTTTGTTTGGGAAAAAAAAAAAGGATTTCGGCCTTTGGTGAAAAAATAACATGTCAGTTTGAATGTTTATGTCTTTGTTATAGTGTGTGATTAGCTGTGTAGATTAGTACTCTGACAAGCTGTTTCTTCAAGCAAGTTGATGAGCTGTAAACTTGTTTTGTTTCAGAAAATGCTTTCTGGCAAGTTGTCGCGGATTAGATGGAAAAAAATCAAACTGATCAACTGATATGGGATTCAAATGCAGTGACCTGAAAAACATTGACTGAGAGAGAGAGAGAGCGAGAGAGAGAGAGAGAGAGAAAATTATGTTTATCAAAGAACAACTCTTGAATCTCTGGCAATGTGACACTTCAGGTCACTTGTGGCTGACCAGAATCAGACTAAAAAAAAATTCCCATTCTTTAGAGTGGTGATTCTCAACTCCAGTCCTGAGGGCCCCCTGTCCTACACGGCTTTGTTTTAACTCTTCATTATCACAGTTAATTGAGCTAATCAAGAGCTTGATGATTAGTTGATCAGTGGGCTCAGGTGTGTCAGTCCCAAGTTAAAACAAAGACATGCAGAAAAGGAACTATTAGAAGACTTAAAAAACCTGAGGAAAGAATATTTTCTTGAAAAATCTGATTTTCACAGATATGTCCAGGTACGCAGTTATTTTGAACATAACATTAGAAATAAAACAGACTTTAATGATCCAATACTGAGAATATTTATTGGTGCCTACCAAACTGATTCTAGTAAGGATGCTGTCTCTAGATTTTATAAAGGTCTTATGACAAAAAAGTCTCACACTACAGAATACATTAAAGAAAAATCGGAAAAAAGAAGGTAATTTTTCAATATCAAATGCCGATTGGCTTGATGCATGTATATTCCAGTGGAAATGCACCAGCTCTCACACATAGAGGGAGTTTGGGTGGAAGTGTTTTATTTGTTTTTTTATTACACCAAAGTAGAAAGCAGATTTTGATGGAGGAGATGCCAAATGTTGGAGACGTAGGAAGCCAATCACTGGCATATATTTTGAGAGTGTCCAGTGAGGAGACCTCTCTGGAGAGAGCATCAGAAAGCACTGCAAAAGCATCCTTAATACTGACCTGCCCTTGCAATTTTCCACATTATTCTTAGGAAATGTTGATTTTCAGGCAAGGCGGCCTGATCAATATTTATTTGGTATTTGACATCCGCTTGTTACAAAAAAAAAAAAAAAAACGCTTACGAGGCGTTGGTTACTTCTTGAATCCCCCACAATACAGGAGTGTATAGATATAGTAAATGACAGTTATGACATGGAAATGATTAGTTTTTCTCTTCATCTTCAAAAAAAAAATGTGATTATTAAATTCTGGACCAAGTGGGTTAAATATGCAAGGAGGTATTGAATGAATGACCCTGTTGTTTTAATCTAGCAAGGCTCATTGATTTTTACTTCACTTCACTTCATCTCAAGTCTTCCCCAATTTACTTTTCGTCACTCTTATGTACACACTTTACCTCTCCCAAATTGCACAAAGTTCTTAAAGGACATTTTGTGGCCAGATCCCCTTCAGGTAAAACATTTGACTTGTCTAAAACAACTGTTTGCAACTGTTTAGCATATCATTAACAAGTAAAAAATAAATAAATAAATTTGTCACTGTCCAAAGAAGGTTAGAGAGGAAGACCGCTGCTATGCAGCCTCAGACAGAGCCTACTCTGGAGTTTGTCAAAGCCAAAACATCTGTTCATATGTCTCCTTCTCATTCCCTACCTAGATAAACATGCTAAAATGTCTCCCTCTCTATCTCTCTGGGGGCAGTCTGTACTTTTTACATGCTTAGATTTTTCTCTTTCTCTTTGAGTTAAACAAAATACTTATTATTTATAAAAAGTGTTCTCCTGGATTGAGCTCCAGAAAAAAAAACAACCTAAAATTCCCCACTTTGTCTCACATCTCACATAAAAGGTTCTTTTTGAGTGCTGGCTCTTTTCAAATGCCATGCAACATTCCACTTTATGCACTAACTGCACCCCCACAACACCCCCAAAGGAACATGTGATCAAATTTAATAACTGTTGAAATTAACTCTTCACTAATCTCTTTATAATAAACCCTCTTAGTCAAACGTTTGGAATAGATGCACAGACAAGCATTCCCCTAACAGTGTGAGGGAGTTTTCTGAGGACGTGAAAAAGGAAAAAAAAAAAAAAAAAGAAATGGATGCGGGCATGTTTTCAAATTCTTCCGTTTCTTCCAGAGAGAATCTAGTCTATTATTCCGCTGAACCAGAGGAGCGAACCGGCAAAGCAGTTACAGTAGCTCTTAAGTTCCACACCTTTTTTTTCCTCCCATCTCAGGTCACAGTAACCATAAAGAGGACAGTCCCTTTCTCAACAGCACAGACTCGGCATCGAAGAGAAATGACTATTATGACAAGAACCTGGCCCTGTTTGAGGTAAACACTTGATGAACCGACCCGAATGTTTCCTTATGTTGTGGATCAGTGACACTGTGGTTAAGTCTTCAGTCTGAATTTATGAGACTTAAGGTCTCTGGAATATAACAAAATCCTTTCTGAACTGAGCACTTCAGTTTAACTAGATAGCACAATCTCTCTTTCCCTCTCTCTCTTCCCCCCCTCCCCCCTTCTCTGTCTCTCTCACATACACACACACACACAAGTCAACAAGTCATTTCACTAATTATGACTGAGTACATTGCCATAATTGCTGCTGAAATATGGAAGTTGTTACCAACACTTTTCACATTACTTGTCGCAGCTCTAAAATGTGACACAAGCCTTTTCATTTTGGCAACATCATTCACAGAGGGAAGCTAAATGATCAGAGTACCTATAACGGAAGAAAAGTCTTCTGCATAATGATCTGTTATGATAGAAATTATTTTAGAAAACAAAAAACCCTATAATCAGTCACAATCAGGTCTCTGTAAAGCCATGCAGCTCAGATCTACCTCAACATCCTGTCTCTGTGTAACACTCTCTTACCTCTCTGCCTACAGGAAGAGCTGGACATCCGGCCCAAAGTGTCCTCTCTCCTCAGCCGATTGGTCAACTACACAAATATTACCCAGGGTGCCAAGGAACACGAGGAGGCAGAGAGTGCAGATGCATCTAGGAAGAAAGCCCCCAAGGTCAGAACCCCAGGCGACCACCACAGATATCATAAAATAAATCTCTTTTCACACATTGCACTCTGACCATCTGAACTGTTTTAGTGCGAGATGGGAATCATTCGTGAAGCATAATTATTTTGCTGATATTTGATTGTGTATGACATTGCACAGCTGTTTGTTTTGATCATTGATTTTTTTTAAGTTTGCAGTTGTTCATCATGATGTACAAATTCCAAAGTTTTATCGAAGGTCTTGTTCATTTAATTATGATTTAAGAAATAAAGAAAATGAAAAGAAAATGTATGTGTGAATTTAGCAATAGCTTAGCTTCATCATTTGATTGAAACAGTAATCTACACTCGTTCTTGTTCTTGTAACGTACTGATTAAAGCAAGCAGGGGGTGCTGTGAGTCAATGTGAAACACTCAGTGATTTGCATGGATGGCCTGACTTCCAAAATGACTAACATATAACACGAATGTCACGAGTGCCCTTCAAACTGCAGCTCAATAAATCTGATTGATCGTTCATTTCCGCTTTAGCTGTCTCCATGGAGAGCCCAAACTAACACTGTTTAGAATTTTCATGGTTCTAAAGCTCAAAAAATGTGTAGGATGTTTTCCGTTGTATCATGTGTTGAACAGGGATACACGGGTGAAATGTCACTAGTTTGTTCGATTTGCATTAATATCTCTCTATTTGTATGAAGACACAGCGTCACAGAGCCCAGTTCCATTGTCAAATCCCCTGTCTCTCCTGCTTTTCTCCCCTGCAGTCTCCCAGTATGGGCACGTTGATGGGTGTCTACCTGCCCTGTCTGCAGAACATTTTTGGTGTAATTCTTTTCCTTCGTCTCACCTGGATCGTTGGCACAGCGGGCATCGTCCAGTCCTTTTTAATCGTCCTTATGTGCTGTTCCTGCGTGAGTAATCGTATAAATACACATGTGTACAACAATTAAATCAGATTAATCCACTGTCTTTTGGCTACCCATTCCACTTACATTCATAAGTCCAGATAAATCGTTAAAAAAAAAGGGGGGGGGGGGGGTTTGCTCTAGTGGATGATCCTTACCAAGCTCCCTTGAAACTTGAAATGCCAAACATTCCTTAATATGAAACCAAATGTCCCAAGCCATGATGATGGGTGGTTTTTGAAATTTGTTAGACACTTACTTTTTGAGTAGTTTATGACATCAGTTCAGACAATGTATCTGACAGTAGTGACTTACAGTGAATAGTGATGTTAAATCTACTGATGATGCACATTGGCTCGCTTTGGGCGAATCAAAGACGTAGTTCTTCATCCAGTAAGGCTACAGCTGCTATGCATTAATTTCCCTGCACACTCCACTGGGTGATGAGTAGAACAGCATGGTCATCAATTCAGAGGTTTACAAACAGCTGACCGGGAGTTCTGAGTTTGTGAGTAAATTAGTAGTTAGTGTAATCGGACTTTTATGGATGTGCCTGTCAGGGACAGAGAAAGAGGAAAACATAGACACCACAGCCCCTTGGAAATCCAAACCTCAGCTGTGTTCGGAACGTACACTTCTCCACTCATTCACTCACTCACTATATAGTATTTGCTACATGGAATGCTTACTGGGGGGATAAGAGCAGACAGCTGTTGATACATTTTGGACACTATTTGGAAGTTACGCCGCTACATAATTATGCACCGGATATTCGAAATTATGATCTCTGCCATGCCTTGCAACGATGTGCAGTAGATAGAGTTGTAAATTTACAGCTGAGATTTCGAACAGTACTACAAAATGGCTGATTCACTATGTAATGCACTGTACAGTGGGTGAGTGGACATTTTGAACACAGCATCTTTTTTCCAGAGAGCAAAACAAAATAGCACATATTTGCATGTAATTGACAGTTTGCTAATCGTAATCCAATATTTAGCCCTAACCATTGACAGTAAATTGAAACACCTCAAGCTGATGAAGGTTAGGATGCTTTGACTTGATAAAGGATAGGATGTTATGACTTAAGATCAAAAGTTAGGATATTATGAATTAAAGAAAATGTATCCATGTTTTACAGACAATGCTCACAGCTATATCAATGAGTGCCATTGCCACAAATGGTGTTGTTCCAGGTAACTTTTAATTTTTTTAACTGTGGTTTCTACTCCTTTACATATTGTGTGTTAATCATGGTAGTTATTCGTATATGAAGTATGAAAAAGTCGTCAGAAATTCGTAATCCAAGTTTGAATTGCGCAGCTTAAAACATGCCTATGCACATTCATCATCTTGACTACATGATGGCATTGCTATATAATTAGCCTATGGGTTTTGACATTATTTTTCATAAAATAAAATATTCTTTATTGCTTTAAATAAAATGTACCTTTGTGCCCCAATTTGTAGTATATGTAATTATATATATATATAGATGTGTGTGTGTGTGTGTGTTTGTATGTGGAGTTTGTAGTATATATAATCCTTACGTTTTTTCCCAGAAATGTTCATTTTTCTAGTAGCTGACAGCAGTTGGGACGATGGGATGATATTTGAATTTTTCCATCATAGTTATACTACTTCTCACTGAAGCTAAAGCAACCCAGCTTATTCTTATTTTATAATTTTCTTGCTGAAGATTCTACACACAAAAATGAAACCAAACTTCACATTTTTGTCCATGTTTGGTACAGTTCATAACTCTAACCTTAATTTCTTTTAACGGTGTAGGCCCTTTGGCTTTACTGGGGGGTGACTTGTTTTTCTTAGACTGAAAGACTGAGATTTCTAGTGGGTGCTGTGGGGTGTGTGAGAGGGCGGGCTGTAATTTGACTCCGTTTTTTGACACTGTTTTGCATAAGGATCCTTTATGTCAATCTAAGTTTCTAGGGGGCAGTTCCTCTAAACCCTGATCATGATCTTAAAATTAACATTAATCTCTATGAATGGGATGGGCCCCATAGGCCTTGCTGGACACACACACACACATATATATATATATATACACACACACACACACATATATATTTTTTTTTTTTTTTAATCTGTGACATACTAGCATTGAGCATATATGTAATAGAGAAATAGGGCAGAGGAGGTCAAAAATATATTGCGGAACCAATATATATAACATTTTTTTTTTTTTACAAGTGTTAACTTTGACTTGCTTGACAATAGCATTAACTATGGAGATGACGAGTATTTACTCTGCACTGGAATGAGTACTTTGTAAGTTGTATCCATAGTGAAAGACACTCGGCACTCATGCCCGGGGGCTAGGGCTGCCTCCAATACATAACATATCATAAGGACAAGTGCATAGCAACGCGTACGTTTCGACAGTGTTTGATACCCAAAATGATGCGTGAGAAAGTGAAGTTCAAGTTTAAGTTTATTTAAAGCCCAGTATCACTGTTTACAGTCTCAAAGGGCTTTACATGCCCACAGGAAAACAACAACCAGAGCAGGGTGGCACCCCTTGACTTGATCCTCATAGCGGGCAAGAAAAAACTCCTCAAAAAACCCAGATGCTAGGGAAAAATAGGAAACATCTTGAGGCTTGCAACACAGCTTGTGTAATGACAGACTGGAGCATTTAGCATTAAAAGCTTAACCTGCAGAGTAAGATATGGGCAAAAAGCATGAGACCAAGTCTACATTTAACGTAGGCCTTAGGGAAGGTTCAACCATCTTTTCACATGGCCTATGACACTTTCCTCTCTATTTGGTCATAAAGTATCTACGTTTTACATTTCTAGAATCTTAAAAGTGGCACGAATATATAATGGCTTTTTCATGCAACATATTTGAATTGTCTTGATACCACTTATGCCTTATGACTTATGTAACCCCCCCCCCAACTTCCCTATTTGATACACTTTTGCAGCTGGCGGGGCGTATTTTATGATATCTCGATCCTTGGGCCCAGAGTTCGGGGGTGCAGTTGGACTCTGTTTTTATTTGGGAACAACATTCGCTGCTGCTATGTATATCCTGGGTGCTATAGAAATATTCCTGGTAAGCCAGATGTCTTGTTGAAAGTCGAAAGGCAAAATTCTTTTGAGATCAATGTCCTGGTAAAGTCCAAAATGTCATATTTTCATTACGTGGTACACGCTTGTTTATTTTACCATTTATATAAGCAACAAACACTTGAACTTTTCCGTCAGCATCCAGAAATACATTCTATGACCTAAAATGACCAGCTATCATCTTCATTTTTTTTTCACAGAAATACCTTATTCCTCAAGCGGCGATATTCCATGCTGCTGATGTACACGGATCAGACACTGCTCTACTGAACAACATGAGGGTGTACGGCACTCTCTGCCTCAGCCTAATGGCGGTCGTCGTCTTTGTAGGGGTCAAATACGTCAACAAACTTGCCTCCCTCTTCCTGGCCTGTGTTATAATCTCCATTCTGTCAATCTACGCCGGAGCCATAAAGTCCATTTTCCAACCTCCTGACTTTCCGTAAGTCTTAGAGTTTACTCACAATTTTTACCATTCACTCAGGGCACAACCTGGACCTTCATGGTTTTTATTTTTTAAGAGATGCGTTTTCCAGGAAGGATTTTTCAGGATATTGAGTCAAACAGAGTTTAAATGTTGTGGTTTTCGTGCTGCTTTACGAGAGTTTACGAGATACTTAAAAAAGTTATCTAAGCGTTCGTCGTATGATCTTCCCGTGAATACAGACTCAAAGCTGTTGTTGGTTGTACTTAATTGTAATTTCTCTCTGATGATTTGGCCCATGCAGGATCTGTATGCTCGGAAACAGAACGTTAGTTCGGGACGACTATTACATCTGCGCAAAGACCGAAAGGATTGGGAACGACACTGTTCCCAGTCAGCTGTGGAAGAAATTCTGCAGCTCAGCAAATACTAGCAGCCCACACTGCGATGAGTATTTTGACCAGAACAATGTAACGGAAATCCAGGGTATTCCTGGATTAGCCAGCAGCATCATTAGAGGTAAAGTTATACTCATGTGGTGTTTAGTAGCAATCATGTTCATTTCAGATACAATTTCATGCTCCATTTTGACTCCATCTAAGCAAGACATTGATACTTCATTTAAATCAGAAGGATAACAAATAAGATAACTTGATCCAATAGTCAAAACCCAGAACTGTTGATTTTGGGAACAGCTAATAAACATTCCCACGGAACAAGTTTCACTTTTGGCTCAAGTTGTCTGGCTAACAAAGAAATCCCAGAGTTTGGTACTCTCTCAAGACTAAAAACAGTCAGACTATACATTTCCCAGAGCAGGGGTGTATAATGTACAAGTACAAGTACTGTTACTAAAAAAAAAAAAAAAAAGTACTCTAAGTAGAGTTAAAGTATCCCTCCTGAAAACTACTTCAGAGTAAAATAGTCACTCATTTACAATTTACAAAGACGTTTCTCAGCTTAACTCTACTTGGAGTACTTTTTTTTTTTTAGCAAGAGTACTTCTGCTTGTACTTTATACACCCCTGACGCAGAGCATACAGCAGTGTGTGTGTGTGTGTGTGTGTGTGTGTATGTGTGTAGCAGGGGGGGGTCTGATCTCTAATGCCGTTATGTTATAGAGAACATGTGGGGAGATTACATGGAGAAAGGGCAGATCCTGGAGAAGCCCAGTCTGCCCTCTGTGGATGTCCACGGCTCCATGGAGAGTTTCGGCCTTTACGTGTCTGCGGACATTGCGACGTCCTTCACTCTGCTCGTGGGAATCTTCTTCCCTTCTGCCACGGGTAATAACCGGCCTGGCCCAGACGCAAAAGTCAAGTATCTCAGACATCAGATAATGCTCGCTTACGCGTGAATCGACATGTTCTGACAGATGTGGTTACAGCTCTGGTGCATGCAGATGTCGACACCCACCCTTGACAAACCATATTTCTCAGCGCGGTATTTCTCACTACTGAACATGAACGTGTAATTGAATTTTGTTCCAGGCATAAGGCACCCATACAAGTTATGGCACATCATTTCAGTTTTGAATTGTGCTCTTGTGTTAAGCATGTTAACAGGAGTGTAGAAGCCTGCAGTGCCCACCACACAGTCTCTCTCTCTCTCTCTGTTTCTCTGCCCAGGCATCATGGCTGGGTCCAACAGATCTGGAGATCTGAAAGATGCTCAAAAGTCCATTCCTGTTGGGACAATCCTGGCAATAACAACCACGTCACTTGTCTGTATCCTTTATTGCTACACGGCACACGCTGTTGACAAAGACATAGCTCTAAGTCAGATACAAAGATAACATGCACACTTTACATACGTCTAATGTTCGGAGGAGTGTTTTTGTTTTGAATAGACTTGGTAATTTGAGTGTCAAACATGTGATAAGGATAACATCAGTGGGCACGTTTTTTCCTTAATTGTTTTGACAGATTTAAGTTCCGTGGTTTTGTTTGGGGCTTGCATTGAAGGAGTTGTTTTAAGAGACAAGTGAGTAAGTCTTTGAAGAGATGTCTGCTCTTGCGTTCATTCACCAAAACCAAAAATAAAAACAAAATTAATGGCAACAGCAACAGCGAGAAACAACAAAGTGAAACAAGTGTGTCGAATAGTGGTTAGACCTGCTTAAGAAGTGTGTCTAAGTGTGTGTGTGTGTGTGTGTGTGTGCATGTGTGTGTGTGTGCATGCATTTGTGTCCATTGGGCAGGTTTGGGGATGCGGTCAGAAAGAACCTGGTGGTCGGCACGTTGTCCTGGCCCTCCCCTTGGGTCATTGTGATTGGCTCATTTTTCTCCACTGTGGGGGCAGGCCTCCAGTCCCTGACCGGTGCTCCTCGACTCCTACAGGCCATTGCCAAGGACAACATCATCCCCTTCCTCCGTGTAAGACACTGCACACTTTCAAGAACACATCAGTTCAACACAGGGTCAGAAAAAACCACCAGAATTCAGGAGCCAAAAAGCCAATTAAAGTCCTACGCAATAATCCCAGCCACCAACTACTCTCCCCTAAGAGCTTGCGGCTGAATAGCTTTCTTGACATGCAAATAAACCTGATAGAACTTGTATTCACAGATTCCTTTTCAAACATGTCATAAATGTTTTGGCCCCTTCATTCAGCGCGTCATAACCGTGTAGAATATCATCTTTGCTGAAATTATCTGTAGTACCTTTATTTTTCACCGTTACAAGCAAAACTACCATTTGCTGGCATTTTTAGAAGAATGTAAACAGCAGTGAAAATTCACATATAAGGACATGAGTGAGCACAAGTGCGCAGTTTGAGTCTTGTCTCTAGATATCTCAGAGATCAGCCTGAACATTAAATAAGAAGCCTCCAGCACAGCACTAACAACACTGTGATTTACCACAAAATGATATATTAAAACAAGATTCAAATATTCAAATTAAGTGATATTTATATTAAGTGATAATAATAACTTACGTACGCTTGTGCATTTAAGATATCTGGTTAACTAAGCAAGAACACTCCATGAATTGCCTCTGTTTCAGTGGGTGTGGAAATAAGTCTAAGGGGTGTGTGGTTTGTGTTATTTGCTCCGCAGGTGTTTGGCCATGGGAAGGTGAATGGAGAGCCAACCTGGGCACTGTTACTGACAGGACTCATAGCAGAACTGGGTATTCTTATAGCCTCACTGGACATGGTCGCTCCTATTCTGTCCATGTAAGAAAACACACACTATCTTTCTCTCTCTCTCACACACACACACACACACACACACACAGCCTCACTGGACGTGGTCGCTCCTATTCTGTCCATGTAAGAAAACACACACTATCTTTCTCTCTCACACACACACACACACACTCTCTCTCTCTCTCTCTCTCTCTCTCTCTCTCGCTCTCTCTCTCTCTCTCGCACACATGCACACACAGCCTCACTGGACATGGTTGCAGCTATTCTGTCCATGTAAGAAAGCGCACTATACCAAATAACCACACACGGACAAACAAACATGCGCTTTAACTTCGTTTTCACTAGATGCTTGCACACTTATAAAAGATTTATACACTGAATTGCTGATACAGTGTGGGAGGAAGAAATTCCACATAAAGGGTCATTAATCACAGAAACACAGAAACTGTAAGGAAAGAGATACTCACCCAAAAAAAGTGATGGGGAGAAGATACAGATGTTGAGTTCATTAAACGTTTTGAATTATTTAATGAGGACTTGTCCCGGGTTTCCTCCAGCTCTCTCTGTGGGTGTAATAATAGCATCCCACCTGGTTCTTTGAGGGGCTCTGGTTTCAAGCTAAGGCCATAGAAGTCAGATCATAGCTGTTTTCAAGCACTGTCAAAATATTCACAGTATAGCATATAGGACATATTCATAGCATGTGTTTGCTATCTTCTTGTATACATCTTAGGTCGCAGGTTATTTTGATTTGATGTATCTAACAGATGTTTAATATCCTCTCCCATTGCAGGTTCTTCTTAATGTGTTACCTGTTTGTAAATTTGGCTTGTGCTGTACAGACTCTTCTACGCACCCCAAACTGGAGGCCAAGGTTTAGATACTACCACTGGTGAGTGTAATTTTGTGCACGTGCGTGTGTGTGGGTGTGTGTGTGTGTGTGTGTGTGTGTGTGCGCGCTTGCGCTTATGATTGACATGTAGGCATATCGTGTTCGGTTTAACTACTCTGTAATAAACCATTCCATCCAACTTATTTGCATTAACCACATTTAAGGAGGAGTTCTTGGAAGTCTGTCTTTGTTGTTTATCAGGTAGTTTGTGGCTTAAAGCCAAACGCTGCTGGATTTGTCTTTCATCAGGTTGTGTTCTGTTAGCTTGCAATGGTGTGTGTTGGGTTTGAATGTGAGACAGACTTCAAATTTAAACAGTTCATTTCAGAGGGTCTGTATCTTAACGGCAACATCTGCAACAGAACATCTGCATCTCTTCAACCCCATGGTCACTTCCCACTGGAACCAATAGCTGTTACCCCAGCCATGTTTTTGCCCAGTACTGGTCCCATACTGGGTTTTTGAAATGAATCAAATCCAGCTGTTTTTAACACAACACTTTTTTTTAGTGAGGTCTTTATCCACCTCTTTTTCTGAGAACTCTCATTCAATTCTGTATCCATATTCAAAATCCTAAGTTAGCCCAAACACACAGGTCATTCAAATACACATCCCACTTCTAAAAACAGAAAAAAACAAAATATATGAATTCAGCGTTTAATCAGTGTTACTATGTGTGGCCATATTCCTGAGCTAAGCGATACCAACTGACATAGATAATCACATTTTTTTTTTCATATCCTTGGATTTCAGGGCTCTGTCATTCCTTGGAATGAGCATGTGCCTGGCCCTCATGTTTATATCGTCCTGGTATTATGCCATCGTGGCCATGGGCATTGCAGGAATGATCTACAAATATATTGAATACCAGGGGTAAGTCCGGACTGACCCAGGTCACATCCTCCAAAAACCAAACCCACCGTGAATACTGAGAGTCTCAAAGTGACACTGACCTTGATGTTCTCTTTTCACTCCGTCTCTCTCTCTCCCTCTCTCTCTCTCTCTCTCTCTCTCTCTCTCCCTCTCTCTCTCATACGTTCTTTCCTTCTGTTTTTCTTTCTCTTTCTCTCTCTCAGAGCAGAGAAGGAGTGGGGAGATGGAATTCGGGGGTTGTCTCTGAGTGCTGCTCGCTACGCTCTGCTGCGTCTGGAAGTTGGGCCCCCCCACACTAAAAACTGGAGGTGTGTCCCACCTCTCGCAATGATGAAAAGCTTTGTGTGTTTTTGAAGGTTAAATGTCAGGTCTGTCCAACATTAGACACCCCCATGGGGGCTATTTTCTTTCCTTTGTTTATCTGTCTGACTTTCTGGAAAACAAAGTGAACCTATCAGACCGCGTATCTGTGAAAAGCTCTGTTCAGCTCATTTGCATTAAAACATTCTCTACCACATTGACAACCCAAGTGAAAACTGTGCACTGAAGCGCTTAACAACGCCTACGCAGATGTTGTCTGCATTGTGTTGTAATTTGTAATCTGCTTTGTGTTTTGTTCTCAGACCCCAGCTACTAGTGTTGCTGAAGCTGGATGAGGACTTGCATGTGAAGTATCCCAGAATGCTCACTTTTGCTTCTCAGCTAAAGGCAGGGAAGGGGCTGACTATTGTAGGATCTGTGATTCAGGGCAACTTCCTGGACAGCTATGGAGAGACCCAGGCCGCAGAGCAGGTCAAGCAACTTTACATTTTAATGTAAATAATATACGACCACCAAAGCAAAATAAAAAGCACAAGTCACTTAGCATCATTCAGGTTACGTTTGGATGTTTCAAATTCACCCTGTGGGTAATAAGAGATTGAGATGGATTACCAGAGATGCAAAACCATAGAAAGCCTTACATCACAAAGATGCAGAAAACAGAAAGAATTCAAATTCAACAGCTTACTTTCTTTAAATGTATTTTGCTTCCGACTTCTTAAAAACATCTCTTAAAAAAAACCTAAGACATGAGCAGGAAACAGGAAGTCCTGGAGCTGAGTGAGTGTGACACGTTTCCTGTCCCGCCCACAGGCCATTAAGAACATGATGGAGATTGAGAAGGTGAAGGGCTTCTGTCAGGTGGTGGTGGCGACTAAAGTGAGGGAGGGAATCTCCCACTTGATCCAGTCGTGCGGTCTGGGAGGCATGAAACACAACACTGTGGTGATGGGTTGGCCCTACGGCTGGAGACAGAGTGAAGATCCACGCGTGTGGAAGACCTTCATCAGTAAGAATACCCTGCACTTTGAAAGGGTTTTTTTTTTTTTTTTTAAACTTGTGAAATATGAAATGGTGAAAAATAACTTTGTGGATTGGTAGTTAAAAACCTTCATTACGCTGCTACGTCAAGTTCTGCTGTGGCATACGTGTTTTGGAATCACCATTATAAATTTTATAAGGAAGATGCTTTGACATGTTGTGATGGTATTATACCTTGTTCGATGCATATTAGTCATTGCGAAGGCCTTGTGAACAGCTATGTAGCACAAAGACTAAATTGACTGGGGTTTTTAATAGTGTCCATATCAACAGTTGCGTGAGACCAGAGCTGAGAGATATTTGAACTGACAGATAAACTAATGCCTTTGTCGGATGCATGAAAGGTGAATTTAAAAAAAAAAAAAAAAAAACTCAGTTTCCCAGGAGGCACCTGATATTATGTTGTTGCCGTAGATACAGTGCGCTGCACCACAGCTGCCCACCTGGCTCTGATGGTGCCGAAGAACGTGTCGTTCTATCCCAGCAACCACGAACGCTTCACTGACGGACACATTGACGTGTGGTGGATCGTCCACGACGGAGGAATGCTCATGCTGCTTCCGTTCCTCCTCAAACAGCACAAAGTGAGTGACTGAGTCATAGCTCTCTTCTGTAGGTCCAGAGTCACAGCTCTTCTCTGTAATAGCAGAGTCATAGCTCTCTTCTGTATTCATACTTAATGTGGAAGATAGCGTTAACTGAATTCAATGCTACAGAAACAGTCGTGTGACAACCTCACCACTAACCCTACTGGTATATTATCAGTTGCTCATGTGTCAGCTAAAAGAACTCGGTTACTTTCACCAGATCATTGTGGGACATGAAATGGGGCAAAAGCGGAAAGCCTGAGAAATCTGAGCGCGCGTCTTTGTTTGTTTAAGGTTTGGCGTAAGTGTAAGATGCGCATTTTCACGGTGGCTCAGATGGATGATAACAGCATTCAGATGAAGAAGGACCTCGCGACCTTCCTGTACCAGCTCCGTCTGGAGGCAGAGGTGGAGGTGGTGGAGATGGTAGGAAGCAGTTCGTTTAAGGGGGCTTATGAAGTGCTCTTCCGTTTACGTGATAAGCTGTGACTCCTCGGCAAGGAGAAAGGAAGGAATCCAAAGTTAGGAGGAAATGTAAAAAAAACAAACAAAACAAAACAAAACAAAGAGTTCCTCATGTTTTTGCTTTTGAACAATACTGAGATCTAACATCTGAACATTACTTCAGCTCTTAGGATGGTTATTTTAAAACGACCATAAAAAAAAAACACACACACGTACATGGACCTACTTTAAGCTGCTGTTAAAAGCTAAGAGTACAATGCTTTTGTGTTTGCAGCACGATAGCGATATATCAGCCTACACGTACGAGAGGACACTGATGATGGAACAGAGGTCACAGATGCTACGACAGATGAGGTTGTCCAGCGCCGAGAGAGACAGAGAGGTACAGACAAACTTGACAAGAGTTTTATTTATACACATTCACTTGCACATTAACACAACCAACAAAGACATGAACACATACACACACGCCGCTGATGCACAAACGATGACCCTGTCCAAGGTCGAAGGTATGCATTTAACATACACACATGCATACCACAGGTCCTGGGACAGTCATTTAGAACATAACTTTAATGAAATGAGATCAGAGATAACATACAGATTTTCTACTTAAGCGTCCCGGTTTTTCACCAAACCGAAGAGTTGCACAGAATATACCACTGACAAATTAATTTAGAAAAGGGATTATTCACTGTGGAAATGCTGATTGACATGTTCAGTGTGTTAACAGTCTCCTCTAAATATCAGGTCTTTCTAGATCTCAGGTCTAACCCATTATGTGCAAATAATAGAATCCAAACTAACAACAACCATTGCACAGCACAGCACAGCACAAGACAACACAGCATGCCCCTGTTTCCCTATTCACAATTAGCAGTTCCTTTCACTCTGCCCAATATCACAGCACAAAATATGATTCATAAAGTATGTCTTATACGATTGAATCCTGATTATTATTCTTATTCTGGTGATGTGTCTTGTCCATTACTGTTTAAATGGAGGATGTACAAACTAATGTAGCAGACTGGTATACTGGCAGTAGTTTTGGAAACATTTGAGGGTAAACTTTGTACAATGAAATGTTAAGTGGGCTTGGTGTCATGATTATAGGCTCAGCTGGTGAAAGACAGGCATTCACTGGTGCGAATGGGAAGTTTATACTCAGATGAGGAAGAGGAGATAATAGAGTCTTTGCCAGAAAAGATCCAGATGACATGGACCAAGGAAAAGTGTGACGCAGAACGACGGAACAGGAACAACGCTCCAGAGAATTTCCGAGAACTCATGAGCATCAAACCGTGAGTACCAGACGTTTCACCTTGATACCCATGAGACGTATTCAGGTTCAACAATCAGCTTGGTCCTTCTGTAAGCAGAAACAACATGAACAGCCAAGAACCAAAAAAGACTGTTTTTGGTCATGCAGTTGTACATTCTGGACGGTTATGTTAAGTTCTTTTGCATGAGCACAGTCCTCAGAGTCATATTTCTATCAGCTCACCCACTTAAACATTTCACCTTTTCTCCCTCTGCTGTCTGTTTGCTGGCAGGGAATGGATTATAGTGTAAGTGGGCTGTTTGCTCAGTCATGTTAATGTCCTTTACCTTTTCAGTCTATCATGATTACTTCTAGTGTGTGTATTTCTGAATGCATGCGTGTATATGTGTGTGTGTGTATTGTGTGTGTTTCTCACAGGGATCAGTCTAATGTGCGACGTATGCACACTGCCGTTAAACTGAATGAAGTCATTGTAAACAGATCCCATGATGCACGGCTGGTGCTTCTGAACATGCCTGGACCTCCTCGGAACTCTGAGGGTGACGAGAACTGTATCCTTCCCATCATAAGCTGCAAACACACTCACTGAATTAGCTTCAAGAGCGAGTTTTATTAGCTTAACAAATATCACAAGTACTTTCTGGAGGCGAGCTGACGTCATGTTTCTATTTGAGCGAATGTTATACAGCAGGAAACTTTGGAATATTTGTTTACATACTATGTAAATAAGAGTATAAAATAGTGTGAGGTCTTCCATTTCCTGACTGATACATACATACACATGCTCACACACACACACACACACACATGTATGTGTGAGTGTGTGTGTGTGTGTGTGTGTGTGTGTGTGTTTGTGTGTGTGTGTTTGTGTGTATGTGTGTGAAATGACACAGTGCATCTTTTGTGCGAGTGATGACGTGCTATTCTAGTTGCGTAGTCCAGAAATGTTTAGTCCTCTTCCACAATCTACTGTGAATATGTTGCTCTGTTACAGCCTTACTCAAACATAATTGATTAAGATAAGAAATTTTGTGAGAAGCTAATCGTTAGTTGAACAGGTAGTTTTGGAACGGGAACAAACAGGAAAACAAAGTTCTGAAGTTCAGCCATGGTATCTCTGTCTTTAAAATATTTGTTCACTGTCAGAACATGTTCGGTTAGCGGCAAAAGTTTCTTGACAGTGACACATGTTTTGTTGGTTTTGTTAGGTATGAAGTGATGTGGTTAGATTGTGATGGTTGTCGTACCTACTATCACTTTTAATTTGAGGGCTTTTTCACCCATATCTGCCAGACCTTTCAGAAATTACAACATTTTCCACCCCCCCCCCCCCCCATCTTATCCCCAATATCAAGGCATCTCAAGAGACTTTTGAACTGACGACACAGCTGTGCCTTATTAAGCAGGTGTGTCTGTGTGTGTCTGTGTGTGTCTGTGCATGTGTGTCTGTTTTCATATGGATAAGATAGCAAAGAGTTGTGATTCTAATTTTAGCACTGGTCTTTGGAGGGGTCAAAGAAGCAAGTGAAACTGGACACCTGAAAAACATATTGTTATGTGGAATTCAGATCTTGTTAGTATGTGACTGAATGATGGTCAGCGCTTTGACAGCTTTTCAAAACACAAGTGCCAATTTCACCCAGAATTTCATAGATAAACCTAGAGTTCTAATTTTTTTGTTTTAAATGGCTTGAACATGCCTGCTGTGAAAAGCATAATGAAGTGTTGATAATTAACAATGGGAGAGCAATTGGCCATGTTGATCTGCACTCTCAATTATATAAGATGTTACACACGGCTTCCTGGCAAGCTTACAGGGAGTCACAAGTTTGTGAATCCACAAATCTTTAAAGCAAGGTCTTTTCAAAAAGCTATAAAAAAAAAACATGCTAAATCCACCTCCATAAAAGTGTTTAGTACACATACAGGAAGGACAATGGAGTTTGTGTTGTCTTTAGTTTAGGGACAAGTTGGGGACAGCCAGAGTGTGATGGTGCCAAGTGACCAGTACAGAGTGACTGTGTTGGAATTGACCATACTGCTTCCTTAACTCCCAGTCTGACAGATATGGAATTTCTGGAGGTTTTGACTGAGGGTCTGGAGAGAGTGCTTCTAGTCAGGGGAGGAGGCCGAGAAGTCATCACCATCTACTCTTGACCAATCAAATGTCACGGCACAGCTCGCCAAAAAAAAGACAGGCCCCCGCCCCCAGACCTGGTCAAAAAGCCGACGTGTTTAAAGAATATTTAATCTAGATTCTATCTAGACTTAAAATTTGATATTATATATCTGGAGCAATTGATATTTTTATTAAGGTTTTTGAATATTGCATAGCCAGAAAATGTCATTTTTTCCTCAGTTTTGTGAAATACGTCCAAATAGAAGCCAGTCCGTCGACATTCCATGTTGGAAGCAGTGAAAGTAATGAATTGTCCAAAATGGAAAATTAATTCGGATATCTTCGGAATCTCATTGGAAATGGTTTATAGGAACAACTGAAGTCTCAGATGCCTCTTTAATTCTGATTTTGCTTTCTCAGACGCATCACTTTACTGGGGGATTCACGTCAGGAGAGAGATTACAAAAAGAGATCCCTCCATTCATCAGAGCACATGTCTTTAATCTGAATCTGCATAACAAATCAATTCAAAAATAGAGCGCACCTTTGTAAATATGAGCTTTGCATGGTTTTCGGACTGATAGGTGTCTTGCAGCTCCAGTAAACAAATCCATGGAAAATATGTTTCTTCATCTAGTCAGTCCAATTCTGAGTGCACATAGATATGACGTGTGAACTACTGTGTCCATGGATGCCTTTCAGAACACCAAGTGCCAAATGATTTTTACACGCCCCAAAAAAAAAAAAAAAATACCATGGGTGAATTTTAAGTTCATATTTATTTTCGTTTTATTTATTGGCTCATACTCACCCACTGAGTGAGAAATGTATCAGATGATTTATAATAATGAAGGGACGAGCAGGGCCCCTTTGCTGGCTGCACCAATGGAAAATGTACAGGTGGAACTGAAAAGATGTTTAGACTTACAGGACTTTTGTAATTTATGAGGTCTTCTTTTCTTTTCTTTTCTTTTCTTTTTTAAACTGAGTTTTATATTGTATTTCTGAATGAGAGAGTACTTTTTAAATCTACAAATGCGCAATTGCTTACAAATGTAAAGGCAAATTCATTCACAGTTGTCAGAATGACGAGCAGAGAAACTGTCTTTTAAGGAAATACTGCACACGGCATGTTTTTTTTTTTTTAAAGTGTACAGTAAAGTCACAGGACAAGAGAGTTGTATCTAACATCTCATTAGGACGAGAATTAAAGCATTGATGTGATGAAGAACAGATCCTTGGTTTTCTCTCGTTGTTTTAGTCCCTAGTACTACCGAAGGCTTGGGTATCTCTCCTTTATATCACTAAAAACACTAGCCCCGGTGGAAACCAGCCACACAAAGAACTCCAAGATTTAAAAATAAAAGAAAGAAAGGGGTTCTACAGACAAATGGGAAAAGCACCTTTCTGTGTAATTTTGCTTTCATAAGAAATTTTATAATTAATGTTGACACTACATAACAAATGTATTACTGAACTTACTCATACTGACTGGAGACATCATTGTTACACCCTTAGAAATGGTGGCTTAGCTTCTAAAGATTCTGTTTTGTTTTACATTACATATATTTATAATATTTATAATAATAATAGAAATGTATCTATTTATAATTTTATAAAAGCATAAGGGGAAGCATTAGAATGTGCTGCACCAGCTCACATCTTGACATCATTTCCTGGCTGATATTATTTGTCAAAATATTTGTGGCTCCAACTAAACGATCACAAAACATGATAACCAGTTCAAGCTTAGTCTGCTACTTAAATGTCAGCAGATGAGAACGCAAGCGGAAGATATGCACTAACCCCCATTAGTGTAGAGGCCCACATGCAAATTGTACTTTGTTTACTTTCAGTCTTGGTGCTGTGGTGAAATATTTTGAGGAAAGACTCAAATACATGTATAGGGCCTGGAAATCTGCATCAATACACTCTTGTTTTTCCCCCTGTCTATTCAAGTCACTCTGTTGAAGCGTCATAATTCAACTTTAAAAGTCTGACTGCATTAAGCACATTCCTGTGATGAGTAAACACACACCATGCATTTAGACAGACACACGGGACAGCCACACAATGTTTGTTTAAGATATGTAATTCAAAGTCTCGATTCATGTAAAGTGTTGAAGTGTTAAATATTGCATAAAGCCAAGATAAATGTCACAGTATGCTCTGATAATACATTTGTGTGTCCTGTTCTAGAGAAAAGAAAAGCAAAAATAAACATTGCACTCATTCAACATCACTGCACAAACATTGCAGGCCTATAGAAACAGCTTTCTTTCCTTTTATTTTTCATGACATATTAAATTAAAAAGATAAACTCTGTTCTGTACAACACTTTTTTTTATGTTTCCATCGCTGATGTCAACAGAGCCTGATACGTAAGAGGCAGGAAGCTCAAAGGAAAAAACAAGAATGATAAAGTGCTTTAGAAATCACCGATGATCGCTGTGTAACTGCTGAAGGTTATACCAGCCCTCTTTAGATCCTTTAATTGAATCAAAACGTAATAATAATAATAATAATAATAATAATAATAATAATAATAATAAATCAGAGAAAATGCTGCACCACAGTTAAGGGAAGAGGGAAACTATTGCCATATCGTCAGTATTTGGCCACAATGGCTTTAGCAACGTCATGGATACCACAGATTTGTACCCAGACTGGTGTGTGATCCATGGTGGTGCCGGTAGAGCCGGACTTAGAATAGGCCGTGTATAATGCCTTTCTTTGGATGAGTGGATCAGCTGAGAGAGCCGCAAACTAGAAGAATGGTCCAGATAAGGGCATTCACAGTCACAAGGCCACGCTGACAGTTTCTAGCATGGACCCCACCCACTGTCGCAATGCCCGGAGGTCTCAGAATCAATCGACAGGAGTTGTTTGCTTCAGCAAATGGTATTTCCACTTCGCTAGGAGGCGTGTCCCTCAGACTATCTCGTACCTGTGGGAAATGTATTTACACTCATCACGGTGAATGCAAATGTATTAGGATTGTGTTCACCAGGAAAAGCAAACCAGAAGTAGGGCTGTTGCCAATGAATGCCATCTCAAACTAACACTGTGTTCTCTTAGCATTGGCAATGTGCCCAGAACTAGATACTTATTTACTTACACATATTTACTTATATAAACTACTCTTTATGACTTCCAAACAAAATTTCTCCCAAACAAAACTGGGCTTTTGAAATGTCAAAGCACTCTTCTGTTTCTCTTACCTCACATCTATTCACACAGAGAAGCAAGTATGAGTGACAAAGAGGGTTTTTTTTCATCATTACGTTTCACCAGACACTCACTCACGCACACAGTCACTCACACAATCCTTCACTCCCCCTCCAAACTCACGCTATGGCAAAATACTCAACTTGCACATATACTTACTGTTCTATACAATCAGTCACTGAATTTACAGTCACTCATACAGTCTTCCTCTCAAAACGCATTCACTACTTCAATTAACACATACAAATACAAAAACTCAAACGATACGATAACATTCAAATAACATATTTACTTCCATATTTACTTACCTATACTTATGCAGTCACTGATACAACCTGCCATTCCCTCACTCATTCACTCACCTTCTCCACCTCCTTAAACACACGGATGAAATTGAGTCTTAAGACTGCTGCCAGCTCCTCCTCAGTCCACCCTCTCCTCAGGAGCTCCTGGATCAAAGCTGGATAATGGGAAACATCCTCCAGACCCTGCGGAAACCTACACATGCCATGCACGCACACATACGCACACACACACACAAAAACGCATGCACATGCACACACACACACACACACATACATATGCACACACATAAACGCATGCACATGCACATGCACACACACACAGACACAGCCACCGCATGCGCACACACACACGAACACACACGAACACACACCATGTAAAATACTCTGCCAACAAGAAATGAATACATGCATACAATACATGTATTAACTGCCAGCGAACTTATGCAGTAATGAAAAACACATTCCATAGTGCTGAGCTCCTACCCGACAGCCCCATCAAAATCTCCTCCGATCCCGATCATCTCGGCTCCAACCACATGCCGGAAGTGATCAAAATGATCTGAGAGCCACAAGGGGAGTCATGAGTTTCGTAGATTTGACAGCTTCTAGCAGATATGGGCATTTAAACGATATCTTTATTTAACAAGAGGGACAGCTCACCAGCGACAGTGGACACGCTTGCTTGACCGTGACAAACTATGAATTTATCGTGAAAATTCACCATAATGAGTCCTTTATTCTTTTTCTAGGACAAACAAACAAACAAACAAACAATTTATTTCTTAGTAGGATTAAACTAAAGTAATGTGCAGCTTAAAGAAGCTATGATTGTTTTTGCAACAGTGAGGCTATCTCACCAACTGAAGGAGCAGATCATCGGGCACATTGCGGGTATGGTTGCAGATTTTATAAGCAGAGGAGTGGCTGAAGATGACTGGAGCTCTAGAATGATCCATGGTAGCTTTTGCTGTTGCCCATGAACTGTGGGACAGGTCAATGATCATCCCCAGTCTGTTCATTTCACTTACAACAGCCTTGAAGAACAGACCAAAACACACACATACACACACACACACACACACACACACCATGTAACGTATTCTGCCAACAATAAATATTCCAAAAGTCCAAAGTAAAAGTTTCATTCCGTCTCTCTGGTATGACTTAGGAGTCCGTAGGTCAAAGCAGTCTCTAAACATCATGCAATACCATGGTGCCTCAGCATTCTATCCATCACAAATGTTCCTTTAAAAAAAGGGGAGGGGCCTGTATTTTTGAAAGAAGTATTGTCTGGAATCATGTACATCCATATATGGTATTACGGATTCGAACTCAGCTGCCCTCTAAGAGCAGCATCTCAACTCATATAAGGACATAACTCCCACGCCAAGATTTTTTTTTTAGAGTTCATTCACTTTAGCTCTATCAAAATGATCAGAAATCAGCACAAATGGACTTATGAAATGAACAAATATTGAGAAATGTTTGCTTTTCAGATTTTTTTGCATATGTTGTAAATATATACAAGCTGTTCTAAACGTTCAGTGGTGCTAGTACTCTAGCATAACTGGTACACCACTGGTGAAGCAGCAGGTCCATACCCACGCAGATCTGGCGCCTCTAATTGTTTAGCACAATGCAAGGTAATTACAATTGTGTTCAACATCAGCGTTTTTGAAAAGCAATTAAATGTGCTTGATCACTCTATTTTCACGTGCTGTTGTTTAGTGAAAATAATCTGCGTCATTTCTCTTTTTTACTCCAGCACTGGTACACCTACGGTCATGAACTTTAATTCTACTTTACCTTTCCAAATTCTGTGAGGCTGTTGTTCTCTCTCCTGTAGTCAAGATAATATTTAGAGGAAGACTCTGCCCTGATATTATATAAGAAATGATCAAGGTAAAATTAGACAGGACATTTTATCACTCTGTGTGTTCACACTGTTATGTTTGTAAAGGATAACAGGTGTTTGTGCTGTATATAAAAATGGTATACTATTCCTTATATACAATAACATGTGTTTATGAAACAGTTTCTGTGTATATTTATGCTTGTCTCCCTACCCAGTGTAATTCTGTATGCTGTTTACTCTAATTAGCCACGGGAAAAGAGTCATTCTACCCTACTTTTTTCTCTCATAGATGCAGATAAGAATGTGAGAGTGCTCCGATGCATGTGCTTATCTGGGTTTTTTCCTGTGTGTGTGTGTGTGTGTGTGTGTGTGTGTGTGTGTGTGTGTGTGTGTGTATGTGTATGTATGTGAGCCTTCACCAGGGTGTGTTGCAGGAGTGTGTGAGGGCCATGGAGCGGACTCCCAGCTGGTAAAGCATTCGGAGAGTGGGCAGACTGCTGTCAATGGAATGACCTCCCTCCACACTGAGCAGGCATCCAATTCGCTTAGTGTTGTTCAAACCTATATATAAAAACACACCCACACCCACACACCCACACACACACATACACACCCACACACACGTACACACACACACACACGCACGCACACACACACACACATACACATGCACACACATACACATACACACAAACACATACACATACACACACACACACACACACACATACAAACACACACACGCACACACACACACACATAGATACACACACACACACACACACACACACACAAAGGAAATAGTGAATGGCTATTGACAACCACTCAACTCGCAATTGCTGTAACCTTCGGCTAAGGGCTAATGTATTTTCATCATTTATTTTTATCATCGTTTCTGTTACGGCCATTGCATATTCATATTGATGAACTGCATCTATTAAGCATAGTATGCCCTCATTCAACGCAGTGTTCTTCTCTGAACCAGCTGATATGGCTAAAAATAACAGACATTTAATATCCTGACGGGAAAAATACCCTGACATGCTTCATTTCAATTACTCTTAAGCAGCACAGACACAAACTTTAAGTGAATGCTTGCCAATATTTGCGCATCTTACTAAACATCAGTTTACGTGTAAACAAGTCCTGATGGAGTTCAATAAGGCTTGAAGTTTTAAGGGCTTTTGAGACAGAGGCTGACGTAGTTTGACCACAGTCAAAAAAAAAAAAATGCCGTTCATTTAATGAAACAAACGATCAGGACAGGTGGTCTAGATTGCTTTCATGTATTTAGACTTCTTCAGAAGAAGGAAGGAATGACGGTAAAGTTCACAATTGTAACTAAACTGTAACTTTCACTGTGTCACTGACTCTTTTCATTATTGACTGTTAACCCCCAGCGTTTCACAATGACTAGATTACGAAACGAATAAGAAGAAGCTAAAATCATTCACAGTTCTCCTCTCAATGTTCCAGATCTCTTTTATCTTAATGACTGACCCAGTTCTCTAGTTGTATAAACCTAAGATGAAATGTTAAACATTTCCAAGTAGACCCTCTTAGGTGAAGTTTCTTATCCCTTCATGCACGGTATGAAGGTATGAGGTCATAGGCCATGGTCCACAGACCTGACCTAATTGCGGTTTCAGAAAACCATTAATGACAGTTACTTGCTAACTCACTAGAGTGTAGTCGAATGAGAAAATAAATTCTTTCAGATTATAATCTGACAAATGAGCGCTGAACTCCTTAATGGTATTATAGAGGATTCAGCACTTGGATTGGATTTCTGTTGCTTTAATAACCAGCCCAATTTTCAGTAATCAAGCGGAATTCCAGTTTTCCAAACTTAAAATGTGAACAGATGCGTAAGAGTAACACAAACACACAAAATGTATTAGCTGGTCCTTTCAGCAAAGGGAATAACTGCAATTTGACTACATTAAAATTCGTTCAAGACCAAATAATTCATCCCAAATGGACTAATTAGCTCGTCTAATCAGTATCAGCATCAGCATCGGCCTGCTGGTCACGTTTCACGTAGCCATTTGACGAAAGAAGTCCGATTGCTTTCACAGTGAGGCACACTACCCACCCACTGACAGACGATAAGGACTTTTTTTCAGAGAGGGAGAGAGAGAATAATTTGACTAGAGGGTGGCATGTCTGCGAAAATGACCTTCCTGAGAATAGATAATGCGTTCCCATGAGGTCATTAAGAAATTCTCCTATGAAATCCCAATGGACAAACTGCAGTTAAGCAATCCAGATAACCCACAAAAAAAAACTCTGTCACTGCGTCCTATTGATTGATTT
The DNA here is from genome assembly GCF_902362185.1 of Chanos chanos. Taxonomy (NCBI): domain Eukaryota; kingdom Metazoa; phylum Chordata; class Actinopteri; order Gonorynchiformes; family Chanidae; genus Chanos; species Chanos chanos. Next base: position 5,767,687 of record NC_044496.1, on the reverse strand, counting down.
TCTAATTTAAAAGGATGTTTAAATAAAGCAGAGGAAATGCGATTACGCACTCGCGACCACACAATTCAAAAGGCAGAACTAGATTAATCCACTCCATTTTCTACGTAAATGGAAACAGATGTACAAAAGAACAAAAATGTGTTGTACATAACAGGGACGCTGAACTGCACGAGAGGCGGTGCCGGATCAATTCTCGAGGCTCCGAAAAGTTCCCGTCTTCGTGAGAATTACTCCATGCAATGCACTGACACGAATTTAAACAGTTAAATCATTTTTCTCCCATTCAAAAGGAAACGTGTGAGCGTGTATTGGTCATGGTTAGGGTCACACCTTCGGCCGTAGTGATTAGCTCCATCTCCGGACTCTCTGTGCACATGCGTCTGAGCAAGTCGATCTGTTCTAGTGTCAGTCTCACCGCATCTTTCCCCTGAGCGGTGCACATCACGTAGGCCGCAAACATCTGATGAAAAGAACAAAACAAAAGAACTTTCAGCTCAAGGAGGAACCACATGTTATGACGTGTAAATGCTATGGTCGTAGGTGTATCTGAGAGCTGACGCCGACCAAACAAATTTGACTCACTTAAACGTTCATAAACAATTAAATATCTGCTGCCAGAAATCACCACTAACCATTTTCGCTGCTTCACCTACTTTGCAACTTTCAAAGCACAAAATAACACGTAATCAAGACAAGCTCTGATTTGCATAATAGATGATACATCGTCCACTCAGTATTTTTTAAGTACCTCTCCTCCCACATGACCGGCAATGAGTCGATTAATATCTGTCGCCACATCTTTAATGGTGTGGAGGTTAACTTTGCTGAGTTGATTGTTGTGAAGGATCCTCAGACGCAAAGCAAGATCATTATGTCTATGAGGACATAAAATGAAGGTTAGAAGTCTTTCAGCATTTTTCGAGCCATGTGTATTAGTCCATCTAACGAATACACATGGTGAGTGTGAGCTCAGCAGGATAAAATACATCTGGCAGATAAAGCGTAAATCGACTGCATCTCAGATCAAACGGGTCGGGTTTCTTGCATCTACTAATTAATGATACTATAAACTCCACTGCCACTGCAACTCAGTGTGATTGCGAAAGGGGAGACAGTTTTTTTGTGTGTAAACTAAAAAGTGAAGTCAGTGATTACACAAGGTAAAAGTAATCAGTTATTACACAAGTGATATGATGCAGCCCACTTCAATCACACTAATCTTACTCGTCTCTGGCTAAGTAAGCAAAATAACGGTGACAATGCAAAACTATTACATACAACAGTGTATGACATCTAAACGTGGCATCCTGCCCCTGGCTCCATTGTATCACATTCTAATTGAGACCTTTTGAATATAGTGTTAAGTGCTGAACAGCACACTCTCCCAGCTGTTGAGCTGATTTCTAAAGTCTTCTAATATATTCATGGCACAATGCTAAATTTAAAGTTTGTAAGAATTTAGTAGACATCTGTTCGTAAACTCATCCACTTGAGTTCTCCCACACAAAGAAGCTAAAAAGGGTCTTGTTTGTCTGCCTAGAGTTTGATAATAATTGAGAAGTCAAGACAACCTCCTACTTACCCATCAATCAGAGGATATTTTTTCATCAACTCTAGTGCTCGGTTCCTCAGACTGGAATCGGACATAACTCCATAAATGAACGCGAGAAGAAGAAACGATAGCAAAACACAGCCACCGACACTTCGAGAGAACAACATTGTAAGGATCTGCGCAAAAAAAATATATACATGTATATAAATCTATAATAGTTATGTTTTGTGGGTTCGTCAAGTAGGTTTGTGCTCCATTCAAAAGACAGACGGTAACCGGTGTTTTCGAGCCATAAAGGAAACGAGCGAGAAAGGTTTACCACGAGTCAAAAAGAGCGGTGCAGGAAGAGGCTGGTTTGAGTGGAAACGTCTGTTCGTGCACTACATAAGAGTATTAAATGATGATAAACTAAAATACATATATTCTATTATTCCTCACTCCAAATACAACATTCGTTCGGAAAGTGTCTCTGGTACGAATGTCTCTCCCTTTTTATATCATTGCCTACTAACTGCAATATATATCTATCGTCATACAGAACATAAAACAAATAATTTAACAGATGAGATATAGATGAGATACAGTCTCCTCTCTCCTGCTGAACTGCCGTGTAACTTACCGCTCTCACCCTCCCGTCGTGTTGTTTACAACTGGAACAGTACGTTTTCTGTGATACTGGGCCAGCTAAGAGCGTCGCACCCCAGGCATATTTGAAAAGGACTCATCCTCACTTTACAGCGCACTTCAGAATTCTGTTTGCGCGCTCCTGTGCAAACTGCTGCCCTCTAGTGTAAACGATGGAAAAGGGACGAAACAACGATCCAATATTACACTTAATATTACTGAGTGGTTTGGCGACGCGTTGGTTTTAATCATCATATGCGTGATCCAACAATGAGTATAATATAAAACGATATCGTTGGTTATTTTAACAAGGAAACAAGGGCAAAAATAAGTAATAATTTATTTTCAAGAATGTTTACTCAAAAATTACATTTACATGTCAACATAATAATTAATAAAGAAACTGGTACACTAAAACAGCCTGTTTTCTGCTTAAATCATGATGTCAAATCGTAAGCAATGCCATGCTTTCTACTCAAGTCGAAGAAATACCATCTTGAAAACTTTTTTAACAGACAGTGTGACTAAGTTTCTGTAATGACCAGTAATGACATTATGTATTTCACGTTTTGAATTTCTCAGTGAATGAACAAAAAACAATATTAAGAAATTTAAAAAAAAAAAAGTTGCGAGGTTTCTATTGTTCTGTTCTCCATTAGAACAAGTCAAAGGAAGACCTACTCCATCAGGTTTGTGTACATCTTCTTCAATGGCTTATCCCAAGAAGAGAGACTGTAGTGTTTTGTGTTCTCTTACTACTGTAAACAACCACTTTTCCCTCTATCTGACCCAAATGCAATAACTATAGTGAAATGCTGGACAGTGCAGACATTTTTTTTTTAAAAAAATTTTTTATCCAGCTACAGTAAGGCATACTTTATGTTCTACCAACTTCCATACTTGAAATTCACTCTTTATCTCAGCGCCCCCCCTTCTCTCTCTCTCTCTCTCTCTCTCTCCCCCCCCCCCCCCCTCTCTAAGCTACTATTGTTAAGATCACACAGTCTGCTACGCTGGGTCCTCTTCCCTCTGGACGCGGGACGCAGCCGCGGCTGCTAACGTGTGACGGAGCTGCTCTTCCGCGTCTGAATTCCTTTCATCCCCTTCCAAAGAGGGTAGGTCTTCATCATCTTCATCATCATCCACGCTTTCTGTAGGGCTCTTAATAAGGTGTTGTCTGCAGAGAAAGTTCGAAATAGAAAAAAAACAATTCCATGTGATATAAAACATAAACATACACAGAGTGACAAACAAATTGTACACCCGATGTTTTGCGTCTCTTGTACCTTTTGAAGTGAGGGTATGTTGTTCCCATTATGGTTTAGCTGTCTCGATCAATGACACTGATAAGCTATATGAAGCAGGTGCTAAATTATCAGGCTAACAGAAGTCACAGGATTTGTGCTTCTATACTACATTATTCTTTTCCCTCACATCAGTCCAGCAGTCACACGGGCTTTTGACTTGACCTACACATACAGACAGAGACAGTGGAGTGTACAGCCGTTTCTCTATATGCGTTCTTCTCTGGACTTGCGTTCTCACGGTCACGTGACACGTCATGGGTCACGGCCTAAGTACTAGTCCAGTTCAAAGTTGGCATCTGGCCAAGTACAGATCAAATACCCAGATGTGGCCTCGATTCGTGGGTTTTATCGAGGATGCATCAGGAGGTGACTTGTGTGGACTTGGGTAGTCAAGTTTCTCAGAATGCATTTCACACAAAGTCTGGACTCCCCAGCTGAACTTAGCAGGTCCGAACTCCCAAGAACGGGCGTCTGGACTTGACACACTCCGTATTGAGAAACAGCTTAGGCCTCTGTAAGTGTAACTTAAGTACTGACTGGAATCAGCTGTTCTTATTTAAACATGCAAATATCCAATATAAACAATATTCAGTTCACTCTGTTACAAAACACAGGTCTTGCACTTTAGTACAAGTGCACCTCGTCTTAGATATTAAGAAATAACAAAAGACATTTCAAGTTGTTTTCTTAAAGGTTTCTTTAAGAGATTTTCCTAAGTCTTTTCCTTTCTAGTTTTTGTCACTAAACTGCACTAACAGAACGGTGAAAATAAAAAATACTGTCACTTGTAACTGAACTTCAGTGAATAGGTGGAATTCATATTCAGCAAAGATCTTTGTCACAGTCCTCTACATTCATTTGAACCATTACTTAAGTTTACAGCACACTTTCTTTCAGAATGAGTGTATGTTTGTTCTTGAGGTTTGGGGGTTTTGAAGCAGATAAATTTACCTCTGTTCCTGTTGGAGTGAGTTTTCTTTTCTCTCTGAGACCATCCTCTGTATCTGTTCAGTAGAATCAGAGAAGTGTTTCCTCTGGAGCTCCAGGACTTCCTGTTCACTGACCTCTTCCTCTCCTTCATCTCTTACACTAGACGACCCAGCCTGGGCTGGACTGTCCTGCTGAGGGGCGTGGCCCATAAGCTGCAGGAACAAAATCCACAGTGAAATAGTAAGGGGCTCTCCTGGCATGGAATCTTCACAAAACAACACCGACCTCACGGAAACCTCCTCTACTGGCTGCAGAAACAGTGAGCAAGGACATATATAATATTAAAACTATGGATAAAAGGACATATATATTATTAAAACTGTGGATAAAAGGACATATATATTATTAAAACTGTGGATAAAAGGACACATAATATTAAAACTATGGATGAAAGGACATATATAATATCAAAAGTATGGATGAAAGGACATATATAATATTAAAACTGTGGATGAAAGGACATATATAATATTAAAACTACGGATGAAAGGACATATATAATATTAAAACTGTGGATTAAAGGACATATATAATATTAAAAGTATGGATGAAAGGACATATATAATATTAAAACTGTGGATAAAAGGACATACATAATATTAAAACTACGGATGAAAGGACATATATATTATTAAAACTGTGGATAAAAGGACACATAATATTAAAACTACGGATGAAAGGACATATATAATATCAAAAGTATGGATGAAAGGACATATATAATATTAAAACTGTGGATGAAAGGACATATATAATATTAAAAGTATGGATGAAAGGACATATATAATATTAAAACTGTGGATTAAAGGACATATATAATATTAAAAGTATGGATGAAAGGACATATATAATATTAAAACTGTGGATTAAAGGACATATATAATATTAAAAGTATGGATGAAAGGACATATATAATATTAAAACTACGGATGAAAGGACATATATAATATCAAAAGTATGGATGAAAGGACATATATAATATTAAAAGTATGGATGAAAGGACATATATATTATTAAAAGTATGGATGAAAGGACATATATAATATTAAAAGTATGGATGAAAGGACATATATAATATTAAAACTACGGATGAAAGGACATATATAATATTAAAACTGTGGATTTAAAACTACGGATGAAAGGACATATATAATATTAAAACTACGGATGAAAGGACATATATAATATTAAAACTACGGATGAAAGGACATATATAATATTAAAGCTGCGGATGAAAGGACATATATATTATTAAAACTACGGATGAAAGGACATATATAATATTAAAAGTATGGATGAAAGGACATATATAATATTAAAACTACGAATGAAAGGACATATATAATATTAAAACTGTGGATTAAAGGACATATATAATATTAAAACTACGGATGAAAGGACATATATAATATTAAAACTGTGGATTAAAGGACATATATAATATTAAAACTACGGATGAAAGGACATATATAATATTAAAACTGTGGATGAAAGGACATATATATTATTAAAACTACGGATGAAAGGACATATATAATATTAAAACTACGGATGAAAGGACGTATATAATATTAAAACTGTGGATTAAAGGACATATATAATATTAAAACTACGGATGAAAGGACATATATAATATTAAAACTGTGGATTAAAGGACATATATAATATTAAAACTACGGATGAAAGGACATATATAATATTAAAACTGTGGATTAAAGGACATATATAATATTAAAACTATGGATGAAAGGACATATATAATATTAAAACTACGGATGAGAGGACATATATAATATTAAAACTACGGATGAGAGGACATATATAATATTAAAACTACGGATGAGAGGACATATATAATATTAAAACTACGGATGAGAGGACATATATAATATTAAAACTACGGATGAGAGGACATATATAATATTAAAACTACGGATGAAAGGACATATATAATATTAAAACTACGGATGAGAGGACATATATAATATTAAAACTATGGATGAGAGGACATTTATAATATTAAAACTACGGAAGAGAGGACATATATAATATTAAAACTACGGAAGAGAGGACATATATAATATTAAAACTGCGGATGAAAGGACATATATAATATTAAAACTACGGATGAAAGGTCATATATAATATTAAAACTACGGATGAGAGGACATATATAATATTAAAACTACGGATGAAAGGTCATATATAATATTCAAACTACGGATGAGAGGACATATATAATATTAAAACTACGGATGAGAGGACATATATAATATTAAAAGTATGGATAAAAGCAGAGCATGCTGGGTGGAACTTCTGCAAATTAAAATGTTGGCCGTATATTGATTGTATTCAGATCTGGTTCAATTAATTGTTTGAATTATTTGAATGGCTGAAGTTTGTCCTAAGTCTTATCAGTATTCCATTTCCTTCTGAACACTATTTCCTTTGTAACGGGGTAAACAATGGTTTGATGAAGAACATGTGAGGTATTCACTTGATGTCTGTTTGGTATTTCATCAACATGCTTGGTTCTGTTAGAATTTTGGAAACTTTAGTAGAAAAGAGCATAAGGTAACAGAATCGAGTTAGAGTTCTGTCACAGGGCCCAGTTACTCAAATACTTATTTACTCAGGTCTGGTCTTATTAACTATGTTGAAGGACTTAAGATGGCACAGTTCAAACATTATGTGCTGAAGTAAAAACCCTGGAAAACACCTAACATCTGGTGTGAACTGTGCTCTGGTAGCCACAGAAGTCATGATACCTCAGTGTGTGTCTCTCACCTGGGCAGGGAGGGGCACCTGGATATGACCCTCAAGGATGTTGTCAGTGGTGATCTCAACAGAGTGAGTTACCTGCAGGTCCTGGATCAGCAGATGCTGAGGAACTTGAGGAAACATTTCCTCCAACTGGTGTACCTAACAAGGGCAGTGAACAATCTAAGTGACTGGTTCTTATCTGAGCTGCAATTGTGTGTGTGTGTGTGTATGTGTGTGTGTGTGTGTGTGTGAGAATAATTGTTCAGTTCATCAGCTTGATCTTTATGGTTTTATTCGTGAAATATTGGCGATGTTTAGTGTCAGAGTCTGTTATCTCTATAAACTTAATAGAAACATTATGGGGGGATGCCACCCCCCGCAGTCCCAAGCCATTTTGTATGTTGGACAGCTGATGGGAAAATCTGAGAGAGTTCAAAGGACATTAGCGACGTTAGCTCACCATGGCATGGAGCTGAAAGATGTGGGCTTGCGGTATGGTGACCACGTTGGTGGTGTGCAAGACCTCCACTGAGAAACTGGGTAGCCAGCTAGCGATTCGAGAGCCTGAGGGAACGGAAACAAGCAGGTTTTTAAAAGTCTAAGGTGATCCATGGCTACTGAACATGGACAACTATAAAGCCTTCAAGTGACTTAGTTACATTTATTGTGCTCCAGTGACTATGACTCGACTGACAATATTATCATATCCAAACTCCTTTAACAGTGTTTGCATTAAATAAAAAAAACTGTTCATTCATACCATCAAAGTGGAAGTAGTGGTTGTATTGATTTATGAGGGGTTGGATGTCTGAGGCCTGATCACCATTAATCAGGTTATCAGATGCTGGGTGGTTTCCACTATAACTATTGCCAGAGCCAATGCTCAGAGACATTCTACAGGTGGGACATGATGTGTTCTGTTCCAACCAAGACCGGAGGCAAGGGCTATGAAACACACACACACACACACACACACACACACACACACACACACAGGTATGAGACCAAACAACAAAGACACCTAATGTAAACACACATACACAAGTATGAAGTTGTACTGAGACCTGGTTTGACAGGGTGCATCAGGGCATGAATAGGCTTTGATGGTCTGTGAGGTGCTTACCTGTGAAAGAGGTGTCCACAGGGCAGCTTGCGTGCTGTGTGCATGCTCTCCCAGCAGATAGCACAGTCGTCATCATTGGCCGCCAGTTCCTCTGCAGTTGCCATGGTGAACCTGTCAATCAACAGACAGACATGCTGAGGTCACAACTCCACACAAAGTAACCCATGTCACAAATAACTCCATAGCTTTATGCAGGTAAGATTATACAGCTCCAGGAAATCTTCAATAACACAGCTGACATTGACAATGCTTACTTACTATAAATGAAGAATGTACTACGTGTATACAGTAATATACTACGTGTATACAGAGTTATAACTAGCTTTTATGGGCTTACATAACAGTGTTTTGAGGACAGAATAAAAATGGCTCCAGTAAAAAAAAATGATTTACTCTAAAGCTGTTACAAATAGTGACAAATCATCATCAAACGCCATCATATCATCATCTCAGGACACTTGTTTTTAAAAACACTAGAGTAAAACCGTGTCTGAGCAGACCTAGCCTCCATGGCATTCATAATGCGCAGGTAGTTTTTGTGGCGACGAAGTCTGTGCTTCAGTTCTTGGTAAAGGGAACGAAGCTGCATGAAAACGACGAGGCCAGCCATGGACAGCCAGATGTTCCCAAAGAGCTGAGGAGAGAGGGAGGAAGGGAGAGAGCAAGAGAGAGAGAGCGAGAAAGAGAGAGAGAGAGAGAGAGAGCAATCATGGGATCCAAAAAGAACAGAACATGAAAGAAACTGTCAGACTCTCTACCCCCGCTGCCGCCACTTCACCAACGTCACAACACACGTCGTGATACACGAGACACATAAATATATAAATTCATTACGATGAATGGAAAGTCATTCAGTGATGTTCACGACAAAGGAGAGTCACATCTCACCAGCATGTGAATATGATGCATCAAGTCTAATGAGAGCATGATAAGCTCCATAGTGAAGTCTGTGTAATAAACATAAGCTCCTTTATCTTCCCAGCTGCCCTCATGGTGCACATCCCAAAGGTGAATGGCATACCTGGAAAAGACCACTGATTAACCCTAAAACACATCAATATGTGTACTTAAATCATTATATTTATAGGTGGTGTGTTAGACAAATCATAACTATATCACAGAAGATCATTTGTTACGTTAAAATATTTCCACATTGGCAGAAATCAGAAAATTTAGTTTTGGGGGGAAAAAAGGGGGATTTCTTTCAGATTTGTAATTAATGTCACTGAATGCACAGCCACTTAAACGGTTTGACGAACCCTGAAAATATCCCAAATTTGTTTATTCAGTTTCTTACTTTCTGGGACTTTCAGCTGACACAGATAAATGAAAAGCCTCTATTATGCGTCCATTTATAGAGCTTTGGGTAATCCTCATTCAGTATGAGACAATACAAGCTGGCACAAGAGGGGCATCCTTATTTGGCCAGTATAACATAATATTGTAGTAAAACTGGGTCTGCAGGAAGGAAAAGATTTCCAAAAACTTACCGAACTATAACATGCACGGCGCAGACAGTGACCAGTAAGCACTAGAGAGGACAAACAAGCGAAAGTTGGAAAAAGATTGACTAAAAAGCCCAAAAACAAAAGCTCCAAGTAGCATTGATAAAATCTCTATTACAGTAGAACACTATTACCTCAGCAGCCATGAATGACAGAGTGTGTGGGCTGGGTGCATATCCAAGCAACACACACAGGCCACCGCAGGACAGCAACACACACACCAGCAGCGTCAACACTCGAACGTGACTGCTCAGTGCAGTCGCAGGCGAGAAAGAGAGCTGTGGGGAGCACACACACACACACACACACACACACACACACACACAGAGAATTTGTATTACACAAAAGAGAAACACGGGCACACACAAAAAGTGTTCACATTTGAATATCTCTATGCAAGAGAGGGCTGGACATTAAATATTACACAATGCAAATTTGACATTTGCAGATGAGCAGAGTTGGTCAACAGGGTATGGCTTTACTGTTGGTAAATAATTAGATCAGTCTTAATCTGTACAGAAGACGTCACTGTTTGATCAACCATACTTAATAAACGTTACGTTGGCCCCTCCTCTTCAAGACTTTTTACAAACATATAAAATCTTTCTTACTCTTCTATGAAAACTGAAATTCATTATATGACCATATTAAACTATATTACTCCTAACCCACATGCATCTGACATGACATCCATGGAAAAGCCACTTTTTATGATTATTATCATTATTATTATTATTATTATTATTGTTGCTGTTGTTGTTGTTATTATTATTGTTATTACTATTACTATTGTTATTATTATTATTATTATTATTATTATTATTATTATTAAGTTTTTCTGTAATGTTGTGTTTGTAAGTAAACACATGCTGACCCTGACCCATTTCTCAGTCTCTGATGAACAACACTAACATTAGCAAAACTAGAGGCCCCACATGCTTGGAACTCCTACTATTAATAACCATGAAGCTGAAAGTGATCCAGTCCCGTGATGTGACACATTACAGCGAGGCATGACTTCAAAACAGAGCGACTCTGGGAGAGAGAGTGTGTTTATACTCAATACATGGGGGATTTGATCTATTGGTCTGCAAAAGCAGGTGTAAAACAGCTATCTGACACAGAGAAAGACAAATTTCCTCAGTTTTCTTTCTTTTCTCTCAGGGAATCTCTTGTATATACTGTTATATATGCATAACATCACTACCACATAACAAAGCATCTAGGAAAATATATTACTGATAAAACAATGAATAAAATGTAAAATGTGTATGAAATATGATAACTAAATAATTTATTATTCAAAAGGCAATTCATGACAGTTATCTTGTGCTCTGAAACCTACTGATTCCAAAAAGAGACAACCAAATGGCTGAGGTAGTTGTTCTTCCATGCATTCATTGATTCGCTCAATTCATATCAACTATCATTTGGGAGCCAAAGACAGAGCTAGACAGTATCTATCATATTTCAGAACAACCCTCCACCTTGGGTATATCCAGCAGATATGAATAAGCTAAAAAAGATAGCAGTTATTGTGGTCAATTCATTGAAAAGAAAAATTAAGTTGCCCATAAATTACTTAAAAGGCAGTGTCTACAAGTATTGTTGCGCTAAAACTGGTCTAGTCATTCCAGATTAGTAGGTCAGGCCAAAGGGAAGGCCAAGAGGAAGATGTTTGGTGAAGGGAAACCAGAGTGAGTTTGAATTCATTACTGACTTACATATTCAAAGCGATCCTTGCATAGCTGAACCATGAGGTGTAGGAAGATCAGGGTCGAGAACCACACACACCACATGACCAGCTCCTCTTCATTTTGAACGTTCAACACGCCAAAGACAAAGATAAACTTGTAGAAGACAAAGTTCCAGAACTTGTCCTTAAGGTGCTGGGGTAGGAGTGGTGGGGGGGGGTACATAACCAGTCAGACAGGGAGAGAACAATTCAAATGTCCTGGAGGATCACTGATCGAGATATGTGAAAGCACAGCCCTCTAAAAATGGACAACTAGACAATTTCTCTTCTACCGAACTCCAGCAAAATGTTATTCCACTGGTACTTCAAAACACCTGAATATAAATCGCATAGTAAAGACTGCATGCCTCCTTGGGGGAATGCTCCCGCAATCATAAATTCAATACGAAAATGTGTAATAAAGTGCACTACAAATATTGTAAAAAAGTAATATATTTTAGAATGATCACTGGAGATTAGTCAATCTGTTTCCAATAAGGAAAAACGTGATTGTGGTGTCTCCATTCAAAGCACTGAACGAATAGCCTGTTTTGATGATCAGCGTAACTGTGTCAGGTAGTGAGTTTGTGATGGTATTGGTTTTAAGGAAAATTCAGAGATAGGAAATTCAGCGTTTGCCTACCTGTGTTTCACTGACTCTGAGAGGACCAAACACAGCGCACTGAATGAGTCTTGCAGTCAGCACGAGAGCACAGCAGACTGTATTGACGAGCACCTAAAATGACCAAAAAATAGACAAGACGACTGGAAACACTGAAAACACGTAATATATGAATATGAGTCAAATACATCTCGTAATAATGCATAGGCCTTCCATAGCCTCTGTGACCCTAACATCTTACCCATACAAAAAGGCTGTCATTGACGTGTTGCCACAGTAAGGTCTCGAGCAACTGATCGTCTTCCACATCATTTTGAGGTTGAATAACAACTTCACTGGAGGAATTCTGAGTTGCACCTGTAAGGGCGCGATTATCCCGCAGTTCGCTAACAGTGTGGTAAACGCTGAGTAGGGATCCAATTTGCAGCGCTGCACTAAGGGCTGTATAAGTCGGAAGACTTGGCCAAGGGAGTCGCTCCAAGAACATCAGCGGCATAGCGACATAGTTTAAATTATCCCCAATGATAAGTATAAACGGTTTGACTACTGATTGCTGTTGTAAAAGACAGACTGCATTATAGCACAATAAAAAAGAATATCTACAAAAGTATCCACAACGGTAAAATATACATACCTTGACTAACTTTAGCTACTGTAAAGGACAGACTGTGGACTGTATCACAATTTAAAACATGCATGAGAAACTGTTCATTGATTTTCTCGATTGAAATGCTGTATTTAAAAAGCTATAACAAATCCCGAGAACTCACCCTCAACCGCGCAGTCCAGAGTTCTCGGGAATGTTTCTTACAGTAATAAAATATCTGTCGCTTTCTAAAACATCGGCTTGTTAACGGTCAGTTAAGACTGTTAAAACTGTCAGATAAAACTATCAGATAAACTCACAAAACCAATTTCTACAGAATTTCGAGAGAAATTATTCGCTCAGAGACGTGACCGCTCCTTCTGTTAGGACTAGCAGGGAGTACAGCTCGCAGGCGCTAAAGACCACTGAACAACACAACGCCACTAGAGGGGTGTTCAGACCTGGCTACGTCAATATTTAAAACCTTTGAGGCTTTTTGAAGCTGTACGCCGCAAGTTAGGTTACCACGAATGGAGTGATTCGTAAAAAATATTTTCAGTTAATTCGTTCGAAAATACATGGTCCTACAATACAGCATAAAACTTTAACAGATACTTCGATATGTGTATACACCTATAAAGTAGGTTGTATTGTGACTGCACGGACATGACTGAACACTGATTATCTCTGCTTTATCGATGCTGTTTGTAGCCGTCTCTGTAAGACTGATTTCTAAATTAACAACTTCATATTCAACTAAATGTGTTATGCTAAAAGAAACAGTTTTAATTTCTTTAACAGATCTAAAGTCAAATATGTGACACCACCGTGCTTCTCAAATGCTTAGTGCTGAGGGTGTAGCTACCGTCTGCCAGAACCGTTCTTTCCACCGCTGTGCGGGACTACCTGTCGACCCCACATCTGTAACCCTATGTTAAGCAGCCTGTGTATTTTATATTGAAATAAACATATACTATGGGTATTTCAAAATAAAAGTCCAAATAACGCCGTAGGTATGCCAATCTACTATAGTCTATAGCGTGCAAATTTACGCTGTCCTCCATATGTGTGTAGACTGATAGTCACATAAATGACATGGGGCCATGGATTAGCTGGACAATAAATAAATTGTAAAACGGCAACCGCATGTGTGTAAAAAATAAAGAATTCGGTGAGGTAAAAAAAAAACCAGTCCACCAGGAACTGTAGTTAACTACAATCACCGATAGGGAGAGTATAACGTTTCAAATAGCATTGTTATACCTTCACTTGAAACTGAAACAGAGACTGTGTGTATTCATTATTCATGATTATTAGCTATTCTGTTATTCACAAAAATGTAAAATTTGCAATAAAGATCTGTGTTCAGATGAAAACAGAATTCAACACATACACACGATAGCTTATTCTGGGTTATAGTCATTGCATCCTCCTTTGGCCCTGAGATGTGTGTTCTGATTGGAGAAGTGAAAAAAAAGGCTGTAGTTGTGCTGACAAGGGACAATTACTCGGAACTGAGACATCAGACATGCACTGTATCTTATGGGCTGACAGACACAAGACACAAGAAAAATGACAAAATCTTTTAACTTCAGTGCCAATAGCACATCACATGAACAGTGGATTGAGGTGGAGGGCTTGGTATCCTGTCTGGTTCTGAGTCTGGCTTTTCTGGTGGGTGCTCCAGGAAACCTACTGGTGATCTGGACTATCGTACAGCACGTGAAGCAGCGCTCACACACGGTGGTGCTGATCCTCCATCTGGCTGTCGCTGACCTTCTGGTCTTAATCACGCTGCCCGTTTGGATCTACTCAGTGGCTCGTTCCTGGGTTTTCGGTGAGGTCACCTGCAAGGTCATGGTTTACATCATCGTTGCTTGCATGTACAGCAGCGTCTTTCTCATTACGACCATGAGCGCTGAACGCTTTTTGGCCGTGAAATACCCTTTCTGGATGCTAAGGTGGAAAACCAGGGATGCTATGAGTAAATGTCTAGTTGTCTTTTGGGTCTTGGCGTTTGCCTTGGGCATTCCAGCAATTCTGACATCATACGTGGACGAGGAAGAGGATGGGCATCATCGCTGTGTTTTCTATGAGCATGACTCTGTGGTCCTGGAGGTGCTCTGCTCATGTCTGGAGACAGTGCTGGGCTTCATAGTCCCATTTTTCACAATTACTGTGTGTTACTGCTGTGTGGCATCGCAGCTGCGGCATCTCCATTCAGGGATCAAGCAAAAATCAGCCATTCTCATTGGAAGCGTGGTGGTCGCGTTCGTCCTGTGTTGGCTCCCTCACCATATCATCAACATTATTCAAATGGTTAATATCCTCACAGATTCTGAGGAGCTGTCCGATGCCACACAACAAGCAACGTTCATCTCTGGAGCCCTGGTTTTCATCAGCAGCTCAGTGAACCCCATTTTGTATGTATTCACTGCTAGAAACTTCGAAGGCAGTCTAAGGAAGTCATCCCTGGTTAAGATGTTCCAGGATTTGACATCATACGCAGTCAAAACAAGAGCGTGTGATGTTTGTGTTGACAGCCCTAAACAAACAGCAGTCTGAAAAAAAAAAACAAAAAAAAAACAAGAACCGTTTCCTAATATGGACTTGGCTATAACCCTGCACGCACTAGCAGTATACAATAATAAAGAACAGAGGTGTGAACAATCACACACAAACCAATTCTTTGGTGATACACCTTGGAAACTCGGGGACACGGGTAAAGATGTATAGATAGTTTGTTCTTCTGTTCTTTTTGTTAAAACGGTTAATGGGTGTTTTAATGAGTTCTGAAAACTGACTTGGAGAAATGAATCCACAGTGTCTCTTTGTTCCCACTTTTGACCCTCACCCCTATTTCATTTCCATTTTCTTTTCAGTGTTTCAGTTTTGGGTCACGGTCAGGGTCAGGGTCAGGGTCAGGGTTGGTGTCATGGTTAGGGTGAGGGTTAGGGTTAGGGTTAGTGAGTTCAAAATGGGATCAGTGAACTTAAATAAAATACTTTGAATAAATTTAGATGTGTCAGTGTGCTATGACCAATTCTATACTAACTCAATCTTCCAGTCATAATTCTATTTCTGTAACATGCTCCAATTCCTGGAAAACACATAGCTGTTTTCAGCGAGTGTGGTTTATAAAGCTGATGAAAATTTGACAGACAAGCTATATTACAACTTTATCATCTACCCTCCTGCACTTTCCTATGACTCCTAAAGCCATGACTAAACCCTGCATCTCTTTCTCAAAAACCCGCCATGACACGAGGGATCAGATGCTGAATCACAATCCTTCAGCTTTCTTTCTTTCTTCAGAAAAACCTCTTTCCTGTTCTTCTATGCTCACCAGAAGGGGGAAGTGGGAGTTTTGTTTGTGCTGCAGTGTTTCAAACCACAGTGTTTTCAGCAGTGAGTAGAGTCAAGAAGACAGAATATGAACAGCACGGCTAACTTTCAGGGGCAAACCATGCATCCAGAGGTCCCTTCGGGGGGTAACGTGGTGGCCTGCGTGATCCTGGCTCTGTCCTTCTTGGTGGGTGCTCCAGGGAACTTTCTGGTAATCTGGACCATTGTTCGGCACGTGAAGCCTCGCTCTCACACAGTGGTGCTCATCCTTCACCTGGCTGTTGCAGATCTACTGGTCCTAATTACGCTGCCACTGTGGATCTACTCCATGGCTCGCTACTGGGTTTTCGGCGTGGTCGCCTGCAAGGTCATGGTTTACATTATCAATGCATGCATGTACAGCAGCGTCTTCCTCATAACACTCATGAGTGTTGAACGGTTTGTGGCTGTGAGGTATCCATTTGCCTCTCTCGGGTGGAAAAAGAGAAACGCTTTGAAAAAGGTACTTTTAGTGGTCTGGGTGTCAGCATTCCTGCTCAGCGTTCCCATAATTCCCACACAGACGCTGGGTGGGGATCCAGGAGAAGAAGAGTGTCTTTACAGAGAGTATCAGTCACGTACTCAGGAGGCAGTATGTGTACTTCTGGAGACTCTGATAGGTTTTGTGTTGCCTTTCATTATCTTGGTGGTCTGCTATGGCTGCGTGTTTGGTCGGATCGCTCAAATGACGTTCAAAACCAAACGTAAATCCACAGGTCTGATCGCCGCCGTCGTGATCTCGTTCGCGCTCTGCTGGATTCCTTACCACATCGGTAACGTCCTCTCGCTGGTGGCACTGAGCATCGGTCATTCAGATCCCGAGGCTGAAGAAAACCTGGAAAATGCCAGAACAACTATGACCATGATCTCTGGGGCTCTGGTCTTCATTAGCAGTACCATTAACCCGATACTTTACGTTTTTGCTGCTCGCTCTTTCCGAAGTTCACTCCGAGACACTGGGATACAGAGGCTTTTCAGGCATCTCTCCAGCTCAGGACCGAATGACAGGACTAAAGAGTTGTCGTACGTGTCTAAAAAGCCGAGCACGCAGACAGAGGTTTCTCAGTGCTCAGTGCAATCAAAAGAACAAACAGATCTTCATTTGGATGTTTGTGACAATGCCTCAAGCTGACTGTGTGTAGTTAGTCACGTTTTTAGTAGTAACAGATATGATCTTCTAAAACGATTAATGTACAATATTGTATAAAATTCTCATGAATGCAACTGAGTATAGCTGAATATGGATATACTCTCCAAAAGTATATACATTCAATGCAACTGTGTCATGTCGTGATTTTAGATCTCCGGAAATATGTGTTCAAAGATGGGCAGTGTGTATATATTGTATTTTCTTTTTTTAACGGAAGTGATTAATAAAGCATGCAGCTTTGTACCGTATCACAAAATGCGTGAACAAATTCTCATATGCACTTTTGAAGGGAAAATAAAATTTAAATTTAAGATTAATTTTTTAATTAAAATTTCAAACCAGTACTATCATTTCAATACCAGATGTCCGACTCAAAATTAATCTAACATAATTTAATGCTAATAAATTTCTCTGTTTAAATGAATTTCTGTACATTTCTCAAATCTGAATTTCTGAACGTATAACTCTGTGTGAAAACATTTTTTTTAATGTCTTTGAGAATTTTATATACACCAATGTTCCATAATTCTGCTTTCCTCATTCACTAAAAATAATAATAAAATAAAAAAAATCAAAACTTAAATCCAGCTGTTGATGTGCTCAGTGATACTGTTGATTCTTTATGGTGCCAGTTAAATTATAAGCATGAGGACATATTCCAGATTTGTGGCTCTGTTGTCCCCATTCTGCATGTTAAATCTTTTTTTTCTGAGATTACACATTGTCGCTATTTCAACATCTCTCTTCTCTCACGTCTTGCAACACAGGAATGAGTGTCTCTTCAACAACCACAAAAAAAAAGAGGAATCGTTAACTGCTTTCTGCCACAAATGCAGCTTGGCTTAATGGGGGATTCCTGTGTGATCTTCGTCACATAATTTGATAGTGGAAAATATTTGACTTATTTTGTGTTAAGTGTTCATATGGCTTCAACTAAACATTTAGTTAACATAACAGAGATATATATCAAAGATTTTCGCTACTCTTCGTTGCTTTTTTCTGTGATCTTGGGCAGTATATGCATACAGGGTCATATAATCAGACCTCTGTGGGCTTCAGCATTATCTGAAGGAAAAAAAAAATGGTCAAAAAGCATTGCCACCCTTTCAGATGCATTTCTGGTTTTGGGGCCCAGTGCAGCTTTATAACTGTGGTGAAATAGCGTGTTGTCACTCACAGACACAGACAGACATGTTGTGACTGAGCTGCGGACATACAGTGCTTTCAGAACATCAGTAATGGTCTGGGAGTCAGCACACGTCAGTTCACCTATTGTTTGTCAGCTGCTATTCTTGTGTGTATGTATAAATGTGTGTGTGTGTGTGTGTATGTTTCTCAGCCCTTTTCTCAGAGGAAGATGGTCGCACTCAATGTGATGAAATTTCACATACTTTGCCCCCAAATGAATATAATATTTATTGTTGTGATGATGCCTCTGGAGTGAACTGATATAAATTGAGCTGAAAGAGAGAGAGAGAGAGCGAGAGAGAGAGGGAGAGAGAGAGAGAGAGAGAGAGAGAGAGAGAGAGGCAACAGCTGTGCACCATGGTTGCGTGAGTAAGAGACGTGTAGCCTGCCTTTGGCAGAGGCTCATGTCTAAACCTGTGGTTCCCCTGGTTCTTTGGCGATGATTACGAAGAAATAGTGAAAAGTGAAAGAATCAGCTGCACTTCGGACCTTTCATGACCGATGTCACCGTGATTCACATCTAATCACCTTTCAGTATAATTTCACTTAATGCAGCTCAGCAAAGTTTTACTCGTTTCAGGTCAATTCAGTTGGCTTTAAGTGTCTATAGGGTACAAAACCCTCACTGGGCATGAATCAGAAAAGACAAAGGACAGAAATAAAATACAATAATGTTCCTTTATTTTTTACAATCAACAAATTGTTACTGTGAGACTAATTACACCTCTAACCATGAATTTACAGAGTTGACCCTATGTCAAACAACCACAGTAACATACAAACCTCAATGTTTTTTAGTGTTAGTAGCTTAGTCCCCCATCTCTCTGAAATGACTCTTTGCAATGTTTGTAATGAGCCTAAACCACTATCACATACATTGCGAGGTCAAGTTTCACATACATTTCTCACTTTAGCTGTGAGAAACCAAATGCGTCACACGAAAAGTTCAGTTCTCAGCATTTTCTAAAAACACCACACAGCCAGTTATGTGTTTATCACATGTTTTCCGTTCAGTTTCTGTGGCATCAAAATATAAACAAGGGTATTACTCAACACTGTTTACATCACTCAACCCATTTATAAATCAACACTTTCTATCAACTAAATTCAACTTTTCTACTAGCACACTTTTAGCTACTGGCTCTCACTTTAAAACCTATAGGAACACAATGACCAAATTCATTAGTCTTTGTGTAGCCCTCCAGATACCTATCAGGCCACTTGAGTTCTTTAAATGTGTTTTTTCATTTAGACTTGACTTGTGTTGAGAGAAAGAGATACACAGAGGGAGGGAGAGAGAGAAAGAGAGAGCGACAGACAGACAGACAGACAGACAGACAGAGAAAGGGAGGAACCTTGTCAGTTTGTGAAGAATAGTCTCCTGAGGCAAAAAGACACAATATGGCTATGAGAAGTGAGCAGACAAAAGGTCTTACCCAGCATTATCTCTATTCCCAACCTTACTTAAACAGCGTGGGTAGACAAAGCAACAGGCTCTGGGAACCAGGCTTGGATCATCACCTCATGTCTGCATTTGAAACCTTTCAGCCTGTAAAGGAAAGCTTTTCTTTCAAAAAAATATGTTTTCTGCTGAAATGCTATCCAGACCCACGAACTGGATAAGTGCTGTTGATAATATGCTTAATTATTTAATGTTTTTGTTCTTTTTCACAAATATCCAAAATAACAATTATTCAACTCAAACATGAGAGAGAGAGAGAGAGAGAGAGAGAGAGAGAGAGAGAGAGAGAGCGCACATGCATTGTAAAGGTGAGCAAACAAGAAAAAAAATGGATTCTTATCACTAGCAACTTCCTTAAAAGATAATAGACCAATCAGGTTGGGTTACATAGGTGTTGGTGCCTCTGCGTCCCTCCCTCACCTTTTGGAATCAGCCAATCGACAAACTCCCTTGGGAGATTGACTCCAAGTAAGGAGGCCGAACCATACGCAGGTAACCGAGAAGAAAGGATAGTGAGAAAGACCTTCAGGGCTTGTTATGGGGTTGGCGTGAGGGAAACAAGGATTTTTCCAACCTTCATTACCAGTTAAACCAGTAACTCTGGATAGAGCACACACAAGTACCGGATCAGGTAGAGTCTTTGGTCGCACATTCTGTCGTGTCCTTTTGAAATAATCTTCTTTCCCTCTTCGTGTACCTCAATTGAATTTCCAGATCTTTTGTTTGCCTCTCTTATCACTTGGAAAAAGGTGAACCCTCGTGTTGTTTTTATTTTATTTTATTTTATTTTATTATTTTCATCTTTGCTTTTAATTGTAGTTTTTACCTTTGTGGTCCCTGATGGCTTCGCACAGTGATACTCTGGTGGTGTTCTTTGGGGCAACAGCTGGTGCAAATGGGGGTAAACTGGGTTCGGATGAGAGGGAAATAATTCTCTTGGTGTGGCAAATTGTGGATCTACATGAAAAAAAGGTACGAACCTTTTGACCCGTTGCGAGGTTTCTCTTTAAACTGCCCAGTTATTAATAGTGTTCTAATATAGCAGACTAGTGATTACTTACCACCTTGACAGCTGACATGTATCAACTAGGTACGCTTTTCGAAGTTATCAACGGGTCATTTAAAGTAAAAAGAGAATGATGTATGTCTGTAGTAATTTGCTTTTAGTGATTTTCGCTTGGGTGTTAATTTGGGGGTTAAAATCGGGTAAAAAAAACACTGAGGAATTCAAAAAGCGTACCTTTCGTGGTAACATGTCAACGCCATGAGGTCAATAACCCTGCCATGACATAGCGCTAACTGCTTTGCAACAACACAATTTTCTCTGAAATAAATTTGTGTTTATTTGAAGGAGTTAGCAGAAAATGGCTTGGGTGTGTGTTAGGGGATACCTGAGTACAGGTAAACTGAAAAGGTTTAGTGGTATCTCTCAAACGGGCTTCGTTTCGTGGTGGAAGAGACGAATTGAGTTACCGATTGCAACACGCTGTGAAAAGATGACTTTGCCTACAGGTGGGGAAACTTCAGCGGCGCCTAATTAAGCCGGACACATTGGAGCTAACTGACCAATGCAAAGAGGACACCGGGCTAACAACAGAAGACCTGTGTAAAGCCGAACCACTGGATAATGTTCTGCAACAGGTGGGAGCTCTTTGAAGCAACAATTCGAAAACTTAAGAATCGAGTAGGCCATGTAATTCACAAATTCCAATACACGCTCACTAGCTTGTTTAATTTAGGAAAAAAAGAGTGATATTAAAGAGTAAAGATTTTTCCTGCGGAAGGCTGTTATCTCCGTCATGTCAAAGTACCCTATAATCTATAACAATTCATTCGTCTTTTTCACTGAGAGGCTTTGAAGGAAAGGTATGAAATGTTTGGCCTAGCTAATCCGTTTGGCTGGCGGGGGCAATTTGTGTAATGCGTCGTCTCAGTTAAATGTCAGGTGCCAAAAATGTTCAAACTTGCAGATTATGTGTTGTCCTTTATGTGTGCTTATAGTTAAAAGTGCATAGTTGGTTGGGGTTTAGTTTGAATTGCCCTTGTTATGCACATGTTGCGAGGTTTTTTTTCGGTGTCGGCGTTGCTAAATTGTAGCTGTGGTTGGTTAGAGATAAAGTGAGTATGGAAGGGTAGGGCATCGTATGCTTGAGGGAAAACTAGCAGGTTCGGTCTTGTTTCTAAACTGACGTGCTTAGTAGACATCTGGAAGGCGGAATGTTTACTTGCGAACACAGTCCTCCTGTAAATGTCACAGGGCCTTTTTCCCGGGGAAGGGGGTGTTTGGTGGGGTGGGGTGGTTTGGTGTAGACGGACGTGGTGATGGAGTAGGTTGGTTGGGGGGTGGGTGGGGTGTATGTAGGTAGGGTCGAGGCAGAGAGAAAGTTAAGGGTTTGAGAAGGTAGACTCCGTTGCTTGTTCCCTTGTTGTCCTTACCTGTTATTTGGTCGGTTTGTTTTTAAAGAGAACAGGATATGAATTAGTTTCAGGTTTCTCATGGCTTGTGCAGGTATGTTTTGACAAGGGTGTAAGCTGCCAAACGTGTTTCTCCACCTTGCTGCTGAGAGAATTTGTTTGCACTCACCCAACACTCAACAACCACTCCCCCCAAAAAAATAAAAAAGCTACTCCATAATTGAAACCCTCTCATCATCGTACTCTGTGAGGTGGAGAGTTAAGATTCAGGCCGAACTGCAGGTTTCTTCCATAGTGGTTAAAATAAGTTGGCGATGTTCAAATCATGAGGATTTTTTATTATTTTTATTCCTGTTTCCTTGCATTGAACATCAAAGCGCGTCGGATAATCTGGATTTTCTCATATCCGGTTGTCGTGTCTTGCATTGTCTGTTTACCATTGTGTTTATGCACTAATGTTTTCCCTTCAGTGGTCCTTTGCAGAAGTTTACAGGTTTGTTTTGCCCTGCGTAATAATTGAGATCTCACCACGGCCGTTTAGACCCAAAGCAGTGGTATCTGTTGTTTTAAATGCGGTTTATCTCCAGGGACCTGTGTAAAAAATTAACCAGTAAGATCAATTTTTACTCACATACCACACAGAGGGAGAGAAACTTTCTCCTGCTATTGGTCAGGTGTAATTCTACCTCTGACTCTATTGATTTAAAGGAATTTGGGGGATGCAGATAAATCACCATCCGAGCTGGTCTGAATAAGTGCAGGAAACAGAGCCCAGGGAGCCAAAGGGCGATGAGGGTAGGGCGATCTAGCCGTGAACACCCACTTCTCTGGTCCCTGGTCGGGGATTTTCAGGTTACGAAGGGTCTTGGTTTGTGTCTAGTAAAAGATTGATGAGTGGATGGGACTGCTTTGCAGACCCCATGGCTCGGATCCCGTCAGACGCACTAGGAACACCTTTCGTCATGGAGGCCTCATCGTAATTTAGCTAACTTTTTACACCCTCTGTAATTCATCTGAAATAAATTGACAATATGTACTATTGGCCTGATGCCTGAAGTTCTCATGACTGTCAAAACAACTTAAAAACCAGTTGACACGGCCTTCAGACTGCCTGAATGAGCACATGGCTTTTGCCATGTGAGTTAAAGTAAGAAAGCAGAACAATATAGACAGAATGTGTTTGGCAGGGATAAAAACCAAACTCTGTCATCTCCTGCAGGCTGGTATGCTGTGTTTTATTCGTACAGAGAAAGGGAGAGAGAAAGAGTGTGTTATTGCTGCTGGCGTTTTATGGCTTGAATCGCTCTGCACCTGCTTCAGATGCTGGGAATGAAATGCTCCAGCCCCACCTGTGTGTGTCAGTGAATGTGTGTGTGTGTGTGAGAGAGAGCATGAGCTGAACCAGCAGGCTTTGCCCATGGCTGGTACATTAGACTGCAGGTCCATACCTGTGTGTGTGTGTGTGTGTTTGGTAGAGCATAGGTATACAGAGGGCGAGGCCAAGAAAGCGCTGTGTGGATAAAAGCCTAGTTCTGTGTATCTATTGCCATGTTTGAGTCCTGTTGACTGACACGCTGCGCTTGCTTTATTCTCCTTTACAAACAACAAACCCATTTCTCATTTATCTGGGACAATAAGCCACAAGCGGATACAAAAAAAAAACAACAACCATGGACTAATAATGCTGCCCAGTTCTGAGTCTCTAAGCTCAGACTTCATTGTGTGTTAACAGTCACAATATTAATTGTGTTACTGTGGCTTTAAAAAAAAAAAAAAAAAGCCTTGTTAGAGGACCAGCCACTTCCTGTAGCTTTATCTCGGTGCCTTCCTCTTTCTCACTGCACGTATGTTCAAACATGTCAGCCAAGACTCCTTACAGACTCTTAGTTAGATAAAAACTGACCAGCAGCCAACTCTATAATGAACAAACTGTGTTCTCTTGCTCTCGCTCTCTCTCTCTCTCTCTCTCATATCTCTCGCACAGTGCCACACTGAATCAGAATGTGAAAATGAAAGCTGAGTCAGATTAATGTGACTATAGAATGACAGTCTAAGTATTCCCTCCTCGTCATTTGATCGGAAAACAGTCCTGTCATCAGTTGCATCTCAAGACGTGAGAAATGCTCTGATCTGTTGCTAATCCATTGCCTTGGGGTGGTGTCAGCAGGTAGAGCGGTTTTTGTACGGGGGGAATAAAACTGGTCTGGTGAGATTTTCCCGTCGTATTAAGACGTGCGTCTTTTGATCGTTCCTCTCTCTTAGACTGTTTTCTCTGACATGCTGCTTTGGCCGAGAAGGAGAGGTATAAGGTGTGTCGTTGGTTTTCTTAAAAAAGAAAAAAAAAAGAAAAGAAAAACATTTGTGTAGTTGAAGCTTATCATGCAGCTGATTTGTTTAAGGTGGAGTTGCATAGCTGTGAAAACAGCTATGAGCAAACACACCAAACACAAACGTCCAAATGACAGATTGTCATGATGGCTCAGGCGTTGTGTCAGACGAACTTTCCCTGAGTTATCAAGACTTTACAGCAAACGCTACAGCAAACAGTCTGAATGGCATTTTCCACAATTTGGCTAAAACTGTATGTGTACTAAGGCTCTAAATGAGCGTGTTCAGTGCCTAGTCTTTGGATTTAGTCTTCATCGTATCCTAAACAGAACAGAAACCTGGTGGGAATCTCGTTCTGTCGGTTTCACTGAACAAAATGTGTGGAATTCGACCCCAGACTCTTGTCATTGCTCTGTCTCTGTCTCTGTCTGTGTCTGTCTCTCTCTGCCTCCTGTCTCTCTCCCTCTCTGTTTGAGAACTGTTTTTGTTTTGTCCAATCCAGCTTTAAAATGTGTAGGCGGTTTTCAGACAGACTCTCTCAATGCCTCGTTCAGTGATTGTCTGTCTCCCGTCATAGTCACAGTTTGACCCAGATTTCATTCTCCTTATGAAATACAGAGCAGGTCAGAAACGGAGAGGCCTTCCAGCGTGCTTTGTGTCAAAACGTGCCGTCAACCAGTAACCAAAGAGTTGTGCATTGATGTTATGAATAAATATCATGGAGTGAAATAAAATACCATGTCTGTGGTGACATGACCATGCATAGAGGGTTCGCCTCCTTTATAGAGGAAGGAGAAAGTTGCGAAGTCATATCTTTAGTAGGAGCCATTTAGTCAACATGGGGTGTTAGAGATTTCCTAGTTGTTTAGATGAACCATTTGTGTGAATCAGACTGTAAGTACAGGCAGCTGTGTGTAACTGGGGTCTGGCTCTGCTCCAGTGGTTTGTCTAACTGTTAAGTTGTCTTTGCCGGTATCATGGTTTCAGTTGACAGCTGGTGATTTCCCTTTCTCTCATATATGGAATCTCTTTCTCCCTGGGGAGGGAGGGGGTGGGGGCGTACATTTAATAGAGAGAGACGGACAGACAGACAGAGGAAGCAAGAGAGAGAGAGCTTTGCATACACATATGGCGCTTGCTACAACTTGCACACAGCAGTCTTGACTTTTCTGTGATTGTAGTATATGGCAAGGTGCCATGTCGAAAGACTGCTCCCATAATCCCCTGCTGATTCAGTGCACTGACAGCTGAATAGACTCTCTGGGATTGATGACGGTGATGTCAGAGCGCATTTGGATGCAGCGCGTCCGCGTTGGTCTGCGGCTTTTGTTGATGGTAGAATCAGGTTTTTATTGACAGTTTAGATGTGAATGAGATTTACTAAACAACCCAGATGGGTATCATTAAAGGTAGTGTTTTCATATCATACATGTGTATGAGGGTGGAACTGGAAGGAATGGTATTTACTGCCAGGATACTCGCAGGTATATTCTGTTTTCTCGATGTCGTGCAGCGTTTCTCTTTCACTGAAGGTGCAAACTGATTGCCAACGGCCCTCTCTATCTGTGTTTGCTCATCATTACAAACAGAAAACCAGTTTGGCCAGCGCATAATCGGGGTAATCACACGGCTCTGAGCAGAGAACAGTTTGTACACGTCTCATGACACGGCCTGATCCTCCTCCATAGCAACTCTGTCATCGCTGGAGGATCGTTTCTCATTTCCGCCGTTTCCTACCAACAGCAAGACCGGTTCGATTTAGCATCGTGCTAAAGAAAACTCACCGCTGACTGACCCGAGCTAGTTTTAAATCCAGGCTGTTGGTTTTTTTTCGCGCCGAATAAAACTCTCTGAAACCGAACAGATGGGCTGAGAATATTCTTTTGTTGTGGGAGAGGTGTCAGTTCTGTGGTCTGTGGCAAGTTTAAGGCTGGCGCCTGATGTTTGTTCAGTATAATCTTCAGATGAACCTCTAACCTAACCAAAAACGTCACTGTTCCTTTTTGCTCTCTCTCTTTTTTTTTTCTTTAAAGCTTTAATAGTGTATAGCATTTTGGTCCTGTTGTTACCTGTGGCAGTGAATCACAGTATGAATTTATCTAGTCTTCTCTACATCCCCCCCCTCCCCCAAACGCTTTCCTCTTTTTCCCTGCTCTCCGGCTGTAGTTCCATCAGTGTGTTTCTGCTGAGGTGAAGACTCTGGGCAGAAGCTCTTACACGCTGTGTGTCGACGGACCGCTGATTATCCGGCAGGCACTTCACCCCGAAGCCTCCAAAAAGGTAAACCTGCACCTCACTGACAACACACCTCTCCCCTGGAGACAGGTTCGTAACTGTGAAGAGTTGAAAGAGCCCAGACGTGACATTTGAGTCGATTTGTATGTGTGGAGGGAGTTCAGTCATGGCATTGGTTTTAATTGTGGCGAGATGGCCGAGGCCAAGTACCGGCTTGTCTCCAGTTGTAACCTTTCGAATTTGGCCGCCAGTCTTTTCTTTGGGTAATCATCTGCACGGTGGTAACATGTCATAATCTGCAGTGGAATGCCAGTTATTTAGAGAACATTAAGCCATAACCAGGCCAGCCTCTCTCTCTATTTTAATTCTCTCTCTCGCTCGTTCTTTTTCGTTCTTTCTCTTTGTGTGTGCCGAAAGTGAGTCTGTTAAGGAGGGCGTTTGTTGTTCATAAGTCTGTTTTGTGTTTCTGTTGTAGAATCTGGTTCTAGCTGAATGTTTCTATTCGTTTGTGGATTTGAAGAAAGAATTTCACAAATGCTGTCCCAACGCCGGTCCTGTGAAAGGTCTCACCCTGTCCTCCATGCTAGAATGTATCCTTTACCTGAGTGCAATCACACACTGACACACACCCACCCACCTTCATACACACTCAACGTGCAGTACTGCTTTAAAAAAAACCCAAAAAACACTTATGCGTGATGTTTCATAAATACTCTAGTTAAAACTGCCCTATAGGTTCTGCTGTATTTCCACCTCCACCTGTCCTGTCCAAACACACAGCTCTGACAGTGAGTGTGTCACGTGCACAGACACTGCTGTTTAGTCCTGCGGGCAGGTATGCAAGGCCTCGGGTTGTGTGTGTATGTGTGTGTGTGTGTGTGTGTCTGTGTGGGTTTGAGAAATCATTGGTTTGATAACAGAGAGGTGTAGATGGAGCCAAATGCAATATGAGTATGGCAGAAAAGACAAACATGCTGAGCTCTTCAGACTCAACAGAGTCCCACAGCATACAGAGAGTGGTGTGCCTCCCTCAGAAACGTCCCACTAAAGGCACCTTATTGTGGGCTAGTTAACTAATGACTGAGGCTGATGGAAGCTAACGCTACAGACTGCAGTGTGTCAACTAAATGGAACAAATCAGGTACACACACCAAAAAATGAACTCATTAAACATAAACCTCATTGTCGGTATCATGTTAATAAACCTCATCCTGTTTCTTGTGGGTAATATATTAAGGTAGATGTACTTGTGCTTGTATCTGTGTCCTGTTTGTTTGACTCCTCTGTGTGAGGAGCAGTGGCTATGCTCCCTTAACTGTGAGCTCAGATGTATGTTTACCTCCTGTGGTGGAGTTGACGGCAGGAGTCAGGGAGGTGAAGAGCATGGTCCAGTTAATTCTCCACATCCTGGCTGAGCCATACAGTGCGTACAAGCCTTCCGTTACGCTGTTCACACTGACTGACCAATCAGCACTGAGCAGTCACGCATCTCATTAACTTAAGAGATTCACAGTTTAGCACTGAGAGAGTTTGCGGAGGACAATGTGAAACTAAGACTGTTAAGTAAAATTGAAAATAAAATGTGGCTGTTACATGTCTAAATAAGGTGTGAGTTAGGACTTGCCTGCTTAATTCTCATTTCCGTGTTGATCTGTTTGCCTTTAACATGCTTAATTAACAGTATACCCTCTTAAAAACAGTAGCCTCTGTTTTATCAACAAATGACCTCATGTATGTTTTTTTTTTTCTCACAGATCACAAATTCTCCAATTTTGAGACTGTAAATTACAAGTTTGAATCAGGAGCATGGTATGTAAAAAGAAAAGGAAAAAAAGAAACAAAACACACACACTTTTGGTGGTATGTTCAGTCATGCTGGTGTATATGGCATATGGTGATATGTGTGTGTGTGTGTGTGTGTGTGTGTGTATATCTATCTGTCTATTATATAAAATGTGGTATACTTTATATTTTATGTAGTAGACTAACAATATAAAATTGTGTGTGTCCAAGTGTATATACAGTATGTGTGTGTGTAATACCTATATCTGTGTGTGTGTGTGTGTGCTCACTGGGTGTCTTTGTCTCCGTCTCCTCACAGCAGTAAGACTGAACCTGTGGACAGTGAGACGGTGATCAGGGCCCGAGGGTTGCCATGGCAATCCTCTGACCAGGACATTGCCCGGTTCTTTAAGGGCCTCAACATTGCCAAGTAAGAGAGGATGAGACGGCATGTGTCACACACGCCAAAACGACTCGCACCATCACACAAACAAGTGTTTGAGAGGGAAAAAAACAACAGAGAGAGTCACCTTTTGGGGTTTTTTTTTTTTTGTGTGTGTCAGAGGTGGCGTGGCTCTCTGTCTGAATGCCCAGGGCAGGAGGAATGGAGAAGCTTTGGTGCGTTTTATAAACTCTGAACACAGAGACATGGCTTTGGAGAGACACAAACACCACATGGGAAGCAGATACATTGAGGTAACTACTTTCACTTAACACAGAAGCACACAGGTGCATTTACTAAGTTTTTTTTTTTTTTACAAGTGCAAACTTTTGATCAGTTTTTTTGTTTTTTTTAAGTTAAGAATATGTCGTTTCTGTAGCTGTAGCTTCTAGTTTTTAATTTTGTTCTGTTTTTTTTTTCTTTTAAATATTAATCCTAGTTTTCAGATACGTTCTGAGAAGCAGAGAGGAAAATTTTGCATCTCTAACTAAGACAGACCTATCAATAAAGTAAAATTTGAATGAATGCATGGAGACATGTTGGAGAATGTGCGTTCAGTTTCAGATATTCAAATGGCTTGTCTTGGCTATGCATTTGCATACTGTGACTGAGTGCGCGGCGTATGGTGGTAGTGGAATGCGGAGCTGTCTTTCAGTGTGTGGAGTTTCAGCTTGTCATTTCCCACCCCAGGTTTACAAAGCCACCGGGGAGGAGTTTCTCAAGATCGCAGGAGGTGAGACGGCTTCACAGAGCTGCCGCAAATGCACTTTGGAATTCTTCAATTACAGCCTAATGTATCTAGCCACTAACCTTTACTCACTTAACCCCCCCCCCTCACAAACACACACACACACACACACACACACACACACACAGCCAGCTCTTTGTAGAGACAGCGCTTCCTCGTGTTGCATGCCACTTCCTGCTCTGATACTGCCCAGGTATAGCACCTATCTTTCTCCCTCTCCTACCCCCCTGTCTCCCTCTCTCTCCTGTGGGAAATGAAAGACTCTTTGTGTTTACCTTCCCTCTGCTGACTCACAAGGAGATGATGGGGATGGGGGGGGGAGTTATGCTCTTAGCCAATAGCTTCTCATCTGTCTACGCCACCACTCCACTCACATAGGCCCACTGGGCTGAGATAGAGAGAGAAGTATTACCCCCGGGGGGAGAAGGGGCAAGCAGCCAGTGAAAAGGCCCCCGCCGGCCTCACACAAAGAGGGTGTAAAGAGACAGGGGGCTGGGCCTGGGGAAGAGCTGAAAGCAGAGACAGGGCTGATACGCCAGCGTGCTTTCCCCGCACTCTGGGCAGACGCCGTGGAATCGATCCTCCCGTCTCTCTCTCAGCTGTTAGAGACAAGACGGCGAGATCTCGGATCTCACTCCACGCTCCTTCTGGGTTTTAATTCCATTTCTGAACTTTAAGATTCTCCTGTTTTTAAC
Source organism: Chanos chanos (assembly GCF_902362185.1). Taxonomy (NCBI): domain Eukaryota; kingdom Metazoa; phylum Chordata; class Actinopteri; order Gonorynchiformes; family Chanidae; genus Chanos; species Chanos chanos. The sequence continues at coordinate 5,737,051 of NC_044496.1, read as the reverse complement.
ACACACATCAGATCAGTCAGAGAAATGAATCACTGACTACAGGTGCTTTATTAAAGCTAAGGTCGGCTTTATAGAACAAGTATAATGTATTAAAAAAAATATTAACATTTAATTAAAACCTCTCTCTCTCTCTCTCTCTCTCTCTCTCTCTCTCTCTCTCTCTCTCTCTCTCTCTCAGGCACCTCTAATGAGGTGGCTCAGTTCCTTTCCAAGGAGAACCAGGTTATCATCCGAATGCGGGGGCTTCCCTTCACGGCCACTCCCCAGGACGTGCTGGGATTCCTGGGACCCGAGAGCCCGGTGACGGACGGGACGGAGGGTCTGCTCTTCGTGAAGTATCCCGACGGACGGCCCACGGGAGACGCGTTCGTGCTCTTCGCCTGCGAGGAGTACGCTCAGAACGCCCTGAAGAAACACAAGCAGATCCTGGGCAAGAGATACATCGAGCTGTTCCGCAGCACCGCTGCCGAGGTCCAGCAGGTACAGGAACAGGATCTCTGACACGGTCCTTTCTCTTGAACTTGTCTTAATAAGTATACAAGGTTTAGATGTGTAAGAACTAATTTTTGTTCGCTGCCTTTAACAAAACCCCTTCTATTAACCTTTCTGTCCCTAACCTTTTTGTGTTTGTGTTTGCGTGTGTGTGTGTGTGTGTGTGTGTGTGTGTGTGTGTGTGTGTGTCAGGTGCTGAATCGCTACATGTCCACTCCTCTGATCTCCACCCTTCCTCCTCCACCCATGGTCCCTGTGCCGGTTCTGGCCACCCCGCCCTTCTTGGCCACGGGCAGCACCCGGGACTGCGTCAGACTCAGGGGCCTGCCCTTCACCGCTGCCATCGAGGACATTCTGGAGTTCATGGGAGAACACACAATAGATATCAAACCACACGGCGTGCACATGGTGCTGAACCAGCAGGTCAGAGGGCCACAATCACTCCAGTTCTCCATCAGCATGTTTAGCTATCCAGAATTAGGCAACTGCCGGGTGCCCAAAGCTAAACCCACCCAGACAGTAGTGGTGTGACCTTACAGTTATGTTATTCGCCCAAGGTCAGTGGTTTGACCTTGGACTGATGCACATGTGACCACTTCCTCACTTCTGCAGAAGAGGAAAGTGGTGGACATGTGACAGGGTGAAGCGGCGGAGCCGTGACTGAAGTTGGAACGCAGTTCTGAGTCACTGTCTTGCCAGTCAGGGTTTTGTCTTGCCACTTTGACATTTCTCAGAGCGCTGCACTTTTCGGAATTTGCGGCGTCCCTGTCAGCGTTGGCCGAGTCGTCCTGTGTGTGTGTGTGTGTGTGCGTGTGCGTGCGCGTGTGTAGCAGCCACACGCTTTATGACCGTGTTCATCAGATGTTTCATGACAGTGGTGCATGATACTGTTTTACGTTCAAGCGAGTCGGTTCAGTCTTTATCCCACCAGACCACAGAACATTTCTCCACATGATTTGTTTGTTTGAGTCTGACCGGTGCTCCAGGTTTACTGGAGTGTTAGTGTTGTTCTCTCCAGAGTGGCTTCTCTATGAATCACCATTAAAATTTCCCTTTTGAAGACCTACAGAAACCATGTTCTGTCTGAGCTATAGAACTGGACTTCAGTCGGGGCGATTTACAGAAACGATGTTGTGTCTGAGCTATAGGACCTGACTTCAGTCGGGGCGATTTACAGAAATGTTGTTCTGTTTTGGGTATAGAACTGGACTTCAGTCGGGGTGATTTAGGGGGTTCTGTCTGGGCTATAGAACTGGACTTCAGTCAGAGTGATTTAGGGGGTTCTGTCTGGCCTATGGAACTGGACTTCAATCAGAGTGATTTAGGGGGTTCTGTCTGGGCTATGGAACTGGACTTGGGGATGATTTAGGGGGTCGGGTTTTCAGTCCCCTCCCTTTTCTTGTTCGGGTGTTCAGTCAGTGAGGACAGGCAGTGTGTTCTGAGAAGAGTGTGTGTGTGGTTCAGTGTGTGTGTGTGGTCCAGTTCTGAATGGTGGACTTCACGGCGCCTGCGGTTTGAGTGCTCATGGTCGAGTTTCGGTTCTGACATGCACCGTCCACTGTTGGACATCAGATGTGTTAATCAGTGACACTGGCAGCAGGTGAACTCAGTTTCACTGTCACCTGGCAGGAAATGTGACAGAACCTGAGCTGAATTGGTTGTCATATCAGAGGAATACTAACTATAAACTTTTGAACTGTATGAAAAAAAAAAAAAAATACAATTAGATATTTGACTCCTCTCGTACAATCTAATTTAATTTCATAGCTGTATAACAAATAAGAAAAAATCAACAGGGATGTGTTGTACTTGAGATACATCATGACAAAATATGGGGTAAAACTCACTGAGGGTAAATCTGTTTGGAGTGCACCTCTGTCTTTCTTCCTGTGTCTAAACACACTCCACACACCAGAGACACCAGCTCTGCCTCTTGCTTGTTCTTGCTTAAGATTGATTGGATTTTAGGAAAACTGCATCATGGATCAGTGATAATAACCAGCTTTAACAGACAGAAATAAAGGTTCTGTTTAAGAGTGGAAAAAAAAAAGTTGAAACGACCACAGTGTCCAGACGTGCTGACCTTTGACCTCTCTCCCCTCCCCCTCCCCCTCCCCCCAGGGTCGTCCCTCAGGCGACGCGTTCATCCAGATGAAGTCGGCCGACCGAGCCTTTATGGTGGCCCAGAAGTGCCACAAGAAGATGATGAAGGACCGTTATGTGGAGGTGTTCCAGTGTTCCACTGAGGAGATGAGCTTCGTTCTGATGGGAGGAACCTTGAACCGCAGCGGCCTTTCTCCTCCCCCCTGCAAACTGCCCTGTGCGTCTCACCTCCTTCACCTCCTGCACTACACCTGTGTTTAGGAGTTAAGAACTGATATGCAATGAAATAATGTGAATTCTGTTAAAAAAAATAGTTATCAGTTTATCATTAAAAGTTATTAGTTTGACTCTGGTCTTTAGTCCTAAGTGGTTGGGGCGACTTGTTGGTACATTCGCCATTACCCTTGTTTTTTTTTTTGTTTGTTTGTTTGTTTGTTTTTTTACTGCAGGCTACACCAGTGTGTTAGCTGTTGTTATCAGCATAAGCTTTTGAGGTTGAGATTCTGTTAGCGGTGCACAGTTCTGATGGTAGACGCCCGGTTTGGAAGTCAGACAGAAAACAGCATGGTGACGTAATGCCATTGGCTCTGAGAGGGGAAACTACCTGTGTGACCTTGGACTGATTTCAGTCCGTTATGTTCTAGTGGAATTACTGGAGTTTGTTGGTGTTTCACTGTACCAGTTACTCAGTCACCAAGGTGACCCGAGTGTGCGTGTGTGTGTGTTTGGGGCAGTCCTTAGGCAGGCTCCAGACCTTTGTAATACCCCGCCTACCTGTTTGTGTGTAAATGTGTGTGTTTGTGTATGTGTGTGAGAGAGAGAGAGAGAGAGAGAGAGAGAGAGAGAGAGACTCCCTCCTGCTTGTTTTGGGTAGCTGTTTGTATATAAATACTTGTGAAGACGTGTGTGTGTGTGTTTGTGTGTGAGTGAGAGAAAAGGACAGACAGACTCAGAAAGCGGACTACATTTATGGTTTTGTTTGTTATTTGTGTGCTACGTACACTTATTAGTGGGCTGCCTTTATGACGTAGTTACCAGGGTGTATGTAAAATAGCTGTGTGTGTGTGTGTGTGTGTGTGTGTGTGAGAGAGTGTTTGCTATGGGCTGAGCTCAACTGAAGGTCATCAGTATTGAGAGACTGTGGTGGAAGGGACAACCTTGTATAACACTTAACATTCTCGAAATCCAGTAAAACAACTACACACAGTTCTCTGTGCAAGCCACCTGTGCACCTCTAACTGTTAGGAGATGTTTTCTTCTCTAGGTTTGTGTACAAAACATTGTTGACTTTTGCAGCAGATGTGTGTGTGTGTGAGGGACTTTGAGGTTCTCTTAGTGATGTATCTCACGTTATCAAATCTGTGTGTGTGTGTGTGTGTGTACATATTCTCAGGTCTCTCTCCTACAGCGTACGCTGCGTTTCCAGCTCCTGCTATGATCTCTACAGAAGCAGCACTCTACCAGCCCCCCCTGCTGGCCACCCCCAGAACTCCCCAGCCTCCTGCTCACAGCGCTGCCCCTGCTCTGGCTTACTACTCTCCTCAGCCACACGCTGCACAGCTCTACATGAATATGAATATGAACTATACAGCATACTACCCCAGGTCAGGCAGTCACTGTGTGTGTGTCTCTCTCTCTCTCTGTGTGTGTCTGTGTGTGCGCGCGCCTGATAGCTTGGACCAAGACACCAGCCTTATCTGTTCTCTCTGCTCCATCTTTAGTTCTGTATTTCTGACATTTTTAAAGGAGCGGAGAGTAAATGTAATCTGTTTAAGAATAAATGGCATAGTCTGCAGCTCCAACTCACTTTCAGTAAAAACATTCATTAACTCATTCATTTGGCCTTTATTGACTCAGCCCCCCGGTGTCACCGTCCACGGTCAGCTACTTTGCGGCCCCTCCCGGTCCGGTGGCGGCGGCCGTGGCAGCCCAGGCTCCCCCTCCCATAATGCCCCAGCCCGGGGCACTGGTGCGCATGCAGGGCCTGCCCTACAACGCCGGCGTCAAGGACATTCTCAGCTTCTTCCAGGGCTATCAGGTGAGAGGCTGATTTTCACGCGACCTCTGCCCGGCTGTGTCCGGTGTCTCCGTTAAGATAACGCTCACGTGCTCACCTGACTGCCCTTATTCAGCAGCAGTGCAGTTAGTGAGATTTGAACATCCCAGACTACTGTTTTTACTTTTCTTTGCCTCAGCGTAGATCATTTGTAACACATTTTGAAACAAGAAATTTGAGTTTCAAAACAAACGACTCATTAATTATTTGAGTGGCAAAGGAACTATATTCATAGTTACATATTCAGGAACTATTAAGTATATTCAACAAAAAAAAAAATGACAAGGAATTTTAAAATATCCAGGTAACAAACAACTTGATTGTATTCTTAGAGCCTAGTTATGATTCAGCCAGGCTAATATTTTTGAACTGCTTTATACCTCTCTACCCCACCCATTCTTCCCCTCATTTATCCTATTGGCTGACACCTGGGTAGGCGGAGTCTTCAGAGAACGGTACGAATTTTACCAGCACTGAAAGAGGAGGGAGAGAGGGCCTTAGGGGATGGATGGATGAAAGGATGAACAAGTTGATCTGGTTGTGGGTCTTTGTGTGTGTGTGTTTATTCTTGCTTAGAATAGACGAGCTTGTTTGTGCGTTGTGCTATTTTTATCTCTCTGGAAAACGGCAATTTATACTAAACGACAGCCGCAAAGCCTGGAATATGACATCTAATAGAAAACCTGGAGGAAAGCGTTTCCAGCAGTTTGTACAGTTTAAATATGACCGCGTCTGAGAACACGCGGCTCTAGACGGCATCATCGCAGTAAAGCTGTGTTTGTGTGTGTTCACCCTTTTGGTTTGGGAGTGCTCTCATTGAATTGTGCCTGGTTTTCACCCTCAAGTCTGTCTGTCTTCACTCCTCTCAGTCACACTGTGTCCTGTGGGCTTCTGAGTGGGAAGAGTTTCTATTGGCTAATGGACTTATTCATTTATCTTTCCCCTCTCTTTTAAAATTCTTCCATATACACACACACGTATATCTTGTGTCTGGGGCCAAGAGTGTGTTGTGTTTAGTGCGTAACAGGCACTGTTTGCCTTTTCAGTGCAGGGATTTTGGTGTGTTGGTTTTTGGAAGTGTGTGTGTTTGTTTTTTTTGTTTTTTTGTTTTTTTTTCTTTAGACATAGACTCTGTTAACAAGGTTAAAACACTGGGCAGTTATCAAACTGTATGTCTGCTCTGTAACCTCCAGGAATCTATGCCTTATGTGCATGTCTCCTCATTAGATGAATTGTGGGAAAGCCATTATTTCGCACAGGTCTGGAAAGTTCCACCGCTACGTTGCCAAATGTGGTTCTGACATTGGAATATTCAGCTTTTGTTTGTACTTATGTATTCATTTATTGAATTAATGTAGTCCTTAGCTACAGGACTGACGGGTTAAAGTGCTTTTTAGCACTGAGCTGTGGAAATGTACGGTCCAGCAGAGCAGAGTTTCCTTTGACTTGGCTCTGTGTGAGTCTTTGACAGAACACGAGAGCGAGAGGAAAAAACAGTTAGGGAAAGGAGAGCGTGAAGGAATATGAAAAGATGGCCAGTCATGGAAATGCTCGTCCGTTAGACTTTGGACCGAAGTCGACTCCTGTCGAGCCGCACACACAACTCAAACTTTCCAGACCTGTGGGGAAATTAACATCCATCCATCCATCATACTTTTTGACAGCTGCTCACGTGTTATGACCATATTATAAACAGAGAGGGACCAAAAAAAAAACCAAACCCAAAAACATCTGAGTGTAACTTGTGTGGGGTGTTGTGTGAGACGTCAGCACTGACTGTTAAAATCACTTATGACGTAGTACGCGCCTGATGACTACAGCAGCGTGGTTCAGATGTCTGATCAGGCCCGGAGTCTGATCCAGCCCAAAGAGTGGCTATGCCTGTAGGGGAGCTCTGCCAGGTAAGACCCCCATTCCCCCCCCCCTCCCGTTCCCTGCATGGTCTCCTTTACTCCCTCTCTCCCTGCCTGGGGTGCATTCTCAACCCAAAATCAGTCATATTCTCTCTCTCTCTCTCTCTCTCTCTCTCTCTCTCTCTCTCTCTCTCTCTCTCTCTCTCTCTCTCTCTCTCTCTCTCTCTCTGTCTCTCTATCTCTCTCTCTCACTCTGTCTGTCTGTCTGTGTCTCTCTCTCTCATAATTGGAGCTGAGGTCTGACCAGCATGCTGGAGGTTTAGTTTGTTCGTGTCCGGGTTGTGGTGTGTTGCTGGGCGTGAACTCAGCTCTGGTGTCAGATGGCTGTGCTCCGATGGAGTTCTGTGTTTTCTGAACTCTGTCGTCATCATGTAGCATGACTCTGCTCCTCACACTGTGTCTGCTTACAGCAGGGACAGCCCGGCCTGGCTTCTCCTACCATGTCCCACAATCACAACTAACCTGCCTCATCTCACTCACTCACCCAACAGAAATGATTAAGGCTGGGATTTCAGGCTTAATTGAGCTTGGTTCTGTAGTGTTGTGTTTTTTTAAGCCTATGCATACCCTCTGTCTGTCTGTCTGTTAATTAACAATTTCCTGCCTCCCTCACCGCTAACGTACTACAGAGTCTTTGAAGAGGACTTCTAATTAATAGTAATGCTAGCAGCCTGCTTTTCTCTGCTGTAACCGTAGAGACTGTTGTCATAGTGACTGTGGTCTCACCCTTGCGTGTCTGTCTGTATCTGTCTGTGTGTACACACGTGCGTGTGCGTGCGTGTGCGTGCGTGTGCGTGTGTGTGTGTGTGTGCGTGTGCGTGCGTGTGTGTGTGCAGCTCCAGGCAGACTCGGTCCTCGTCCTGTATAATCTGAGCGGGAGGAGGAGCGGAGAGGCTCTGGTGACATTCCCCAGTGAGGACGTGGCGAGACGGGCAGTGGCCGAACGCTCCAACCTCCCCCTGTCGGGCCACCCCATCCGCCTGGCCTGCTGCGAATGACCCCGCTCTCAAAAACACACACACACACCGCGCCTCAGGAGAGAGGAGCACACCCCACCCCCTCCCCCTCTGACAAAAAAACCCCCCAAAAAAACACTGCAAACTCTGCTTCTGTCTTTAGCTTTGACTTGTCAGACAGACGTACTCCAGACCTCCACGCAATTAGCACATGAAATCCTCTGGAGGGGGTGTCTCTGTATAAACTCTCTGTATATATGTATTTATACATATATATATATATATACATAAACATATATATATATATATCCCTGAATGTCCTTTTCAAAGTTTGTGTGTGTGTGTGAGTGAGTGAACTTGTGTGTGTGGTTGACTGTGTGCGTCATGGACCATCTTTTTTTTTTTTTTTTTGTGATAGTAAAAAGTGAAAATTTTCATAGCGGCCTTAAAAACCACTTAAGACACTATTATTAGACTATTATGTTGCTTTTCTGAACAAAAGTCTGGCTCTTCCCATCGATAAATCACCACCATCACCTAGAACTGCTCTTTTTTTTTTTTCTAAACATGCCACTAGCTGTCAACTATCAGCCATTCAAAGGCAGTGCCATATTCCTCAGCCAAACCATGCAGACGTCGCCTCTGCCTTTTGTACGATAGCAGATGGGATTAGGAAGAACAGCATGACTGATCACAGTCAAGGCTAGTTCACACATCCACTATGAACTAGTCTGGCCAGAGAGAGAAACTGTCCAAATCCATACGGTCTAAAACTCAAAGGTCGCTCAAATGCATTTACTGTTTTGCCGTATGTAGGATAGAAGAAGGGACTTTTTATTTTTATTTTGTTTAGTTTTTCTGTTTGTTTATTTTTTTTTTTTTAATTTGTTTTGGTCTCAGCACTATAGAACCCAAGCGCCTGTGTATTTCTCATTGTTGTAATCGCTTAAGGATTAAACCTGTCTTCTCATATTCTGTAGGCATGCATGACCCAAACTGATTCTTAGTTTAATACGAACTAAAAAGAAAAAAAAAAAACCCAAACAAACAAAAAGAAAGAGGCCCTTTATTTGATAAGAGGAAAGGATTCAATATTCTAGTTTGTGTGTAATGTGCATGTGTTCCTTATGGTCTTTATAGAGCTGATTTAAAGAGGCATACGTTGTGTTGATTCCGGTCTCTATCGGAGGAGAAGACAATCTGCAGCATCCAGTGGTTTCCCTTTTGTTTCGGAATGGCAAATGGTGTTAGCCACTTCAATTCCTTTTTTTTACTATGACCAGGCTGCTAAGCATTTTTTTTTTGTCGTTGGCCGTGCCTACATTACCCAGAGTGCAATACCAGCAGAACAAAGGAACAAAAAAAAAAAAAAAAAAAAAGATTCTGGCAGGCTCTTTCCTTTTTAACAAGTTTGAAACTTGTATGAATTTTGAACTACTCTGTATGTGACTCTTAAAGACAACTAATAAAACGATATCGGTCTGAAAAGAACCTTCTGACTTTCAATTATTTCTGTGGCTTGAAAAAGACAAGATAAAAATGAAATAAAATCATCTGGAAATGGAATATCTGTCAGGCACAGTTGGTGAACATCAGGCATCAGGCAGGTGAGAAACGGGAATGTACGTGTGGTAAAATAAGCTTCATGACTCCAGGAAAATCAAACTCGTGTTAACTCATATGGATGTTTTCCTTACGGCCGCACGACAGGAGGATCTGGCAACCGCCAAGGCTGTGAGTTTGTGGTGGGAGTGAACAGGGAGGTGGAGAGATTAGGGGGTGGGGGAGATGAAAGGGTTTGACCGTTTTTTTGTGAAGGGAATCCAGTGTGCCCCGGGGTGTTTTTTAAGGTACCTGTGTGCACTGGAAGTGTAGCGAGGGGAAAAAAAATGTTTACTGCTACTTCTCTGGTAAATCTTTAAAAACAAAGGCAGTAGGAACACGCTCTGTTTCTCACAACCCGTGATGGAGGTGGGATGGTGTCAGCCCACTGGGCTTCCCATTGATCCTGCAGATTTCCAGGGGACACACTGACCTGGAAGAAATGAACTGAGTACACGGATTCAAACAACCACTGTCTTACAGGAGTGTAGAATGCCACCTGCCTTACTGCTGAGTAATATCATCTTTTTTTTTTTCCATCACCTGTGTAGTTTGACTTCAGAATTCACCGGTTCAGACGTCACTGGTTCTATGCAGGCTTTTGAACAAAGACATAACATTCTACACTAGATGTGGGCCAAACGTTAGTGCCTGTTGACACAGGGTGAGGTCACTTTATAGGGCAAAGGATTTGCATTTATTTGCGTAAACCAATCATATGACGTCTCACCCGGGGAGCATTTTCGTGAGTCATGGTAAATTTGCAGTAAAACTTAATAGAATAAACAAACAACTAACAAAGACCTTAAAAACAGACAGACAAAAGGAATAGTTGGGCATTTTTTTCCTTTTTTATTGATACACTACCATAGAAGAGCCTACAACGCAAGGTTTTTTTTTCCCTTTGAATAATTTCAAAAGCACTGCATTCTTAAAAATTACAAAATGTCAAAATACAAAATGTACATGAAATGACAATACAAGGCTCCGTAAACATCAGCTAAACCTGTATTTCCCTTTATTTTACAAAACCTTATTATTTTTATATATATATATATATATATATATATATATATATATATATATATATATATATGTATATATATATATGTATATTTATATAGATATATGTATATAATATATCTATATCCCCCAATCTCTAGGAATGACAGCCGTTTTTTTTTTTTAAAGTATCAAAAATAGAGTTGTAGATGTGTGTCGTAACCAGTTTGTAAAATGGGAACATGTTGTTCGTTCTTTGGTTTGTAGACAAGAGCAACAATGGGTGCTTACTGGGAGCACTGTGTTTTCTTTTCTTTTCGCTTCAGGTTCCCAGTTTGTGCCATCTCATCCAATCCTGATTTTTTTTTTTTTTTTCTTCCAAAAAAAAGTTATTCCATAACAAATTTGAGAACCTTAAAAACACAATCAAAATCTGTATTTCAAAAATCTTAGTTAAGGCTTTCCTACTGTTTCTTATCGGATGGCTTAAATAAAATACGCAAAGTGGCTTTCTAATCAGATTTCATTACTTGTCAAGGGATACATGAAAATGAAACACGTACGCAGGAGTCGAGATCTAAACAGAAACAATGTTTGTCTTTGAGGCCAAATATTTCATCCTCTAGCTGCTGTCTTACATTGCATAGCCTTAATGCATCTGCATGCTTTTTTTTCACCACTGAAATGAAAAGGATTTTTTGAAAGAAAAAACAAAAGAAAAAAAAAATATACCTACAGTTTATTGGATACAACCTAAACTGGGCACACAAACCCAAACCCACACACACAAAACACGCACGCACACACGCCCACGCCCACACATACACACACACACACGCACAAACAAACTGAATCTATTAAGACGCTCGCGCTGTTTTGTACATGGCAGAAACTCCTGCATATTTTCTCTTCTCATATGAAGGAATATGATGTCTCAAGTACTAGTCTAAGATATAGCATGTCTACAGCATCTACGTCTAGAGGCATCGAGGTTTTTTTTTTTTTTCTTTTTTTTTTCTCGTTATTATTTGTTTTTTAAAGGCAACAGGCAAGTTGTTAGTGCATAGCATATCTTTTTTTTTCTCTCCATTTTTTTTTCTTTTACTTGGACATTATTAACAGTCAGTAAAACCGCTAAAGTCTCACCACAAAAAAAAAAAAAAAGAAAGAAGACTGTACCACTGTTCTCAAAGATAGAAAAATAAAACAAATGACAGTATTTCTATTTTTTTGTTGCTGTTTTTTTTTCAAATCAATGCTCTTTAAGGCAAAATAAGCCTAACACTTTGTCGCGAGTGTGTTTTCCATTCAATCCCTAGCAAAGTCGGCCCGCCAAAATATGCCTCCATCATATTTTCACCATGTCCATTTCTGTGAAGCCATCATTCACAACTGTCAGGCCTCATGCAAATATTATACAAATTATTGCCACCTGATCCTTTGGGGTTTTTTTTTTTTTTGGACAATTCTTTGTTTTTGTTTTTTTGTTATACATACAAAATTATTTTCTCATATTAACTTCAAAAGACAAACTGTATTACTCTTTCCTGCCAGACAACTTTAGTTGTTTTGTTTAGTTTAGTTTTGTTTTGTTTCTAAAGATTTCCACCTGACTTTAGTAGAGACACTGTAATACAGTGTGGCTGAAGGCTGTGGACCTGGAGCAAACGGCTGTTTCAAATGCTGCAGCATAGACAGTTCATAACTGCAAGCTCTAGAAAAGCTACAGCATAGACAGTTCATAAATGCAAGCTCTAGAAAAGCTACAGCATAGACAGTTCATAACTGCAAGCTCTAGACAAGCTACAGCATAGACAGTTCATAAATGCAAGCTCTAGACAAGCTACAGCATAGACAGTTCATAAATGCAAGCTCTAGAAAAGCCGCAGCATAGACAGTTCATAACTGCAAGCTCTAGAAAAGCCGCAGCATAGACAGTTCATAAATGCAAGCTCTAGACAAGCTGCAGCATAGACAGTTCATAAATGCAAGCTCTAGAAAAGCTACAGCATAGACAGTTCATAACTGCAGGCTCTAGAAAAGCCGCAGCATAGACAGTTCATAAATGCAAGCTCTAGAAACAGCTTATTGATTGTCAGAATGCAGAGTCTGTTGTTTAACATTAAACTCTTCATAAACTTTACTTTATGAATCATAACTGCCATAGAATTTATGGACAATTGTTTATGACGTGGAAGGCACACAAAATCGCTGCTTTCCAGCAGAAACTGGTTTTAAGAGTTTGACTGGAGTTCCAATGCACGTGTCGACCGACCAGCCATTTTCTCTCCAGCTTCTCCGATATCTCTGAGTATTTGCCTTTCCATGCATAGCACACTAAAGAAACACAGCTATTTTCTTTCAAGCTCTTTATACCTTAAAAAAAACAAATAGTTTATACTCTTTGCAAAAAACAAAACAAAACAAAACAAAAAACAAAACTGTACTGTATTTTAAGAATTATATTTGACCAACACACCTGGTAGCACTCGGAATATCCAATGTCTTTTAGCTATTTCTACAAATAAAATACACAACTTAATTTATGTTTCAACCAAATACTCAGCACAAAAGTCAACTGTGCAAAAAGAAAGAAAAAACAAAAAGGAAAAACATAGCATGTCTACTGAAAGCTTTTTTTTTTTTTTTCAATCAGTCGAAGCGGCTAAAAAAGTTTATAAGGCATTTGTTCGACCTGAAGAGGAGGACACAACTTTAAACAGGAAAACAGGTTATCTACATTACTGGAGGGTCGTTAGAAGTATGGAATGTTGCATATTACAGATGCACCCACGGAGCACCAGACCAGATCTCTCCACCAGAGGGCGCTGTCGAGCCATGGTTCACCCAGACAGAGGATGTAACCAGAATCAGATCACTGAGAAAGACAGCTGAGGGGCCATGGAGGGTGAGTCTTTATCCCACCATCATACCATCGGACCCAGCCCAGCCACTGGACACGAAAGCAGCCCGTCGCTGAGGGGAAAACTGAGGCTTTGTATTGCATACTTCTGTCAGGAGAGGTCAGGACCCACAGCGCTACGGTGGTTGCCGAGCTGTGGCTGCTCAGTAAAGTCAGCTAAGCCTGAGAACTACTGTTAACGGATCAGAACCGACAGGAGTCCCCTGTCAGTCGCTCGCACCATGATACACAGCCCCCCCTCAGTACAGTTCTCCTCCTGGGCTTTCTCACATGTGTGTCTGAGCCTGTCTGAGTGTGTGTGTGTGTGTGTGTACAATCCCAATAACTCACCAACTCTCTTTTTCCTTTTCCCACCCATGTGTTGTACAGTGTGTGTGAGTATGACCTGCGGTGCTGCAGGGGTCATGGGTCTTGGGTCTCAAGTCCGACGTGTTTGGGTGTGGGTCTGGTCTGGGTCTTCAGGGGGACATGTGGGCTGTCTCTGGGAGTGGAAGCGCGGAGCCGTGGAGCAGGCGGGCTCCCCCGGGGGCCTTTGGGTGTGTTCGGTGGTGACTGGGCGGGGGGGGAGGCGGGGCGTGAGGGGTCCTGGGGGTGGGGGGCTAGGACTGGCTGTGTGCTGTAGAGGAGCAAGAGGCTGCAGGAGTCTGTGACATATCTCTGCCAATGATCTCATTCACTGCAACACACACAGAGACACAGAGAGAGAGAGAGAGAGAGAGTCATTTTAATGAAAACGCTAAAAACAAACAGAACAGAATATCAGGTTTTAATAAATAATCAAACGGACCGTCTTCATATGTTCTGAGTAAATAACATCACTCGAAAAGTGAGGACGTAACAAAGTGGGAAATGAAAGCAGTTTTTGGGGATCAATGCTCCACCACTCAAGCATAGGAATCCAGGTGTCCAGCTGTAACACAGGTGTTTTCCCTCTCTGCGTGCGTTCTGGAGTTTTTACATCTTTTTATATCACATGGCTGAGCGAGCTTTAAATATCTACTCTCTGTCACAAGGATCCCATCTTCAGCTCTGTCATATGACTCACAGTGCCCCTGAATGTGCAATACGAGAGCAATAGCATACGTTCAGCGGTTTTTCTCTTGACCAGCAGAGGGCGGTGTTGTACAGCGGAGTATACTACAAAGGCACGCTTGCTAAACAGTGCCAGCCAGGTATAGTGCTATACTGTAGCAGCAGCGTCACACAACGGCTCACAGAGACAGAGAGAGAGAGAGAAAGAGAAAGAGAGAGACGCGAAACAAAAGAAAAGAAATAAGGAAAGAGATAAAAGAGAGAGAGACAGAGAAAGAAGAAAAAGGAAGAGAGGGGAAGAAAGTTTAAAACAAACAAACAAACAAACAAAAAAAAGTCTTTGCAACGTGACATGCTCTCGACAGATGGAAAAACAGAGAGAACTCTTCCATTCAGTGGCTACAGTGGTGTAGCCGCACGTCATAGGAGGATAGCGTGTGTGCATCACTAAGTGTGTGAAAGTGTCGTGACCAAGGCGCGATGTGAATTCGAAATTCTAACAGCGGCACTCCTTTAAAGCTGACCACAACACAAAGAATCATATAAATACCATCTTCCATCCGTTTAACAGCCAAGAACACACTGTCTGTTATTTTATATGATTTTAAGAGGGCTTGAATGCGTTTCTGTTGGCCTGTTGGCTTGGTTTGGAGAATCTTGTGAAAAGACTGTATTAAAGTAATCCATTGTTAAAACACATGTTCCATATCCCAAAAGGCACCCATGCAAACGCAGTAATGACTTTAGCAGCTTGGAAGACAGATATTAAATAAATAAGCGAACAGAGGCCTAGCAGGCTTTTTTTTTTTTTTTTTCCAGAGGCTTCCGACAGAGGCCTGATTGTTGTCGCGGAGCAGTGGCCAGTCTACTGACTAGCTCACCGCGGGAATCCCAGCATGCAACTAGTAAAGCTTACTGTTATTAAGTCAGTCGACCTCACCAGCGCTCCATGGGAACTTCACTATCTCTTACCTCTGAGAGAGAGAGAGAGAGAAAGAGAGAGAGATAGAGAGATAGAGAGAGAGAGAGAGAGAGAGAGAGAGAGAGAGAGAGCGAAAGACCCGGGGCAAAAAGAGAGAGAAAGAGACGCGTTCCTTTGCTATGCGCTTGTGGAAAAAGTGATAAAACCTTTTCCACAGTGCTTGGAGGGCAGGTTCGCGCTGAGAGCGGCCCGGAGCAGATCGCTGGCACGTCGACATGTATGATTTCCTCGTAGGTCATAAGAAAACCCCTATGCGCGAAAGTCATGACACATCAAACAGGGCCCTTGTTGAGGGCAGAGGTAAGGGCCTGTCTGACAGGTTTTTTTGCTCTATTTAAAGAGGAGTTGTGTGGGACTGGAGATCAGGGCTGATGGAAAACGGACCTGCCAATGAAGAAAAAGCGCTCACATTCCTTTCACCAGACCTAACTCTCCCTACCTGCCACTTTTCGCTTCACTTTTAAGGTTATGAAACAACCCAACGGTGTAGATGGCCAAAATTCCCTGCCCCATCATTTCTGTTTCTTTTCTCCTAAAGAGACCTAACAATAGGTGAGAGCTCCGATCCCTGTGAACAAAGACTCTGAGCTATTTCTGCTTCAGCCGGGTTTAGAGTCTAAGCCGATCTTAAAGAGCAAAAAGACCCAACCTTTACAGTGTGTCACCACAAAAAACACACCCATCACATGGACAGAAAACACAGAGGGAAAGGGCCAATCAATCAATCAACAGACAGACAGACAGACAGACAGACAGACAGACAGACAGATAGATAGATAGATAGATAGATAGATAGATAGATAGATAGATAGATTTTTTAAAGGTAAAAGTAATGTAAAATATCGACAAAATGACAAAAATTAGATATTGTTTTTTCTTTCCCAGGAAGTAAGGTGAAAAGTTATCAGTGGGGTAAGTAGAGAAATGGACATGAATCTGCCCAACTCTCAATCCTGACAATTTATTCAATCCTGACAATTTATTTACTTATTTGATTGTATTATTCATACACACAAACTCCTATCAAGGTGACTTAATCGATCTAATTAGGCGGTTTAATTTCTGTAGACTGACAGTTTTAGTGTGTTTAAATTTGATTGTGCCCTTAAATGATACCAAGGAGCATTGATGTCTTTTTATTTGCGTTTGTCTTTTCTGACTGTGTTTTGGTGGGTTACTCTATAGTATGCACTGTTTGTATCTGTATGTCCCATATCTACTCTATGTGCACCTGTGTAGTATATGCTGTTTGTCCTTATGTGTGGTGTGTATCATTATTTGGGTTCATATAATGTGTATTATTTTTGTGTGTGTGTGTGGGTGTATTATCTGTGTGTATTTCATGTATTGCAAGTGCAGTGTATGCTATTTGTGTTTACATATACTGTGAGGTATTTGTGTTTTGCGTGTACAGTGAGTTTTCTGTAACGATCAGCAGTGTGTATTTTGTCTGTTTTACGGGTGGCGTGCGCGTATATTTTTGTTGACATGCAGTACTATTTACTATATGCCGTTTGTGTACAGTGTGTGTTATTTGTGACTGTTTGCTGTGCAGAGGTTCAACGTGAACTTGATTGCCCAGCCACTGTGTCAGATCATCCTGTTTATGTAGGCGGCTCTTCCTCCCAAATCAACACTTCACACGTACAGACCTGTGTGAGGCCAAGAGTTCTGCTTTAAAAACCAGCTGTGTGTGCACTAAGTCTGCCTACGACAACCCTACAACCAACCCCGAGATGCAAGGCTTCAGCCGTCTCTCGGCTTATGTGTGAAAACTCAGAATAGAGTTCCTACCACAGAGCGCGGGAGCACGTCTGAATGATGGGGAGGTTTTTATTATGACATGCACACGTTTGAGTTTCAGGAGAAGCTTCTGCGATATTAACACATTTGAGTTTTTCTTTTTCTTTTTTTCTAATATTAACAAGTTTGAGTTTCTAAATGACGTAATGAATGCTGATTCGTCTAGCTTAGTTCTAGGCATCGCTAGTGATGTCTCAGGCTGAAATGTATGAAAATAATCATTTCAGCTGTAAACACGGCCCCGGCCGCTGCTGAAAATCCAGTGTTTGTTTCACTATCCACTACCTCATGCAGTTTACAATGAAAACAAATATTACCCATCAGAACAAAACCCTGTGATGTATTAAAATTATAATATATGTAAAATGCATGTGCAATTTAATAAATATGCTAAAACGGAGTACTAATTACAAAACATCTTTGTGAATTTGTAACTGTAATGGATTCCACACTGCTAATATACCTCTGTTTTCTTTTTTTAAGAGCTGCACTCAATTAATATGCAAAAATAAATCTTTTAAGTCAATTTAAATCTTTTTAAGAAACATTAAATTAACAGTTTAATTCAACCGGCTACTACACAAGATTTTACCAGTTTCCCTGTTGTGGATCTTACCTGTTGCTTTTACAATGGTCAGTTTAAAATAACCAAATTAGTTTGCATGGCTTTTGTTGGCTTTTGTTTGCTTTTATTGGGGGGGGGGGGGGGGGGGTTACCTAGAGCACAGTCTACATCTTACAGGACTTTTGTTTTTTGTTTCTGTCTCTCTCTCTCTCTCTCTTTCTTCTCATCTTTATCTTTTTTTTTTTTTTTTTGCTCTAACACACTCCCACACATACACATGCATACACAAACACGCACACACACGCCGTCGATTAGGTTGAGCAGTTGAAGCCGTGACTGCGGATCACTCTCGGATCTTACCGTTAAAGTCTCTTTACTGCATCTGTAATAACCAAAGATATAAACAGCAGAGAGGCACTTTAAAGTGTGTTACTCGGGGTTATAAACGAAGCCCGTCTCATGAAAACGCTCCTCCATATTTGCATGGGAGCTTACTGCAGCAGCGGCGAACTGCAGTGGGGCGACGCCGATATTGAAAAGTCAGAGTGAATACGGGAAGTTAGTGAGATGCAGAAACAATGCCGTGTTTTCAGAAGTCATTTTTACGGCTCCTCAGGCCCACATGTAAGAGTGAATGATTCATCCGCGCATCTCACACAAAGGCTGTGTGTATTGACTTTTCTCCGGTGAAAGAGGAGTCCCTCCTTAGATGACTGAAAGGGGATACCCCCTTACATGCAAATACGACGCGAATTGTTAGAAGAATGTCTCAAAGTGTGAAACACCGGCAGAAATGTTTTGTCATTGTCCGTGCTAATCTGGCAACGCTACGTGTGCGTCATCTGTGCCAGTGAGAAAGACTGTGTTTGTGTGTGCGGTGCCTGTGTGTGTCTGCGTGTGTGTGTGTGTGTTAAAGAGGGGGAATATTTTAGCATGGGGGCTAATGATGATGAGGGGCTAATTAGTCACGTTTATAACCGTTTGTCGTTTGGACTTTTCGGGTAACTCGTGCGCCGTTGCTGAAGAAGCGCTGTTTTTAATCACGCCTGCATGATCAACCTGACAGGTTTTCCATTTACACGAAAAGCTATCGATGGGTGTGCATTAAAAAGAGACGAGATATTATCATGTAAACTTTGGAGAAATGTGTTGCTCTGCCCACAAAAGACGTGCAGAAAACACCTGGACAAGGGTTAGGCAAGACTTGAGTTCATCAGTGCCAGTGAAAGTCATAGAGTTAGTTACAAATAAAATAAAATAAAATGAAATAGGATGAAAGAAAACAACATCTTAAACATGATATTAACATCTATTATTTTTTTCACACTTTCAAGATCATGCTATATATACTTTAAGTGTATCATATGTACTCATCATCTTTACATCATAATCTTTAGAGGCTATTTCTTTATTTTTTTAATCTTGGGTAACATAGCGATGAGTCTTATTTCTCTGGCAGGTGAAATGCTTTAAGTTGGTTTAGTAAAATAGAAAGGGCATAAGGCCAAAGTTTGGGGCTGTTTTCACAGACTGAAGGTGAGGACGCCTTTTAATGGGGCGCTAACTCACCTCCATGAATCATCAGATCTTTTCACGGCCGAAAGGCCCGTACGTGTCTGAGGAAAAAGCTTCTCGTTCGTCCCGCCAAAACAGAACGCGCGCTCAAAGCGGTCTTTGACTGTTCTGCCCCGTAACAACACGATGACGCTTAAACCGGTTTGTATGAAGCGTGCGTCTGGGCTGCTTGATTCAGCTACCACTTAGCAGAATTATACAAATAATCTACGTCAATGGCAAACATTTAAGTCTGAGAGTTTACGCATGGGAATCAGAACATTTATCAGCAAGGATATAAAAATGATATATGTTTTTAAGACTAAATATCATGGGGGAAAGTTAATCAGACGTAGAGCTGACTAAAACTGGACTTCACGTTCTTGGTATGCAAGCGACATCTTAACCACACCACTTCTTAGCCACTGGCTAGTGTCTTAAAACCATCTGAGGCGTACAGAAACACAAACTGGACTGCCCACAGTCCCAGAAAGCCTGCACTGCACTGCCAGCATCTCTCAATTAAGTCTTTCATTGTGTGGAGGGAAGATTACACACCAAACTGGTTTCCGTAAAGGTTTTAGGAGCCGCCAAATGTTTGTAATTGAAGTTAAAGAGCAGCATTGGGTTGAGGCTTGGGTTTGTTTTGTTTTTTCCAAACCACTGTTTTTCCTTTTCATTCCGATGACTGTGGAATTGAGATATTAATTTGACGTGGTTGGCTGGAGACAACTGGCTTCTATGCCTGCAACGTCTCCCTTTGTGCAGTTTCCATTTGTTCAAACACACAGAAACACATGGCAAAAAAAAAAAAGACCAAAAACAAGAGCATCCAAAAGCAATGCAGGGCAATGCGCAGAGTCCCAGAAAGGTCACACTGAACACAGACGGACTGCAGAGCCCATGTCAAACATAACTATACCTGTGTTTATCTCCTCATCTCTGCGTGAAGACACTGTGTCACTGTGAGTATGAGCGTGGAGGTGAACGACAGTCCTCGTGTAGAAATTCCGGGGGTTTGCGTCTCAGCTAACTTTGTCTCTATGTTGATGTACACAATATCAGTAACTACACTGCACCATTCACTGTGCTCTCAATTTGAGGACGGAAATCAAAGGGGAAAGGATCAGGGTGTGTGTGTGTGTGTATGTGTGTTTGCGTGTACAGTGGCTGTAACTGTTCATTAACATTAACGGCGGTTTCATTATGAGTGTGTGTGATGCTGAAAGAGTGGTTTAACTGAGCATGGTGAGACAGCAGACGTTACACTGTGTACGTGTGTGTGTGTGTGTGCGTGTGTGTGTGTGTGTGTATGAGTGTGTGTGTGTATGAGTGTGTGTGTGTGCGTGCGTGTTAACATATACAGTAACTCTGCTGTCAGTGAGACCCAGCAGAAAGAAGCCACAGGGAGAAGGCCAGCCTTGCCTATCATTAGACCACACCAGCACACTCACACCAGGGAGCAGCTGCCACACCATGCTGGAGAGCAAACAAAGGCCTGAGAAGGCCACACACACACACACACACACACACACACACACTTCTAGGGTCTGGTCTCGTAATGGCTGCACAAACGCCGGCCAGCGAGAGGTGATTAATAAGACAACTAGAATGTGAGGATGGAAGCTAATCACCATAACGAGGACTATTCTACAGAGAGAGAGAGAGAGAGAGAGAGAGGAGAAAAAGCAGAAGAGGAGGGGTTGAGAGAAGAAAAGAGCAATTGAGAGAAGAAAAGTTGAGAGAAAAGAAGAGAGAAGAGAGAAGAGGAGAGGATGACTAAGGCATTCAGCATACGCTGTTCCGTCTGTTCCTGGCACGGGGGCATGAGTCTTGCTCGTCAGTGAAAATCTGGAGCCCACAGTCAGGCCTTCTGCCTGTCTAACACAGCACGCAAACATACGCTCACACACACACACACAGTCCGCACCACGCTTATACAGGAATTCACTGCTCAAAAAAACACACCCTGTCTACGCTGCAAAGCCCATCTGAAACGTCCAAAAGGCCAAAAAGCAGTCTTTCTCTCTGATGTGTCGTCTTCACAGCACTCACAGCGCTGGGTTCATTTGGCAGAGCGCGTCCGTCCAGGAGCGACAGATGATAAGCTGAGCTTGGGGCGTGTGAGGTGTGTAGTCTGTTCCCCTGCTATCTGTCCATCTGTCCGTCAATCTGTGGCCACTCCCTCTCTGCCTCCTATGAAAAGCTCCTGCTGACGTCACGTTTAGCCATCTGTCCCGTTGCCACAGCAGCAAGTCTCTCTTAGCGTGATGCCAAGGAGACCACTCGGAGCTGTCTCTCTCCACGCGCACACACACACGCACCACACACACACACACACACACATGCACGCGTGCGTAAATGAGTCTTACTCTGATGGTTTTCTCCGCAAGTGTTTTTTTTTTTTTTTACAGAAAACTGACTCCTTTAGTTGAGAGAATGGAGTAGTATCAGATGTTAGGCGAGGGAAAATCCCTGACTGAGAAGAGACTCTGAGTGTACTTTGCATTTCTACCAGAGTCCCAGACAGTCACTGAGTGTAAACGATGATTCACATTCTCTAGATACAGCTACCGCAATTTCACACGGCTCCATATGCAGTAGAGCACTGAGCTCTTCAAACCTCTTCTTCAGAACTCTGAGCTCCATAGGATTCAAACACAGGGTCAGAAAACTCTGAGCTCCAGACGATTCAAACACAGGATCAGAAAACTCTGAGCTCCAGACGATTCAAACACAGAGTCAGAAAACTCTGAGCTCCAGAAGATTCAAACACAGGGTCAGAAAACTCTGAGCTCCAAACGATTCAAACACAGGATCAGAAAACTCTGAGCTCCAGACGATTCAAACACAGGGTCAGAAAACTCTGAGCTCCATACGATTCAGGCAAAGAGTCAGAAAACTCTGAGCTCCAAACGATTCAAACACAGGATCAGAAAACTCTGAGCTCCAGAAGATTCAAACACAGAGTCAGAAAACTCTGAGCTCCATACGATTCAGACACAGAGTCAGAAAACTCTGAGCTCCAGATGATTCAAACACAGGATCAGAAAACTCTGAGCTCCAGAAGATTCAAACACAGAGTCAGAAAACTCTGAGCTCCATAGGATTCAAACACAGAGTCAGAAAACTCTGAGCTCCATACAATTCAAACACAGAGTCAGAAAACTCTGAGCTCCATACGATTCAGGCACAGAGTCAGAAAACTCTGAATTCCATATGATTCAAATGCAGAGTCAGAAAACTCTGAGCTCCATGTGATTCAAACACAGGGTCAGAAAACTCTGAGCTCCATACGATTCAGGCAAAGAGTCAGAAAAAGTTAGTAGAGCTATTTATAGCCTTTGCTTTAGGTGGCTTGTGATGTCCAGTGGAGTCAGTCTCAAACTTTCCTGATCTCTGTTACATTCTCAATGTAAACAGACATTTTTTTTTCCTGCTGTTGAGTGAAAGAGTCTGTGAAATAGTATGTGTGCCTGGGTATGTATGCCTGCCTGTGTGGGTGTTTGGTTTGCATGTCTGTGTGTGTGTGTGCGCGCGCACGCTCGTGCATGTGTCTGTGTGTGTGTGTGTATGTGTGTGTGTGCGTGTGTGCGCTCAGGGTTTTTGAGTATGTTCACACATGACTTGAGAAGGAGTGGTAAGGCTGAATCTGAATTAGTCTGACCTGTGCTGACTTCTCTGAATACAACACTGCATATCTAACTGTCTCTGGTTGATAATTAACAAGGAGACATTTGAATGTGTAAGCCATGACAGACAAAGAGAAGTAAGAAAAACACCCCCGAAAAAAACCTGCATACAACAATAGCATACAGTCCTCCAGGCAAGATCCAACGACCAGAAATATTTCACTTGTTTTGAAAGAAACAAACTGAACAATTTGTATATTTTTTAATATTCTGTAATATTTATACAATATTATATTTAACACAATAAATTATACAGTATAAAAATAGGGTATGTAAGTAATAGCCGCTACATTATAATAATCTTTATTTTGTTTTTCTTCATCATGCTCCTCAAATCAGCAATGAATCATATAGAGAGAGGATATAAATCAATAACCCCTAAAGTACCTAACATCAAAATTTGGTTTGCTTCATTTGGAATGTCCAAACACGTTACGTCAAAAAGCACCGAAACCGCGCTAAGTGCGACTGATGCGCTGAAGTAAACAAGACAGCGCTTTCGTGTGTGTGAAACAGATTGGAAGAGTTTCTCAGTATTTTCTCTGAGGGATTTTTTTTTACAGGCTCTGCTCCTGTTCCTCATCTCCTGACTCAATGAAACATTCCCGTTTTCAGCTTCAAGTGCAGAGACGTCCCTACACGACACCACAGAGCCAAAGCGTTGCTGGTTTTCTTACCAACCAACCGAGCATCATCATCTCTGATTGGCTGAAATGTACAAGCACGCTTGTTTTCACGGTAACAATCACAGTCTAATTGAGCAGTGAGATCAGTAAGCAGCGGGTCTTGGCATTTCGCTGTTCTACTACTGTGGTACCGCCTTTGCCAGCAAAACCTCAACACGAACTTCACAGATCTGCGTCCTGGGAGTGGTGGCATATGAAATGACAATACTCGTATTCTAATGACTCAGAGACGCCCGCCGGGTCTAAGACTGCTCTCCTCCACGCTAAAGAGCTCAATGCTAAAGTCACTCAGTCTGGCGTGCCTGTTATGAGTGACAGACTTCGGCTTTACGCGACGGTCATTGCCGCTTTGGTCCGGAACGCGCTGACTGGCACCGCGGGCCCGGACGGAAGGGCAGAGTTCATAATGATGCCAATCAAAGTCTCAGGTGTTTAAAAGAAATCACCAGCTTATGAGTGAGCAATCAGTCACCCAAACCAACAGTTTATAATACCACAGAGGTCAACCACAATTCAGTTACCAAGCCAACGGCCCATATTGGCTCTCTTACGATTCATTATGCCTGTCTCATCCAACAGCTGACAAACTGCTGTAGAGTAAGTCACTGTTGAGGACTAAGTAAAGCACAGACAGAGAGAGATTCTTACCAGAGACGGGGAGGCAGATAGTGAGGACAGACAAACATTCTGAGACGAAGATTTAGGTAAACGACAAAAGAGAGACTCGTCAGTTGAGAAATTAAAA
The DNA here is from genome assembly GCF_902362185.1 of Chanos chanos. Lineage (NCBI taxonomy): Eukaryota > Metazoa > Chordata > Actinopteri > Gonorynchiformes > Chanidae > Chanos > Chanos chanos. Next base: position 5,712,945 of record NC_044496.1, on the reverse strand, counting down.
AAAAAAGAAAAAGAAAAAAGAAAAAAAAAAAGCCGAGACAGAAGAAGAGGGTGTGGACTCACCATCGTCCAGTGTGATGTCTTGAAACCCAATGGAGCGGAAGGTCAGTTCCCTGTCCTCTGGCTCCTGCTTGATGTTCAGCCTTTCTCCCTCCGCCGGGAAGGGTCCCTGAGGGCCCAGGGGGTGAACGATGGGGCCTGCTGGGGATAGGTTGGCCAGGACGGGGCTGCTTGCCTGGGGGGAAGGCTGGCTGGAGTGAGACAGGGGGCCCAGGGGGCTGCCGGAGGTCGGAGAGGGCGAGGTGGGCGACTGGTAGGGCAGTGACTGTAACTGCGGCGAGGAGGGACCCGAATGGGGGGACGGTCCGACGCGGGCAGGGGCGCTGGAGGGCGTGGGGCAGGAGGCAGAGCGCTGGCCGGCGGGGTGGTATCCCAGCGGGTGCTGCAGCCCCGGCACGGGCTGGCCGACGGCGTGAGTCGGCGAAGGGGGCATCTGCTGGCCCGGGTTGGGGCAGTGGTAGCCCAGGGAGTGGAGGTGAGGAGACGAATGGGTGAGAGGCTGCGTGGAGGTACAGGAGACGTGGCTGGGGCTGGAGGCCGGCGCGGAAGCAGGGGCCGAGGAAGGGGCGTGGTACACCATCCCTAGCCCCATTGGGTGGCAGGTGGCCGGGTCGGGCTGGAAGGGCATGCGCTCGTAGGCCTGGGGAGAACTGGCACTGACGGGAAGACTGGGCTGGCCGTTGAAGGGCAGGCTGTGCTGCATAGGCGGGTACGTTGGCCTGGTCTGAGGGGCCTGGGCCGCGTGGAAGGGCAGCTGGCATTCGGGGGGCGGGTGCAGTCCCCGGCTTTGGAGGTGAGGCAGGTGCGAGAAGGTAGGGGAGCCCATGGGGGCGCAGGGGGGTTGCAGAGGGTGCAGGGAAGGAGCTAGGCCACGGGGAGAGCTGGACAGAAGGCCGTCCGGCGGGTGGTTCTGCTCGGGAGAAGGCAGCTGGGCTCGGACCAGGCTGGCACCGTGCCCCAGGGACAGAGGCATGGGCGGCACCACGGCGGGGTCCAGATCATCCCTGTGCTCCTGTTTCACCAGAACTGGAGAGAGAGATAGAGAGAAAGAAAGAAAAAAAAGAAAGAAAGTAAGAAAGAAAGAAAGAAAGAAAGAAAGAATATTACACCAGCACATAATTCATCTCTGACAGTTACAGGGATATGGAATGAGAAATCACAAAAAGACGGTAGGGGTCATTTTATTATTATTATTATTAGTAGTAGTAGTAGTAGTATTATTATTATAATTGTTGTTGTTGTTGTTGTTGTTAGGTGGAAAAAGTTAGGTGGAAAAACAACAAACGTGAAAGATGGAGACACCCACACACACACACACAGACAGACAATGGAACATTCTAAGGAAAGAACACATTCCTAGAATGATCAGTAGTCAGGGGCTGGTCATGGCTCTTTCCTTGTGTTGAGAGGTCTGATTGAGTGACACTGAGGCCATATATAGCTCCTCCTGAAGCTGAGGATTATGATCACCTGATCACCACGCCGCATACACACCCGACATATCTGTTCCTGTCACAATTTTGGAATTGTACAAACGGAAGGAATTTATGAACTGCCGCCAACTTTGGTCTTCTGTCTCTACTTAAGTAAGACCTTCAAAAATGTTTCTAATGCTACGGGGAAACAGCCCACTCAAAAACAAGAGACAATCCTCTCGCAACAGAAAACAGAACAGAGAAAATTTCTCTCGAAACAGAAAACACGGCCTATTTTCGTACGACTCTGCCCTTTGGCAGAAAGGCATTGTCCATTATGTGCGATGATGATTTGTGAAACAAAAAACGATCAGCGTTTCTGAGGGAACGAAGAACATTAACTCCCCGATGATCCAAAAAAAACGAACCGTCCCTTTGCCCTCAAATGGGGCATTTTAGAATCAGTGCACGTGAATCGAACGCTGCCTAGAAAACACTAACCCATTTCCCAATCTGGTGCTTCCCCGCTGTCCGTGTGCGCGGGGGGATATTTTTACCCGTCTCTGATTCAGAGAGAACATATGTTGCCTGTTTCAGTGCCATGTAAACTAGCGAAGTGTAGGAGAGAGGCAGCCCTCCCTCCACGTCCCCAGTCCAGCACCCCGCTCGAAACGCGAGCAGAATTCACGTAGCAGTCCTTATCCTGTACAGCAAGCCTACCACAAGCAAAAAATAAAACCAAGCAAAATAAAAAAAATCCAATCAAGTAAATAAATGTGTGCGTGCGTGTGTGCGTAGGTGTTTGGGTGTTTAGGTGTGGGAGTGTGCTTTTGTGTGTGTGCGCATGTTTGTGGTTACAGGGAAACAGAAAGTCAAAGTCAAGTTAACATCTTGTAGTGTGGTTACTTCACTGTGTGGTTAGTTAATCATAATTTATCATAATTTAATTGTCGTACGCATCAAAAAAGCAATGAACAGTTGAAATTTTGAACACGCCACAGGAAAAACCCTAGTGACAATTATCAAGCTAATAGGTGAGTTTCTGAAAGCTGTATCCTCTACCCTACGCTGCATGGACACTGACCACACACTGAGGAAAAGAGGTCAATGCCCGCCAAATTAGGTCATTGTTAGGATGTGAATCTGCTTTTAGACAGTTTGGTCAGATCAAGCAAAAAATTTGCTACATCCACAGGAACAAACAACCCATTTTTTTCATCACCACACCTATCAAGAGCTACCAGTCTCACAGCTGACCTAATAAACAGTCATACAACCACTCAGAGAAGGTCTCCTTTTTTGAGACATTTTAGAACTGTTTAACGCACTTGAAAGTCTAGAGTAAGGACTTCACTAATAAAAGCTGGACACAGAATTTCCTACTCTGGGAAAAGCCAGATGTACATCCAATTAATGGTCACGGTTCTCTTTTGTATGTCCCTTGTATCGGTACTGCTTTACATTGGGGCAACAAAACCAAACAATCAAACAATGTTTGGCTGTTAAGGTTAAGAAATCTTAGTCCTGACACATCTCTACACGTGTCAAACCACCACCCCTGATTGTCAGTGCCGAGTCAGGCACACCGAGAGCTAGCAATCACGTATGCACTCATAACCTGACGATGCCACCGTCTCAGCAGGCCGCTACTATGGCAACCACAGCAGCCATGGCCTCCTCAGAACGCTGGCTTCCTGTGCTGGCGTGTGATTGGTTGATGCTGGCTGGGTTAATGTGGAAAACAGGAAACCCTGCTTGAGTGGGTGGGCGTAGAGGCTGGGTCTCACTCTATCTCTCCTACGCCACACGCTCAGGTTAGCGTAGCATGCATCTCAGAGAGAGAGAGAGAGAGAGAGAGAGAGAGAGAGAGAGAGAGAGAGAGAGAGAACAGAAAAAAAAAAAACCTCACGTGTGATTAAATTACGCCAACGCTGATTCTCGGTTTGACTAACCTTGGGAAAATAATAACAAACCAGCTCAATAGAAAAAAAAAAAAAAACTGAAACATGCAAAAAATATATTTAAAGACTACAGCTGTTCACAAAAAAGGGGGGGTGGTCTTGTTTCTTCAGCGAGAGTGAAATTGTAAGCTGTTTCTGAAGGTTGTGAGCTTCATCTCAATTCCAGCAAGAACGAAATCACCCAAAAAGGACGAACTGACTATTCCCAAAGGGCCTTTGATTTGTATGCATGAAAAAAACATGCTAATATGAGACAGAATCACTCAAAAAAAAAAAAAAAAGCGCTGTTAAGTATGTCACACGAACGGTAAAACAGGTGCACGGCCATCAGTTAGGCTACATAAGCAAGTCCCGCGAAACCACACAAGTGCAAACTGCAAAAGGGAAAGCTCTCCAGAACGAACAGGCTTAGCAAAAAAAAAAAAAATAATCTGACTCTTCTCCTGTGGCAACCCCGAAAGCCTGTCATTCTTCACAGAGTTCACCGTCGCCCAGTCCCCCGTCCCCCCGAAAAAGCCATTCTCTTGTTTCTCAGCATGAAAATGAGGTGAGTCATAAAAAAGTCAACTCATACAAAACGTACAAAAAAAAAAAAGAGCAAAGACGACAAAGTCTGAAATGTTTTTTTTTTTTTTTTTTTGCATTTTTGAACATTCGCGACCGTTGAGAGAATCGCGCTGTGCGAGAGCAATGATCGAGAATTTGACGTCGTCGTGCCGGCGGGGATCGACACGATCCGCAAACGCGACGTTCGTTTCGATTTCTTCTTACTGTTTAACATGAAATGATCCTTCCACAAATTTCTACAAACAGGAAATAGCACTATCGACCTTAGTCGAGTTGTGACAGTTGAAATGTGGAGAGTTATCAAAAAAAAAAAAAAAAGAGAAGACTGCGGTTGAGTTCTCATATCTAATCAGTCACACCATGTCTTTCTACATTTCACTACATCTTCTGCATTTCCACCTTCTGCGGCGATCCAATGCCTTCCCTCACTTGACACATTTGCAAAGAGCATTATCAAAATGCAGTTTGTGTCCTGTTTCTTGCCATTTTCTTTGTGGACATAGGCGATCAACAACAACAACAACAACAACAACAACAACTAAAAATTCAATTTCACTCGAATTCTCGAGATTTTTTTTAGTACTGATTTCCCCATCAAAGCAGTGCGCTTCAGGAATCTATTCTAAACCATTAATTAAAAAAAAACAAACAAAACAAAACAGAAAAAACCATACAACTTCTTTTTCCTGCCAAGCAAGTCAAATGTTGGGTTTGGAGGTGAACTTTGACCTGAGAGGCGTGGGAAGCGCGTTTTTGTTGGTGTGCAGAATTACAAAGCAAAAAGTGACGTGAATTAGACGCTGAAGCATGCTAACCACTACAGCGAGGGATTACAAATACCAGACCAGGTATGGGAAATATTTAACATTCCTATGGCATGAGGGAGAGCCCACATCACACAGGCGAGTGACTGTAACTAATGTACACCTTGACAGAGCATAGCCTAACAGATATGTTTAGCATTCCTATTGGTCTAAATGGATAGGTTATAGATCTGACGGGCAGGTAAAGCCTTCTGATTGGTCCCGTATATAATGTCGCGTTTACCTGGGAGGTATGTGAAGCGCTGTGATTGGCTCCTTTTCCGTTTGCCATTGCACACATAGAACTGCACCTGGACTGGTGACGTCGCTGTCTTACTGTGATAGGGCGGGATTTCTATGACGATGCTCGACTGGGGAGAGAGAGAGAGAGAGAGAGAGAGAGAGAGAGAGAGAGAGATTTCAACATGATCATGAACCAAGAACACTCGATAAACACGATGAAATACCTCCTCAGGAGCTATTTAAAATCCATTTTAAATAATCCGTTTCAAAAAACACATCTCAAAAGATTTACAGAGGTAAAAACCTCAGTAAATGAGGGGTGAAGACTTCAGACACAAGTTGCCGTTGGAGAATCTGAAGCTTGCTGTTTGCACTGGCGGAGCCAATTTAAACATGAGTGGATAAAGCAAGGGCTTCTACTCACTCCTTGACTTCTCTCTCGGATTATTTTGGCCTCCACCTCCCACTGGGGTCTCCCATCTGAAGAGAGACAAGTTTAACTTCAGCTATTGCACACAAGAGCTATAAACACACATTTCACAACACTTATCATCATCATCATCATCATCATCATCATCATCATCATCATGTCTCTGTACCGTTTGTGATCTGCATGGATTAAAGTGGAGATCTGTAATTTTAGGCATTCGATTGCATGAACATACCAAAAATAAATAAATAAATAAAGGCGAAGAAAAGAAAAAGAAAAAGAAAAAGAAAAGAAAAGCGGGAAAAAAAAAAAAAATTCCACAGAGGGAGAGGGAAGCTAATGTCTTATAAAAACAGTCAGTCTAATGACGAAGGAGATCCTTTCCAAGTACTGTGGTAGCATGAGTTGATTTTGCTGAACGAGTTTCTCCTCTCACTCTCTCTCTCTCTCTCTCTCTCTCTCTCTCTCTCTCAGGGGTCGTTCGTTAATAGACATATCAGTCACGTACTGCGAGCCTGACTAAAAGGGGATCGGGGGAGCCACAAAAGCTTCCGAAAGCTCAGGATTTTAATTTGTTCTTGAACTTGTAATGGACAGTGATGTCATTTATAGAGCCTGAGAAGCCCAGCCGAGAGTACTTTTACAGCTATTAAAAACCCATCAGAACCTTAACCTCCTGCTGTTTGTCTTGACTGCTTAGTATTACCTCGAGACCGCTGCAGGAGCTGCGTTTAGATGAAAAACGCCTGCACGCGCTGTCAGGGTCCGGGCTCGGAAACATCCAGTAATTTTCGGCTTCCCTACGATGGACCTAATTATTTGGCCAGACGTCTCACGGCGGACGATGAGAAAGCGGTTCTGTGGATCGGGGGGATGAAGCCCGGTTCTGCCGTGGGAATGTGGGCCGTGTCACAATCGGTACACGCTTAGTGAACTGCCATGCGTGCGTGGTATGGCGCTGGTTCCACCGTCGGAACACTCACTCCCCTGTGGCTGATTCTTCTGCGCCTGGTCAGGACTCACTCATTCTTAATGTGGGTACTGTACACAAAGGGACTCCTATTGTTTGTGATGGTATCTTCCCACCTGTGAGTGCACGTGTGTGTGTGTGTGTGTGTGTGTGTGTGTGTGTGTGCATAAGTGTCCTCTATAGACAAGCTTCCCCAAAACACGGGTGTTATTCACCCGCTACACAA
>NC_044496.1:5658771-5701271 GCF_902362185.1 Chanos chanos | reverse complement strand
AGAGAGAGAGAGAGAGAGAGAGCATTTAATGACGGGTTTTAAAACATTCTAACATGAATACATTTATTGGTATGATAGTACATTGTTCTCTAATTCAGATTTATTAGGGCATCATATCCTTTAGCAAGGATTTCCCTCAGAGCACTGTTACACTGTTCCCTCATATCCCTCAGGACCGTTTCACATCTCAGCAGAACAGGGAAAAATTCATCTCTGCTATATCAAAAAAAAAGCCAAAAAAAGCCCCACACACAGTACAATAATTACGATGGAAAAAAAAAAAAAAAAAGAAATCTGGAAAAGACGGCTATGGCTAATGCCTGGTCAGAAAGACGCAAAGTTTGGCTGGACCTAAGAGTCGATTAAACCCAGGTGAGGGGGGGGGGGGGTACAGTCGGCGCAGTCACATCCTGCTGAGCGCGTGCGTTGGACGGGATGTGCGGCTGGAGCGGGAAGGACGGGTACCTGGCAGACATGTTGTTTTCTGGCAGCAGCGGGATCTCCAACACTTTGGTGCTGGCGATGATGATTTCCTGACTGGCGGTGGCCACCGTTTTCCCCGTAATCCGGTGCACCTGGTAGAAAGCGTGCGGTCTCAGGTAACGGTCGTCCGCTGTTCCGATGAACATCTGCAGGTTCACCGGCTTTTCACTGTAGCCAACGAGCTAGAAACGAAAAAAAAACAGGAGAAATGAGCAGGATTATGTCTGACTGCTTTTGAAATGAGAGAATATTTTTAAAAAAAATGCAATGAATGCAGTTAGAACAAAAAAAAAAAAAAACAGTGTAAGGCCACGAATGGACTAAAATGAATGGACTAAGCCACAATTCTAAGTAGTGGAGCGTCTGTTAAAAAGAAAAAAAACAAAAACAGAGAAGCACAGGGGAAAAAGAAAGTACATAGAGTCTAGGATATAGAATAGCCTGTATTTTTAGTAGCTTTCCAACATAATTCCACCAGCGAATGATTAGCTCAGAGAGTGTCTGGTTCCATTCTCAGCATTGTAAGCAACGCATGGAGAGAAGGAAGACGCACGTGGCTTCTGTATACAGCAGACGGACTGAACGCTGTAGAACATTTCCACCACTGTTCCGACGTTCTCGCTTTCTCCTCCAGAGCCCAACAAAATGTCAGATGGAAAGCAACGCTGCTGAAACCTCAGATATTTCTGGCAGGGTCTGTGGAGAGTCATCTTGCCCGGGTCAATACTGTGCCCCCCCCCTCACCCCCCCTCTCTCTCCTGCCTCCCCATTATCTCTATCATATTTTCCCCTGAACAACTTTCAGAAACGGATTACGCATGAACGCAAATTACCTCCAAAATCCTGACTGCTAACCGTAATCTCGGACATTGGATCGCTCTTTTTCCAAGACACACCCAAAACAAGCTGTGGCCACCGAAATGAAGGAGCCAGAGAGAGAGAGAGAGAGAGAGAGAGAGAGAGAGAGAGAGAGACAGAGAGGGAGAGAGAGGGAGGGAGAGAGACAGAGAGGGGAGAGAGAGAGAGAGAGAGAGAGAGAGAGACACGTTTTCAAAACACGAGCTTGAAAGAACACGGAAAGGGAAAAGAAAGAGAGTGAGGGGATGAAAGATGAGAGAAGAAAAACAAAACTGTGAAAAGAGTTGGTTTTGCTACTGAAGAGGAAAAAGAGATGAGATAAAGAAAAAAAAAAAGAAAGAAACAACAGATGTAAAAACAAGAGCAGAAGTGGATGCCCTGAAAATGACCAAATGTCATCTCTCACATTCAGGTCTGGAGAAGTTGACTGGCTCTTCACAGAACATCTTATTGGTCTAGAACATGGTTTTGGGCCAGTACCAGAACCTGCTGGTTTACATAAAATCAGACGCAACGGGCTGTGCTGAGGTGTTTGTCAGTGTTCTTGGCTGTAGGCCTCACAGCCGTGCCTGACAGGTGAGGAACTCAGAGCAGAGCAGTGGGTGCGGGGGGGGGGGGGGGTCTATACGGTGGGGGCTTTTCCAATTTTGGGGGGTCTGGAGGGGTGCCTGTGTCAAAAACACAGCCCACACAATCCCTCTCTTGTGAATGTTATGGTTGGCACACCGCGTGAACGTGTGGTGTGGCAACCCCTGGACCTGTCAACTGAAAAGAGAAACAGCGAGACAGAGAGAGAGAGAGGGAGAGAGAGAGAGAGAGAGAGAGAGAGGGGCGATGCTTAAACTGGACAGCGAACTGCAAAAAAGGTTTCTTTTATGTCATATACAAACCAGGATATTTGAGGAAGAAAAAAAAAGCATGTGTTTGAGGGAGAGGAAAGAGGAAAAGGATGGAGAGAAAAAGAGTACAAAGAGAGAAGAGTTGTAAGGGTTGGACTGAGTTGTCCAACTGCGCTGCCAAGTCAGGATGGTGTAATTGCTCTTTGAAACACGCGCAACCGAGGAAAAAACACCCCCCCCAAAAAAATCGCACCAAAATGACATGCTTGGTTTCAAAATATTGACTCTCTGAAACCAATTAGAGGATGGAGCTCATTATTCACGAAAAAAAAGGAGAGAGAAGGGAAAAGTGCGGCAAATGTTCCTATTTTCCATAAAATTAAAAAAAAAAAAAAAACAACTATAGAAAAGTACTTCATGGCAAGATATTTGTGGAAGTTTCAATTACTGCCACTGCATCCACACCGAGCCTTCAACAGCTCCGCTCTCCACGCCGAGGTGAGAAGACTTGGGAGAGGGAGGAAGGAGTCAGGCCAGAGGGGTCACGCGGAGGAAAAACAAATGGTGCTCCACAGATTCCTCAGGAGGTTCGGTGGAAGTGCAGGGAGAGCCTTTTGGGGGGGCCGGAGGGAGAGAGGTGCAGACAACGGTGCTTGTGTTTCGAGCGTGTTGGTTCGCAGTCGGCGTAAGGGTGTAGGAAAAGATGCTGGTGAACAGGGCAGATGGGTTCAGAGAGCTTGTTTACGTTTCTGCGCTCTGCTGGGTTTCTCACAGGACGACCTTTGACCCGTGCCCATCTGTGATGTGTGAGTGTGTGTGTGCGTGCGTGCGTGAGACTGTGTGTGATTTATTTTGGTAGCGGGACCTCTGCTAGCAGTGGCAATCTCTCCTGGCCAATTAATCTTCAGTGCATGTGTGTTTGTGTGTGTGTGTGTGTGTTCATGTGAATGAGGGAAATATAAACAAGCCTACAGTATGGGTGTGAAGCACCCTGTTGGCTTTCAGTGGATTACTGAAGAGGTATGTTTACTTTTCTAGGTGTGACACGTCCGAAAAAACAATCATCTCACAGTTCTCACTCGTGTAGCCCAGCACTGTGGATTCCATTGCTCTGTTTGAATTCGGCCCCAATTGTCCACGTTTACACCAATCAGCTACGGAAAACCACAGCCCGTTCTGGAGGGATGGAACCCTCGGTGACCGTGACAACAAAGCTGTAAACTTTATGAACAGCACAGCAACAGTTCATCAAAAAAAAAAAACTATTTAAGTTTTACACCACATGCATACTTGAATAGACTATAAAATACCATTGCATTCCATGAAAATTCATCTCAGACAGAACAATATATATACATATTTTTTTTAAGTCAATTTGTGACTTTGTTCTTACATGTGGTAGTATCAGTCAGAACAATATGAAATGGCCTCCTAACAAAGGACAGCAGTCCAATATTGATACCAAAACATCCAAAAAAAAAAAAAAAAAAAAAAAGTTATTTAATGAGGACATCCAGTACCAAAGGAGGCCCCCGTGTTTTTCCGGAAACGACCGTGACTTTCGGTCAAGCGTGCGGCGGGCGTTTGGGCTTAAGGCAAACCTGTTGTGACGTTGAGCTGTGTGGTGTCGGGCGGTTAAAACAGAGTACCAGAGAAAAGCAGTGGGCCTTCCAGGAAGAGGCTGACTCTGTCAATGTCCCTAAGCCTGTTGCCTGGGCCTCTCACTGTGGCTTCACCGTGACCCTAAACACTGTAAGAGGCTTTATGAGTCTGTCGCTGTGTCTCGCTTTAAGCCGTCTCTCTCTCTCTCTCTCTCTCTCTGATTGCTTTGCCCTCTTCGTTCTTTCATGCATTTTTCTCTGCCATTTCTCCCACAGAACTCAGCTTGCTTTGGCTCTCTTTGTCCTAGCTTTCCTCAGCGAGGGTGTTGTAGATATGACTTGAGATGTTCATTCCTCTCCCACCCCCCCCCTCAGTGGGGGCTGGGGGTGGGGGCGGGTCATACACGGTGCCACAGAGGGCTTAGCCCTGCGAAGACGCTCACACAGGGCCGCTGATTGTCCCCCCCGGGGCCAACACGCAGCAGAACCTGCAGAGAACCTGCCTCCACATCTCGGTCAAAAAAAAAAAAAAAAATTAAAAAAAAAAAAAACCCAAACAAAAGTATTTATTTCTCTTTCACAGTTCCCTTTATTCAACGCCATCCTCACTCTCTCGCTCTCCTCTCTCATCTCTCTGACACACTAAATATGAAGTTTTGTGTTCTGAGAGCGACGAAGATCCCACGTACAGGAAACGCATCGACAGCCTAGTGAGTCGAGAAAAGCTTTTTTTTGTTGTTGTTGTTAAATGAATACAAACTGGAGTGTGGTTCCTGGAGCTCTCATCTGTTTGTCTCATTATCTCCCGTGTTCTGAAACCAAATCAATAGACGAGATATTTCTTTGATTATTTCAGTCAGGACTTGTAGAGAGGAAAGTAATTAGTTTTTATTTGGGGTGAACCACTGTGAGTCAGGTTGTTATCTTAGCGTCACATTAACGAGAAAACACAAATCCAAACACAAAGCTCAAATCAGTGCTTTCAACATGGGTTCTTAAGCTCTGCTTAATCACATGATATGTTATGAGAAAACAATCATTCAGATTGTGCTAAGGCATAATTTTGGACTTCACACAGAATCAACCCTCCAAATTAAACAGAGTCACACGCAGCTACAACAAAACCCGCCACCGCTGACATTTTAAGACCTTTCCCAAAACAAGCGCTTCTTGTGGTTTTCATGTTTCAGTTCACAGTATCTCCTTAATTATCTCTCCGTACATAATCGCCCAAGTCAGTTCTCGCCGCCTCTCTCTCTCACTCTCGCTCTCGCTCTCGCTCTCTCCCTCTCACACACACACACACACACACACACACACACACACACACACACACACACTCTTCATTAAACACAAACAAGACAAAAAAGACAGTGAGTAAAATTTCAGCGTGGACTCTTTAGCACATTCCAAAGCAGTGGCCCGCACCAAACACCCGATCCCCACCCTGAGAGAGAGATCCAGAGCCAGGCTCTCTGAACCCTCATAACTGTCCTAATCACGCCCCCCCCCACAGCCCCACCCCCACCCCAACCACAACTGACCACTCATCCTTGGCCTGGTGGATCAGAACTGGTTATATTAAACTGATGACATTAATACCAGTCACATGCTCCTCACTTCTGGAATAGGAAAAGTGAAGCTATAATACAACCTCTGGATAACGTTACACATTGAGATCTAAATAAAGACGCTTTATTCTGGTCTGCATCTGCTGCTCTGCTCTGCTAATAGTGAGGGAGGGAGGGAGGGAGGGTATAAGCCAGATGCCCAAGGAGAGATGGAATCTCTCTTCAAACGTTTAACATTCATAAATATGGAAAGAGAGGAAAAAATAAAAAAAAGCATAAAGCAGGCCGAAGGATGGTCAGGTGTCTTGCCTTGTGTGTGTGTGTGTATGTGTGTGTGTGTGTGTGTGTGTGTGAGAAAGAGAGAGACAGTGACAGAGAGAGAGAGAGAGAGAGAGAGAGAGAGGGAGCGTAGTGTAACACAGAGCACCCTATGACACTTCAAAAGGCGAGTTTCATCATGCCTAAATCCAGTCTGCTACACCCCCTGGCCCCCTCCCCCTCAGTAGAGCCTTCCTCCCTCTCACTCACTCTCCTGTAACACGACACGATCTCACCCAGGCACCCACTGCTGCCAAGTTGTTTCTCTGTGTTTCTTTGTAGTTGCTATGGCGAGGACCAGCCGGTGTATATATATGCGTGTGTGTGCGTGCGTGTGTGTGCGCGCGCACAGGTGTTAGTGTATGTGTGTGTGTGTGTGTGTGTGTGTGTGGTGTGAAGTCTCAATTCTAAGTGGGGAGGGATAGGAGGATCAAGGTCACACTCACACACACGTATACACACATATTGGTCTCTAACCCCTTAACAAGGCCCTGTGTTGACATGGTCCTGGTGTTCACTGGACACAGACACAGAGGGAGTTCTGTTCATCAATCCAGTATTTACACAGAGTATGCATGTGTATGAGTGTGTGTGTGTGGTGTGGGGGCACTGTGTATGTGTGTGTGTGTGTGTGTGTATGAGTGGGGCAGGGGGAAGCACACAGAGCCAGAGGGAATAGGCAGGCGTTTGTTTAAACAAGGTCAATACATCCACCCAACCACCCACACAAACTCTCTCTCTCTCTCTTTCTCTCTCTCTCCGACTCCTTCTCTCATTCTCTCTCTCTCATACACACACACACACACGTGCACATGTGCACGCGCGCACAATGAGAGAAGCGTGCGGCGGTGTGTGTGTGTGTGTGTGTGTGTGTGTACTCAGACTGTATATGGCAGTGTGCAGGCCTGGCTCTGGTAAAGCTCTCTCTCTCTTTCTCTCTCTCTTTCTCTTTTTCTCTCTCTCTTCCTCTCTCTCTGTGTTTCTGTCTCTCTCTCTCTCTCTCTCTCTCTGTTAGTGTAGCAGCAGACAGTGGCTCTTAGTGAATTCACTCAGGAACAGAGCCTGTATCATGTTTACCGCAAATAAACTCTCTAAACCAACCTAACCACACGTACACACGCTGTCCAGTTGTTTTCTCGCAGGCCTGGAGAAACTGGAATCCCTGACTGAAAAAAAAAACCCTTTATTTTCAGATCTGTTTACAGTGAAATAAAGGTCGTCAGTTTGGCTGAAGCATTTCTGGTCCTGACCTTAAAGTCAAAACTCTGACAAGTTTCGGCTGGAATCCGTCGTGTTTTTGGAGAGAATTTCGTATTCCTGTTATTTGGCGCTTCGGCCTTCGCTGAGCTGCACACGAACTGAGAGCGCAGTGGACAGAAAGCTGCACAATTCTCCTCAAAATGAACTCTAAAAAAAAAAAAACAGCAAGCATCGACAAACCTGCAGGTAAAGCACGACGGAATATGAAAAGATGAAGGAAACATTAACCTTTAAAGTAAAAAGAAAACAATAAAATTACACCTGAACTATGTGTTTGCTTGTAAGACTCATATTTCCAAAGGAAAGAGTGATATCTGTCTGTTGTGGAGAGAGAGAGCGTGTCCTATCCATAGTGTGCAGGCAGTCACAGTATAGTGTGAGAGCACACAATTAAGCTGGTTAAACATGGACACACACACACACACACACACACACAAGAGAATGCTGTAGCCAGATGGGTCCAGGACTTACACGTATCCTAGCAACGGGTGTGCCAATTACACTCTGCCCCCAGTAAGGGTTAGTTGCTGAGCGGAGGGGAGAATCCTTTGGTTGGCCCTCTGGTGGAGTTTGTACAGGAATACATAACATTCCTCACAGATCCCAACTCCGTAAATTAGACTTATCCAAACAAGCGGTTTAAACACTGTCACTTTTGTTTCACTATTGTTTGTCTGGCTACTGTAAGTTTGTAGTTACGAGGTATCTGTTTTGGCAGGCTGACATATGACTTTTTGATCTGCAAACTACTTTTTTTCTCTTCTCCTCCTCATTGTTGGTTTTTAACTCCTCTTCTTCCCTGTATTCTTTAGCTTTTACACATTAACTGATGCTCTCTGATGTTGACCTGCAGGAGGACGTGATTACGTTGTTTATCCAAATTTAATGACCTCTTCGTTAAAAAAAAAAACAAAAAAACTTTTTCCCTTAAATTACACTCATCTACACCTTGTCACACCTATAATTTCACTTCACCCAGAGAATCTGTAAAAACACACACACACACACACACATGCCCTCACTCTCATCTACTCCTTGTCACACCTATAATTTCACTTCTCCCAGAGAATCTGTAAAAACACACAGACACACACACATACATACACACATACACATACATGCACACACACATACACACACACACATACATACATACACACACACACACACATGCCCTCACTCTCATGTGCCAACTAGGGCAGATCCCTGTCAGTCGTGCCTGTTAAGTAGCAGTGCTGGGGGAGAGAGAGAGAGAGAGAGAGAGAGAGGTTCAGAACTTCTGTGCACGTTAGCGTGTTAGGACATGGCTATGCAAGAATGTCTGATGGGTGATGACAAAGAGAGGGAGAGCTAAAGAGAGAGAGAGAGAGAGAGAGAGAGAGAGAGAGAGAGAAGGAGGGAAAAACAGAGAGAGAATTCAGAGCTGTGGAACAGCTAACTAACTCTAACTAAGCTCGCCTTTTCAGAGCAAAATCCTCCCTTACGCCTGCTTATCTGTATCCCACTGAGAACACAGACCAACGACCAAAAAAAAAAAAAAAAAAAAAGCCAAAGCCCTCGGCTTTAGCCAAAACAAGCTCTTTTGATGAATGAGCTCCTGAATAGCAAGTGAGAAGGGCCACAATGGTGGGGCAAATGCTGACATTAAAGAGACATAATTATGTTCACACACACACACACACACACACACACAGACAGAATGAAAGAGTACAGTACATCCCTTTAGCTATCTTACACCTAAGAACACAAGACGGGAGGCTCGTCAGTGGTCGTGGTTGAATGGCCTTGTTTTCTTGTTGACACAATGCCTCTGACAGGCAGGGTCTGTCCCATCACACCGTGCCGAGGACAGATGGCAGCTGGAGCATCACACGGCAACATCACAACGCAAGTTAACTCCTCAGACGCCACCCCTGGGGCTCCGAACGGGCAACGTCGGGATTGGTTCTGACCGGAAGAAATACCTGTCTTTTTCTTTCCCTCCCAGTTCTTCAGTGATGACGGAAAAGCAAATAAACAATGCCTAATTTTCGTTACTTATACCCCCACCCCCAGCCCCCCACCCCACCCCCACCCTCTTTTTGTGTTAGGGTCACACAGCAGTGTTGCTGCAATAACAGTCAGCAACAGTCACCAAAATAGAGAAAGCATTTTGAGTGGGTGGACTATAGGATTATATGGGGAAAGGTGTTAGCAGGCTGGCTAACGATGACATGGCTTGTGTTTGGTAAACAGACCCGCTGTTAGGTTTCAGGTTGTTACAGCATTCTGTTTGACATCATAAAGGGCAGCTGAGTTCACTTCAATTCCTAGATGACCGGCGTGACTGTGGGTTTTTAGGATAATCTGTCTATCAGCTCCTGAGCAAAGCTTCAAAAATCAGGTGAGACCTTTCTCAAGCCAATTTGTTTACTTAACTACTAACCAGAGCCAAGGCGGAGTGAAAATGTCACGGGTCTCACGTCTCTCTCTCTCTCTCTCTCTCTCTGCCTCTCTCCCTCTCTCTCTCTCATTCTCTCTCTCTCTCTCTTTCCCTAGCTTGAGATGACTCTGTTCTAAAGTTATTTCATTACTTCACACCACTTCAGTCATAAGAATGTGGAATATGATATTTTTGTATACAAAAACAAAAAACAAATCGTGTGTAAACAATCACGCCATCAGATTATCCGAGATAGCGTTCTCCCTTCCAAGAAAAACCCAAAATGCGGACAAACCGGTATGGGTCTAAAACAGACCACTACAGCGCCTTATTATGCGTCCTCACACGCGCACCGTGCCGGTCGCCGCTTAAGCGGTTAGTCATTAACACCCAGGAGTGGTCATCATGCTCACTCTTACTACTCCCATTCAGGCAAAGCCAGCGACCAAAGCCGAGAGGCTCAGATATGTCCTGTTGCAAAACCTTTTGGGATGGGGGGGGTTGGAGGGTCAACATAAAGAAATGAATAGCGGAATGAGAAAATCAGGAATGAATTACACTGCTGACAATAGTCTTAGTGCGACATACGATCGGCTGAACCTGGGCCTGGGCCTGGGCCTGAACCTGAACCTGAGCCTGCGACTGCGACTGCGGTTGGTCAGCGGTGCATTAAAAGGCAGAGGTTGAGACTCAAAGAGAACAAGGCCCCGTTTTCCTCCCCTCTCCCTGCCCCAGGCTCCGCTCTGTTCCGCCACGCTGGGCAGCCGCTGCCATTCATGCTCTGATAGAGTGCATACACAAAGGCCTGCCTGGACCAGGCCTATTAAATATTGACAACACCCCCCCCCCCCAACACACACACACACACACACACACACTCGCATACACACACATATACACACACACACACACACTCGCATACACACACCCACCCCCTCCGTCTGCACTGACAGGCCATGATCAGCTCTCTCTCTCTCTCCCTCTCTCTCTCTGTATGAGAGAGGAGCTGTCGGGCGAGAGCTATAAACTTAGCCGTGTGTTCTGAGGGATCACATGACATAGCCGGGTGCTAATTGGGGTTCGTTTTACACTGCTGTAGCCGGGACACCGTGCCGGGCGGTGTGGGGGGTTTGTACGTCTTTGAGGCTGCAGGTAGAAAACGAGCGCTACTTTATTCGACGTGTGAGAGCAGAGCTGAGAATTCACAGCTCTAAAACTGGGCGGCCTGTCGCGAGGTTCGGAGTGAAAAGGCATGAGCCAGCGCAAAAGTCAAATCTGACTTTATATCAACTGAAGGGTTTTTTTTTTTTTTTTTTTTAGCAAACTGCACTAACCCTAACTGATATTCTTCTATGTAAAAAGGGCATAAATGCAAATGGACACCTCATCATAAACTTCAGTTTCATATCAAAACCTCATTCTAATTAAAGTTGTCGCTCTCATCTCTAAAGAAGATACACGTCCCAGCTAGCATGAGCTATAGGATCCATCCGGTAGCCCACTCCTTCCTGTCAGGTGATGAACACACTTTTTGTGGTTACAGGTCTCAGGTTCTGTTTCCAGGGTCAGGTCTGTAAGTGACACTGCTCTCCCCTGGCTTAGGTGACCAGACAAAAAAAAAAAAACAAAAATCTCTTGATCTCTTGTTTGGGACACACTCTACAGAAACCACACAAACATCATTGCGCGTAAAAAAAAAAAAAAAAGGGGGCCTTCTGAACCAGAGAGGTCACACGATTCCCTCAGACGTAGATGATTTGGCGCGATTACACAGCATCATCGGGTTACCTTGACGACGGGGTGCCCTCCCATAGTAGCTTTGATGGCCCCTCTGCTTCCCTCCGTTTCGTAATGTGCTCGGTGGTGCGCTTTGGGATGAACCTCGATCTTCAGCTCGTATTGGCCAAACTGACTCGGTAACGGCCAATCCAACGGAGGCAAGGAGGACGTCCTGTAACCACACAACACGCATACAGACGGAAAGACAAAGGAGAAAACATATGGACCGATTACCACATAGTTTACATTCAAAAGTCAATATCATTCATCCAGAAAACAGAAGGACAGTTAACCTTTACACAGTGTTAGTGGCACAATAGACATGGAAGATAAAACAAATTCTGAATGAAGACACCTTATACTTTTTAAACGCAGAGACATCCTGTTTTAACAAAGCCAGTGTGAGAGGAACAGCCCGTTCAAGGTAAACCAGCCACACAACCATTTACTGGATACAGTTTATGAAATACCATGTGTGTTAGTCAAGAGCTTCTGCGACTGTATTTTTGCATATGTTAAAAAAAAAAAAAAAAAAATGTCAACCTGTGCAAGTCATTGCTATATGAGGTCCACAGTAAATCAAGCAGAGCTGTCATGTGTCAGTGCTGAAGAGCCTGATTAGAGAGGTGTGTGTGTGTGTGTGTGTGTGTGTGTGTGAGAAGAGGCCAAACGGCAGTGAATCACGGTGTCTGGGACTCTCCAGGATACAGTCACATTAGCTCTATAAAGCAATAACACAACTGTGTGTCATCTAAAGCAATAACACAACTGTGTGTCATAGGTCAAGCAGAGAGAACTAGGTGAATCACTCTGAGTGAACGGGCAAAGGGGAGATATGGACACTGCCGCCAGTGTTCACCCTGAAGTGGTTTTTTTTTTTCTATGTTCAGTAAGTAGGCTACAATCATATTGAAACAGCTGCTCTCTAAGATAAACACAGCAATCCCTCCTGCTTTTCATAGGCTACCTCTGTGAGTGTGTGTGTACGTGTGTGTGTGTGTGTGTGCGTGTATGCACAACATAGCCCAGGGTGATACACACAAAGACTATCAAAATTTACAGTACCTGACCAGCAACTCCCAAACAGTAACTGTGCCTCAAGTTAGACAAATATTGCATTAATTATCCAGAAACTCTGTGTGTGTGAGTGTGTGTGCATGTGTGTGATGTGTGCGCGCGCATGTGTGTGTGTGTGTGTGTGTGTGTGTGTGTGTGTAAGTGTGCATGCACGCATGTATGTGGTGTGTGTGTTGCAGGTGCTGATTGCTTCAACTACTGCTCCAAAGCAAACATGTGGCTAGAGGTAGGTGGCTGGTGTGGGTGTACTGGCATAAAGTAGATCACAGCCATCATGAGCTGTGTATGTTTTTAATTACAATAGTGTAGCAGCCTCTGAAGAAAAGAACATATAACAGTGGAAGTGCCTCTGTATCCGTGTGGGGGGAAAGAAAGAGAGAGAGAGAGACAGAGAGAGGGAGACAGAGAGGGAGAGAGAGAGAGACAGAGAGAGAGGGAGACAGAGAGAGAGAGGGAGAGAGAAAAAGAGGGAGAGAGAGAAAGAGAGAGGGGGAGAGAGCAAGAGAGAGAGAGAGAGAGAGAGAGAGAAAGGGAGAGGGAGAGAGGGGAGAGAGAGAGAGAGAGAGAGAGAGAGAGAGGGGAGAGAGAGAGAGAGAGAGAGAGAGAGAGAGAGAGAGAGAGAGCGGGTGAGAGAGAATAGTAAGTGCACATTGGCTCCATTGGCTTGAGGATATGTTATGTTTTATTCTGGCTCAAATCATAAAATTTCCCAGCACTGTTGGCACACATTATCAGAGCTGACAAATCTTACCACAGTTTTCCCTTCCACCTAAACCTCATCAACAACACTGCCTTCTTTTCTGTCACTCTTTTGGCTCACAGGTGAACGAACTCACCGAAAAGCTACACAAACCCAGCATATTGGACCTAATTCACACCACTCTAGAGTCACACACACACCAAAAGCAAACTTTTTTTTTCCCCCCCGACCAAGAAAACTTTAACTAGAGTTGACAGGTACAATGAATGAGCCACTCATGCTCTCTTTTCTTCTCTCTGTCCAACTTTCCAAAAGTGTGAACACAATGGGTCGTAGGAGAAACCCGCGGCTGTGCTTTTGTTGGAGTGCTCTCTCAAAACACAGAGGGAAGGCCGATGAAAAATGGAGTGACATTTAGAGACCGGGGAGTGAAAAAAAAAAAGAAAAAAACGGAGGCGCGTGTTTTTGACATTTTGGTCAATAAGGGTATTGTATCACATTCTTTTCACAAGTCTAACTGTCTGGTCCTCGTGAATTAAAAATTTCGAGCGCATTTCTAGCATTTTCTATCGGCGAGCGGAACAGGGGCAGAATGCTACAATAGCCAACACTTCATTTCGTCTGCTGCAGCCACAACAAACCGTGGCCGTACAGTTGTATGTGTAACGCTGTCAGAAACCACCAGTAGGACTTTTTATTTATCCCACTGCCCCCCCCCCCTCCCCCCCGCTTTCTCTCTCTGCCTTTCTTTCTCTGCTCTCCGTTTCTCCTTCTCTCTCTCTCTCTCTCTCTCTCTCTTGCTAGACATTTAAGCTCCTTTGTGGGTATTTCTTTGCCCTCCCTCTCCACCTCTCTCTCTCTCTCTGCACTCTCTTCATCCTCTCTTGTTCTCCCTCTCTCCTGTGAGATGACATAAACCAGGAAGTGTGTGAGGCCCACTGCCATGGTAACCAGAGAGGAGCATCAGGGGAAACATGAAGCCGGCATTGACCTGGCTGACAGCAGTTTGAAATATCGTAACCTCTCTCCAGTGTCCGTCACTCTTCGTCCTATTAGCCTACTTTCATACAACCCTCTCAACACACACACACACACACACACACACACACACACACACACATACACACACACACACGAGCGCGCGCGCATTGGAAGCATACTTCTGTTTTGTGAAGGTAAACAATACTGTGAGAACAGACAGACCAGACTAATCCCTAACCTTAACCCTAATGCGAAACTTAAATTGTTGGCACTTGCAATAAGATTTGCCCTAAAAACAACTGGGATTTCACAAATTACTATCATTCATCTAGGGGACCACCATAAAAAGCCATGTGCTGGTTTAACACACACGCAAACATGCACACACACACACACGCGCGCGCACACACACACACACACACACACACATACACATACACACACACACATACACACAGCGGCCATCTGTTCAGCCAGGCTTCCAGAACTTTCAACTGCAAAGCGGCCTTCCAGTTGTCTCCAAGGAGTTGGTGTAGTGTGATAGCAGTGTGTCAGGGTGACAGTGTTCTCACATAGCGGCATCATGTGTCACGGCCCTGTTAGACCTGAGAGTGAAGTACAGTGTTTTCTACCTGCCTCACCATCACCATCACATAAGACATTCCTCCTCTGCTCTATAGGCCCTGCTCACTGCTTTCCACTTATAGACTGACCTTGTGTGTGTGTGTGTGTGTGTGTTTGTGTGTGTGAATGTGACATTCTATTTTCTGTATGATTAACACAGCTCTGAAGTAATGTGAGTACAGCTTACATATGCGTGTGTTTGTGGATGTGGTATGTGTGTGTGTTTCTGTGTGTGTGTGTTTCTGTGTGTTTAGAAAATGATCCAGTGTTACACTAAAGATTGCCACACTTTGACATTGTCTAAAGAGTTAAACTAAGGAGTTTAAGAGAGACTGAAAGAGTTCATTTAAAACAGATGCGTTTGCTGTAGCGTGTGACTGTGTGTGTGAGCGTGTCCAGGGGTGTGTTCCTGCCTGCGTGTGAGGTTTGTTTTGTTCGTGGATCAACAGCTGAGGAAGCAGGTCACAGAGTCCATGTGTGGAGAACCCTCGACTGATTATTTAGGCATGTCTCTCTGTGTACATGTGGTGTGTGTCTGTGTCTGTACATGTGTGTGTGAGTGTGCCTAAACTAGCACTGGGCGGTATAAAGGTATTACAGTATACCGGGGTATTCAGAAGTCCGGAAGGTAAGATTTTCAATACCGTCAAAAATACAGACGGTCCTCTTTCTATTAAACTGATACAGAGATGCTGTATTGAGGTAGGGTGACCAGATGTCCAGCTTTGCATTGTGGGTACACAGCATTCTGACCCTTTGTCCCACATCCCGCATACTGAGATGATGTCCTGCATTTTCCTTGGTCATCTGGTTTTTAATCGTCAGAAATAAGAACACATGGATGTGTTCTTTAACCCGCCAGGCACACGAGACGCCTACACCGTAGCGGCATAGTTTCTACTCTGTTTTAGTGATGTGTCGTTCGTGAACGATGCGTTCATTTTGAACAAATCTTTTGTATGACTCGGGAGTAACAAGTCTTCTAAGTGAGTGATTCGTTCATTTTCTCCACAGGCCGCCCACGCGTGCCACTCGGGTTCGGCTTCGTTCACAAACAGACCTTTCGGGTCTGTGTCTTCCATTGACTTGCCACATGGCCGCTGCACAGGCTCAGTGTAGGAATGAGTGAATCGTTCATGACTCATAACTGTGGGTCTTCAGGTCCTGAGTCTCTAGTTCACTTGCCACATGGCCGCTGCACAGGCTCAGTGTAGGAACGAGTGATTCGTTCACGATTCTTAACTATGGGTCTTCAGGTCATGAGTCTCTCATTCACTTGCCACAGGGCTGCTGTGCAGGTTCAGTGTAGGAATGAGTGATTCGTTCATGAATCATAACAATGGATTCTTCAGATCTTTCACTCATTATTCATGTGGTTACAGCAGTAACATGACCAATGCTATTATTACTGGTGAAGAGAGCTATCTAACGTTAGCTGGATAGCTAACGTTAGCTATGTAGCTACTGAATGGATGTTTAGTGCCTTTCCGTTGGAACGAGTTCATAGACTACAGGTCTTCGATGACCAAGTAGGCTAAAGTTAATAGCTATCGTAGAATGATACTATTTTATAGATAGGCGCAGCGCTCTTACACAGGCAAATTAGGTAATCAGTCATTTCAACTGAATAACTCAGTAGACTATGGTCCAAAAGGTTGCTTAAGAGCTTAACAAAAGTGAACCTGTGTATTATATTTTACCAAGTGAAGCAAACCATGTTGCTCTTAGTGTTTGAGAACCATCATTCTGTCATCACTTAGATGACAGCTACAGTGAAACATTAGCTCCAATGAACGAAATGAACGAATGATTTGTAAAAAGACTGATTCATTTTACTGAACGAGATTCAAAGATCCGAGTCAGTAAAAAGATCCGAACTGCCATCACTACTCTATATAATAGCGCTAGGTCAAAAGCAGCAACCTGGCTTACCGGTATACAAATGCAACATAGCCAAGCTTTTCTAAAAGCCTGGCTTTCATCCAATGGCTGACAAGAGAGCAGTGAAGGCGGTCATCAAGAGGCTGTGACGGCTGTCAATCAAATTGTGCAGACGTGGGGCCAGTGAACTCCTCTGCTACGTCACAAAAATCAAACTTAAACAAACTATGAAAGCTATGAAAGTAAGAGCTACCAGGTGAAAATGTTCTTTTAGTAAAGAAAGGGCCACGACATGTTCCTGCGTGTCCTTACTTAACTTTTATCAGTTAAGGAATAACAAAATTATATTAGCCTACTTGTCTCAACATTTTATGCTTCCGAACGATATCACATATGATTGCTCTAACATTGCGAACGACTTAAGTTCACTGACACTGTCTAACATGCAATTAGCCTACTTAAAATAAACACCTATACTTTGTCCTCTAGTCGATTCCACAGGGCACCAGTTAGGCCATCAGCATTCCCTCCCTCGTACACAACTGTATAGAATGAAAGAAAATGAAAGTAACCTGTACAACATGAAAAAATAAATGCGTGTATGGAATCGATATTCATCATATAGTCGTAAAATTACGAGGACTTTTAGATAACCACTGGCCTATTAACCAGCGGCTGCTTCTCTTTATGTTTTTTCTTTATCTTTTTTCTTTTTTACACAAATGCTGTCATATACCGTATACCCTGATGAAATGTAAGGAAGGTATGAAGGTACGATAAACTAGATACCGCCCAAGCCTAGCATACACATGTACGCGTGTGAGAGAGAGAGGGAAAGAGAGAGAAAGACAGAGAGAGGAGGGGACAACATTCATAAAAACCTGACGTTATCTCAGGTTGCTTGCTCCTGAGAATTTTCTGTGATTACACATAATATACATTCTACAGCGTCTCATGTAAAAGAACAGCTTTAATACCTTTAACTATCATTGTTTGGTTGGTGTTTGGTTTGTCTTGTCTTTGTGTCATTCTTTTGCCTGCAGTCATGCAGGAGAGCAGAAAAATCTATTCCAACCGTTCAAAAAAGGCCATAATGTCTGAACCTAGCAGTACAACTATTCAAGATCAGCAATATCCTTAACTGCCACAGGCACCTGAACTCCGAACTTTCATCTCGCCCTTTCTGATATCAGCTCAACTCTACAGCCTTATTAGCCCTCCCTACCAGATCGGGCCATCTCTTGAAATCAAGTCTAAACTGTGTTTATCTACACTGGGTCGATGAACATTTTTATGGTTGCCATCACCTTGACCTACTAATGTTTACAGCCCATGAGCCGCTAATGACGTTTACCGCTGATAGAGGCACTTTCAAAGCCGAGATGAGTAGGTGTCAAAGTGTACCATTAGTTGTACCTGAAGATAGGTGTGTGTCCTGGTTTGGGTTTATTCCAGGTGAAATGAGAGGGGACAGAGAGGAACTGCTCTCCAGGTCCGTCTTTCTTCAGACCATGTAGAGCGTCCTCGGCAGGCGAGTCCAATAACGGGGACACGTTCCCCGACTCGTCCAGGGTTAAGTCTCCTTTCCCCGGCTGCACCGCAGCCGTTCGGTCCTGAGACGTCTTCCGGGTCTTGGAGGGGATGTCAGCTTCGGGGCAGCACTGAAATGTGGACATCCCCCCCGCGGGGCTCCCGATCCAGGTGTCTTCGGTGACGCTGCCTCTAGGGGAGGGTCCGGGGGTGGGCGTGGGGGAGTGATGCGGGGACACGGAGCCAGGGTAGCAGATGTCAGCGCTGGAGTGGCGTCTCTTCCCACAGGGGGAGGTGGGACGGGACGAGGGACGCGACGGAGAGCGGGGGCTTAGCCAGTTCTCGTCGGTGACACTGGTGCGGGGCGAGTGGCAGGGGGACTGACGAGGCGAGAGCGACCGGGTGTGGGCGTGGCCGTGGGCGTGGCCGTACGTCGGGTGATGGTGCTGCCACTGTTCCTCCACTGGGCCGGCTTGCGGGGAGCACCCGGGCGAGGTGAGGGGCGAGCCCAGCGTGAAACGGGCCGCCGCTTCGTTCAGCTCCGAGTCCACGTCGTCATACACGTGCGAGAAGGACTCGCAGGACGAGGCGTCAGAAAACCAGCTCCTGGAGGACAGGCTGCTGCAGGGGCTCGGGCTTAGAGACGAATCCCGGTATGAGTGATCCAGAGGCAGGTAGAGGTGGTCCCTGGACAGGGGCCGTTCCTGGTAATCCCCGTCCGGGCCTTTCCCTCGCATCTCGTCTTCGCTGGCGTCCATCTCCTGCTGGCAAGAGGGCGAGATGGAGGTGATTTGAATGCTGGGACATTCGAAGGCTTTGGGTGGGCCCCCTCCTCCGCCACCACCTCCTCCTCCTCCTCCTGCAAGAGGGTTGTATTTGGAGTCCTGCAGCGTATCATAGCTGGGGTCGTACGGCTTGTGCTGTAGCCGTGGCGACGTGGAGATGATCTGGGAATGAGCCTGCAGACCGTGCCGCGGGATGCCGATAGATGATTGGTTGACCACAGATGGGGGCTGGCCCACGTTCAGAATGTAGAATGAAGTGGTGTCATCGGGTTCCAGGTCTGAGAGAGACACAACAAACATAATGAGTTCACAGTGTGTGTGTGTGTGTGAGAGAAATTCAGTCCAACTATGGACGCTCTTCTTTTTCATTCACATCATCTTTTCTACCTCCAGAAACAACATACAGGGTTTAAAAAAATCAATAACTTCACCAGAAAAGTGAACATGAAAGCAACAGGGTCTCTAATGCACAAAAGAACAGGACAGAACCATTACGACAAAATCAAATCGGCACATTCAAATAAACTTTATACTTTATATCATTATAATGTAACAAGAACACTGTGCTGAATGTTTGTTTAGCATCTGCTTCCATTTCAGATAATGTGAAGGGGACATTTACTGTGTTAAACATCAAGTGTAATCTGTAATCCAATAGAGCAGGCTGTATGAAGCTATATACACGAAATTACCCCTCTTCAGCAACACCGTCATAACCATTGTTTACTTTGTTTTGTTCTGTCTCCCTCCCTTTCTCTGTTGGCATGCCAGGGGAGCGATAAGACGGATGAAAGCGGGCAGTTATCTCCGTGCTTTTATTGGTGTGGTGTTCAGTTAGCCTTGAACACAGAAGACTTTTACCTGCCTGCAAACAAGCCAGAGGGGAATAACCACAGACTTACTACTGGCAGTGCAGGCTACAGTGAAGGGAGGATTATAGCCAGAGTACAGCCAACATGTCAATGGCAAACAGAGAACAGGGCACAGAGAGAAGGGGGGGGGGGGTGGCAGAGAGAGAGAGAAAGAAAGAGAGAGAGAGAGAGAGAGAGTGCTGGTGAATGAGAGAAATGAGTGGAGCAGCAGATGTACTGTAGTCCAGAAGGGACAAACCTCTGAACATCTGTAGTCTGGAAACAGATTCACACTGTGGCGTGTGCTCATGGCTGTCAGCACCACACAGTGAGACAGGGACCCTATTAATAACACAGGTCAGGCTGCTGCCACCCACACACACACACACATACTCACACATACACACACACACACACACACACACACACAATGCACGTGTAAATGCACACATGCATTCTCAAAACAGATACACTAACAGCCACACACACACACACACAGTCATTTTGTTCATATGTTTTCACAGTCAATACACACTCTCTCATGTACAAACTCACACACACACACACACACATACACACACACACTAACATACATGTTGGCATTCTGTTCATATGTTATTTTCACACTCAATACACACTCTCTCTCTTAAACTCGCACACAGCACACATTTTCACACACTAATATTCACCCACAGACACACATACGTGGGCTAGTATCACGTCAAGCTTATACATACTTATACTGTCTCACCCAGACACACAGACTTTACATGTGGTATTTTCACACCCAATATACACTCTCTCTTACACACACAATGCATACATTTTTATACACAACTACACACTCACATAGACCGAGACACATACATGTGGACTACATTCACATGCAAACACATGCATATTCATCACATTAACACACACACACACACACACACACACACACACACACACACAGCCTACTGTGTGTGTTTAATGTCTCCCTGTTCTATTAAAAGTTACTGATGATTCTCCAGTAATAAGGAATAGCAAAGACTGTCAGGGTCTAACAGTGAACACTCTTAACAGTGGGCACATACTGTAAGGCCCACTTGAAAAGAGCCTGTTGAGAGAGCCTTGTGTTACATCTGAAATTGTGAATTAGGACTCACAGAACACTGTGTCTTAAATAATTATATACTTACACAAAAACCAGCACAACTTGCATGAGCTTGCGTAATAACAAAAGACATATGCCACATTGCACGACAATAAATGACACTTAAGTAACAGTTCAAAAGTTTGACTACAGTTCATTTGTGCAAAGTCACTGGGGAGGCATTGTAGCATGTTTTCTGGTTTTGGAATACATCTAGCAGGGAGCTAGCACATTCTAGAGACAGTGACTCTAGAAAACCGACTCGTGTACACTCTCGACAGAACGAAAACCGGCAGGATGACCGGTAGCGTGCAGAGGCCATGGAAAAGGCGACGGCGGCGACGACCTCAAAAGGTACGGAGGCGAAGCGTCCAATTCTTTCGACTTTTTCATTACGCAATTCGAGAAATACTGTGGTAAGCATAAGCCACATCCTCCAGCACAGAGCTGTCTGGAACCGTACGAAAGGAAGTGTGTCCCATTTTCTCTGCTGTTCCTTCTCTCTCTCTCCCTTTCTCTCCTCTGGTGTCCTCTCTCATGCTTCTTTTTCTTTCCCTCTCCCCCCACCCCCCTTTCTCTTCTCTCCCTCCCTCCATCTCATTCAAATGATTCAGAGAGACTTCTTCGGGGACTGCCGGCGTCCACATTAAAACGATATCACTGTTCAGTCAATGTCTCTGTGCACGTCACTGCAATGTGGTTTGTGAGACTTGTTCTTTGCCAAACTGATGACAAGAGTCTGTTGGCTTTATTATTTTTATTTCATTCTACTGGCAGGGTGTCTCAGTTTTTTCTCCACGTGCTTTAAAGAAACTGATGGCTTTGAGTCTGTGAGTGTTAAAACAGCCGTGGAGTAGGCTACCTCTTGTTATTGTTAATGTGTCAAATTAAAAAAAAAATTTAGTGATACAGGCATTTTGAATCCCAGACTGCCTCTCCTTCTCTCTCTCTCTCTCTCTCTCTCTCTCTTTCCTTCTCTCTCTGGGTACTGAGGCACTTGTGATGA
Organism: Chanos chanos; assembly: GCF_902362185.1. Lineage (NCBI taxonomy): Eukaryota > Metazoa > Chordata > Actinopteri > Gonorynchiformes > Chanidae > Chanos > Chanos chanos. Next base: position 5,679,570 of record NC_044496.1, on the reverse strand, counting down.
CTTTATTTATAGATGTCTCACACACACATACACACACACACCCACACACACCCCCACGCACACATACACACCCTGCCTGTCATAAGACACACATATCCGTTGACGAATGAGCTTGACAGACAGGAGGGAGAAGGAGAACTGAACCTGTCATGGGACTTAGTTTGTTGTTCCAGCCCAGGCCTCTAATGGAGGTAAGACACATGGCATCTCTCTCTCTCTCTCTCTCTCTCTCCCTCTCTCTCTTTTTAAATGATGCATAGACTTAACTACAGCAGCAAGACGACCTGAATGCTTTTTAGCATAATAACTTGCAATTAGCATACTAGTATTTGTGCAGACAATGTAATCCACAGTCAGCATAAAACAAAGCAAAGACAGAAAACAGTAGGCGGTGTAGATTGGCTTTGATATGAATTTAGGCTTATAAAATTGAGCCATGATGCAATACAGGTGCAAAAAATCAAGAAGAAGAATTGAACAATAAGTGAAGAATACTCGGTGAAAACACAGACACACACACACACACACACACACACACACACATTTTCTCTGGGCCTAGATTCAGCCTTCTGTACGTTCAGCTAGACTTCAATTAACATGAATAGCCTTCAATATGGTTTGCCTTCCTCGTCAACAACCAGTCTTTCATCCCCACTTCCAAGTTAAACATGAGAAACAATGCTGTTGTTGTTTTCCCCTACATTTACATATCTTATTTCATTTGCAAGGCAGGCAAGCTGTTCATTAATTACTCCAACAGTGGCTGCCAATTCATTAGCATGGCTAGGCGAAAGAATAAAGCAACAGAGAGATGCAGGAGACAGAGAACAACAAAAACAGGGACAAACTGTGTCTCCAACAGGCAGTCTCTACTCCAAAGACAGTCTGTGTCTGTGGTCCCCCCCAAATAATATTCTGATTCATACTAGGGAAAAGACAGCCAAAGGGGAGATACTCTACTGAGACGCAAATGAGCAAGAACCTGACAGCATAGCTGTCTCCTGACTCACTGGAGTTTGAGATAGTATTTACAGAGGAAAGGCTGTAGTGTTTCTCTATGATCATTACAACTGAAGGAGAAAACTCAAGGCTCTTTAGGGTCGCGTTATTTGGGGGGGGGGGGGGGGGGGGGGGGTTGCACATGCTAATAATTTATACGTCTGTCAGCTAATTTGATCCATTTTTAACGCTAATGCTAATCATATGCTAATCACAAGCCATGAAGGTTAATAATTGTAATACACTGAATCGGGCATTTATAATCACCTCTGTTAGAAAGTATATGTATATATATGATGAAGGCATACACATAGTAATTAAGTAGGTGATCAGATGACAGCTATACTAGGCATTAGGAACACTCCAAAGCTCCTGACACAAATAAACCTTCTGCTAATCTCCAGCCTCTTTTTAACAGAGCGAAGGGAGGTGTTGTGTGTTTGGGGTGGGGGGCGGGTTTCGACTCGTCTCCTACCCATCCCCAGCAAAAAACTCCACTCCCACTCTGTCATATGATACGGGTCGAAGGGGGCTAAACTGTCCGCCAAGTGGGAAAGCCCCTTGTCCCAGTCAGGTCAGCCTGCTCTGAAAAACAACCGAATAAAAAAAAGAGGGGTGCGTGATGAGGGTGACTGGACAGGATGAGAGAACGAGGGGTCAGCCATGGTGTACGTGGACCAATCTGGTCTCTGGAGAATAGGCTAGAATCCGGACTCGTCGGCTGGTTGAAGACAAGTTGACAGAGGACGAGGAGACGAGTGGAACTAGCTTGTGTCGATCCAGTTCACCGCGTATTCGCACATCTGGTTCTCACACGTGTTTGAAGCATACGAGTCGAGCAGTCCTGTCCCACTTAGCTTTTTAAGTTCCATTTCCTGCTACCACTGTACATGGTAATGCGTCCAACATCCTCAAGTGATATATGCTATTCATCAACATTAACGGTACGTCTGAGATCTGACAGAAAGGAGTCATCTCCCCTTAATGTTTATGGGATGTTCAATCTGACAGAAGTGGCGTAACAGACAGATTAAGATTAAGATTGCTCTTTCGAAAAGGGATCTGATAGAACAGAGTGAGACACGCTGGTCTGAAAAAGAAGCAAACAGTTGGAGGGACATCAAGAGAGAGATTGTCCAAAGAAACAAACAAAAAAAAAAAAAAAGAGATAAGACTGTTGTTTAAATGATGTGTTAGCCTAGCTCAAAACAATCCAACCATAGAAACCAGCCAGCGCTGAGCTATCGCTGGGTATTCCCTCAGTATCTTAACCACAGAAAGAGTAGCGAGGTGGAGGCAGATGCTACGTTCTCTCTCACGTCATCGAGAACAGCCCAGCTGTGTTGGCTGGCACTGCTCATGTCCGCTTCACTGTATGAGACTTCATTCTCTCTCGGGCTCCCAACACATCAGACTGCCGATCCGGTTAAATACAGAACCCTAAGAGGCTTTGCTGTCCCTAAGCTAATAATAGCAGGAAATCGCTGTGCGGCTCTCGGTGTTGTTCACTCTTTCGGTGAGTCGGTGACGTTGAAGGATGTCACTCAGTGAGAAAGTTGCCCAGAGGTGAGCTGAGCTCTCGCTCTGTTCCCCCGGTGTCACGGTCACTCACACGTCACTCTCCTACTCCGACACCCCCGCAGGAACCGTCTCAGGAGGATACCATGCTGACCGGAAAGGCTTGAAACTCCCCGCGGAGGTGGGGTGGGGGGGGGGGGGGGGGGTGAAACTGTGTCAGAGACCAAGCTATCATATGATTCTGTGTCAGTCACTTAGGATGCCACTTCATGTTTATTGAGCTTATTCTTTTACTGTATTTTTGTTGTGTATACATCTATTTGTGTGTGTGTGTGAGTGTGTGTGTTCAGACGCACATGTCTATTGTTTTTTTTCTGTGTTTGTGAATGTATTCACGGAAAACATTGCTGTTGCGCACGTGTGTGTGTGTGTGTGTTTAGGCTCTCATGTCTATTGGTTGTTTTTTGTGTGTGTGTGAATATATTCACTGCGAACATTGCTGGTGTGTGTGCGTGTTTTGTGTGCGTGTGCGTGTTTTGTGTGTGTGTGCACATGGGCGCACGTGTCTTTTTGCCTTTATTTATGTTACTAAAACTTATTTTTAGTTATTTTGTTGTCCTTAAGAGTTACGATAACATTCAAACCAAAGACAAATTCAAACACGGAACTTGCCTATAACTGCACATCCACTGTCCAGTTGTAATTACTTTGAACACTGTAAAATGCAAACCTGTACATCCCTTGGAAGGGTAATTTCTGTACTGCTTCTATAACATGGCTCCCTTACATCTCACTGTTGTGTTTTCTGAGGACAGGTGTAACCTAAGTAAGGCTTCCCTTTGTAAAACCCAACACAGCCGATTAGAGGTAGGCTTGACTCACATGTCTCTACCAAACACAACTCTCCTTTTCATTCTCAACTGCCTTCACAATTCTACTGAGAAATGTCTAAACATCACAAAACAAAAAAAAACAAGCTTTCATATCACAAAGAAATTTAAAGGGAGTTCTTTTGTCAACTGCAAAAAAAAAAAAAAAAAAATACAACATACAACATAGATACGATGCCTTATGATCTTCAGTGTGGACTAAATATGGATTACTTTTGAGGTGAACTCTATATGGAGATAAACAGTTTATGGGTTTTGACAATAAATGTCATATCATTGCAAATGGGAGGGAGCTGCTGAAGCTCTTGGCAGACTGGTTTTTAACTCTGCTGCTGCTTCTAAGAATTGTTGGCAGGGATCCTATGACTACTAAACACAGACACTATGACGCAGAGAACTCAACAGCACGCTACACCTGCAGTCAGAATGCAAGATCACTGGAGCAAGCTCTCTCCGTGTGTGTGTGTGTGTGTGTGTGCGCGCGCACGCACGCGCTTGTGTGTCTGTGTTTGTGTGTGTGTGTGCGTGCGAGCATGTGTGTGTGTGTGTGCATGTGTGTTTGTGTCTATATGCATGTGTGTGTGTGTGTGTGCGTGCGCGCGCGCAAGCGCATGTGTGTCTGTATTTGTGTGTGTGTGTGCGTGCATGTGTGTGTGTGTCTATATGAGTGTGTGTATGTGTGTGTGTGTGCGCGCGCACGCGCGTGTGTCTGGGTTTGTGTGTGTGCGTGCATGTGTATGTGCGCGTGCATGTGTGTGTGTGTGTGTGTGTGTGTCTATATGAGTGTGTGTGTGTGTGTGTGTGTGTGTGCAATGGCATCAGTCGATGCTGAATGCTGCAAGTCAATCGAACTGTAAGTTGAAACAGTGCAGCTGCACTGGGAATCCAGGGTCATCTGTTTTTTTTTTTGGTTTTTTTTTTGTTCGTTTGTTTTTTTAACCCTCTTTTTTCACTCTTTACTTGGCGATACGGTTCTTCTGGATCAATGCTATGTCAGTGGTTTGTGGCTATCATGGACAATATCAATTTTCTGCATGATTATCATGAAGAGGCCACCAGCGGTTCTCCTGTTGTTCTGGGCCGTTACATCATCGGCGACTTACGGACGTCCGCTGGACGAAGGAAGCCTAGACCTACAGTAACGTACATTTGCTTTCTAAATAAAGCACTCTAATTAAACCAACTCACGCTGTGATAACATTACAGGATAAACAAAGCACAGGCGGTGGACTAGACGCCTCCACAACACTCAGCCCTCAGTACTTTCAGGTACACACACACACACACACACACTGTTATTCTCTAACTTATCATACTCACTTAAGTTCAAAAAGTTTTGTATGACTTATCCTACTGAGCATTGTACAGTTTAGCAATTGTGTGTCCAGTTCAGAGCAGAGGGACTTAGCTTAGTTCCCACAGTGACTCTGATTATCGTGGGGTGGGCTGTCGCTAGCTCTAAGCCAGTGAGCAAATTAACGTGACGTTGGTTAGCCCCAGTGCATTAGATAAATGTCCTGTACACTACTCAATGAGCTCTACCCATGGCTCAACTACAACTCATGGCGGCAGATAACATCAGAGGCTACTGCACACACACACACACACACATGCAAACACACACGCACACACACACACTGGGTGACATTTAAACAATCTGTCAGGGCTGACTGTGCATGTGAACCAGAGAGAGAGAGAGCAAGAGAGTGGGGAGGGAGATAGAAAGGAAGGGAAATGTGGAGGGGAGTTGAAAGCAGTGAGAGAGACAAAGACAGAGAGAGGAGAGAATAAGAAAGAACGAGAGAGGAAAAGAGACAGAAAGAGAAAGAGAACAGAGAGAGAATAAGAAACAATGAGACAAAGGAAAAGAGACAGAAAGAGAAACAAAGAGAGAGAGAGAGAGTGAGAAAGAAAAGGGGTTAGTTGTATCAGTGGATGTGAAATTAGCTATAAATTATATGTTGCTTCCCAACTACTAATAAAAATGTTATGAAAACCATACACGGGCCCCCGATAGTTTATGATCAGTGCAGCTGCAAAAAAAGAAAAAAAAAAAGAAAGATCCGTACCAAATAAGGTACAGAGGAGTGAACAGAATGTGGTGGTGAGTCAGTGGACCTCCAACATCCCAGAATCCCTTAGTTGTCTCTCACAGACTGGCCCCAAAGTCCCAAGACTCAGGCACCTGCTGTGCATCACCCAAAACAACGGCATGAAGTCTAATATACAACACTTACATCCTACACACATCCTCCACACTCTCACATTCATTCTCTCTCTCTCTCTCTCTCTCTCTCTCTCTCTCCCTCACACACACACACACACACACACTTAATTACACAACAGTCCACTGGGTGAATTGTGTAATGGTGCCTTGGGGACAGAGAGAAGGGGAAGGAAGTCGTTTCTGTAGGCCGGAGAGGAATGAGAAGAGCTTCGAAAGAGCGAGCACTGTGTAAAAAGGCTTTTCGGCAAAAACCAGAGCAGATAATCCCTTGTCTCTGCATGTGTGTGTGTGCGTGCGTGTGTGTGTGTGTGTGCGTGCGCGCGTACATCTGTGTGTGTGTGCGTCTGCGTGTGTGTGTGTGTGTGTGCATCTGTGCTTCTGTGTGTGTGTATGTCTATGTGTGTGTGCGTGTGTGTGTGTATGTCTATGTGTGTGTGTGTGTGCGTGTGTGTGTGTCTTCCCTCTGGGACTGTAAAAACACCCTGAACCCTCCCAGATCGGGCCTGTGAGTGCTTTTTCACACCACACAGATGTGCCGACTGTGAATACTGCCTCAGTCACCTCAAACGGAGCAGCACCCAGAGAGTGCACTCCCCAGCACGTCTGTGGAATCCTTCGACAGTTCTTTTCTCAGCAGAAATTAAACTACATATATCTCTCCCCCCCGAATCAATTAAAACTATCATATATGCATAACTGTCCCAAAATAAATCATTCACAACTACTTCATATTTGAATATAAATATGATATTTCATGTCTTGTAGCAACAGGGGTTAAGAGGCTGCTGGGACAGTAGATTAAACTAATCAGAATATTAGAATCATTCCAAACCCTGTATCTGAGATAAACAGCCACTTCTGTGCCAGACATGATCTCGTGTTTCAGTCTCACTCATCGCATCAGTAGAGACGACCATCATATATAGTTTTGGTGCGTATGATGTAACGTATAGCGACTTATGTTGACACCAAACAGTGATGATATCGACACCTCTGTACAAATATACTGTTGCATTTTATATGTGCCATACCACTGCCTAAAACGTGCAAGTCATAGTGATCGAAGTATGATGAGTGCGTCGTGAGCAGATCAGACTAGTTTACTCTTATCATCAACAGTAAACACGTCCATAAATAAATAAACATAAATGCAGATTTCTCAATCAATTTTTGGTTGTTCAAACAAAGGTTTGAGTCAAACTTTAACAGACAACCCTTGTATATAACCTTGTTTGCCATCTAATTGAGTTAGTGCTCAGTGATACTTCTGTGTATATGTGTAATAATAATTTCTGGGTTTGGCTGACTTGTAAACAATTACGCCATCGACCATCCTCCCTGAACTCGATCGAGATAAGCTTCTTCTAGTCATTACAACATACAGCAAGTTTCCCAAATGATTAACGAGGGCAAGCAGTCAGCTAACGCGAGGACCAAGGTGTAAGACAAAAAAACCACAGAAGCTACAGCCTATGCTGCGCGAAAATAGTTTTTTTTTTTTTGGCGTCCGAAATGTTTAACCTTCTTCTTCATCACGCTCCAAACCTAAAGGCAGGAGTTCAATGCCTCTCTCTCTCTCTCTCTCTCTCCTCGTTGTAACACATCCGTGGCTTGCTGATGTAGCGTAGCCAACGCTAGCTTCGGTTACACTAAATTTAAACTAGACAAATGCCACACATAGCAGCTCGTGCCTCGCCCCGGGAAACAAACGACTCCCTCGACGCTTCGCAACGTTTTTAGGACCCGCTTTCACGCGGGCCGGCTGTTTGAAAAGGAACTAGCGCCGAACTACAATCCTTGCCCACATGCGGATTCCGCGGCTAAGCCTCTGGAGCTAAGCTAGTCATTCCCCCTGTCCTTCTACCGTCACCGCCATGTTGGCTTGCCCTCAGCCTGGCTGTTCACACGTTCAGGTTAAATGTTAACACACTAGAGCAGAGGCCAGAGTGAGTCAGCATTGTAATACTTTTTCCAACCAATGTCACTGACTGAGGCTCTGACACACACACACACACACACACATCGGTTGCTAACTATCCACTGCACTGCATAGCAACCAGTAACTCGATTGAGTTCATGTGTGTGTGTGGATTAAAACTTTGTTGGGTATTATGTAAGATGTGATCTACACAAACAAGAGTTTGATTATTCATACCAGGATGTCCAAACACAAAACCTAAACCTACCTGACGAGAACAGCTACCCTTCATTTAACAGTTTAGCTTTTAAAAGTTTAGCTTTTAACACTCGTTTGAAGCGTTTTGGAAGAGCGTGCCTCGCGGTTATGCCGGAGCATTGACCGGTTACACGAGATTACAGGTGCGAGGTCTCTGATGGAGGTGACCCAGGTTTCACACCTGGGATGACCGAGGAGCTCACCTGGCGAAGTGGCGCACAGCATTCTTCCACTCCTCTCCAGTTCCAATCGGACGGAGCTCGACAGAATGGCTTCAGGCTTTCTCTGGCATTCGTAGGAGTGTCTGCTCTGAACAGAGCTCTAGAAACTGCTTGTGGCCTCTGCCACTCTCCCTGCAAGCTCAAAATAGTGCTCCCTGAGAGCGATGTAATTTCAGTATGTCTCACGACTGGGACAACCAGCCAGTGAACCAGACGCGGGCCAGCAAACTCCTCAAAACAGGGACTTTTAACTAACCTTCACAGCTTAACTGCCTGACTGACTGACAGATCTCTGATGGCTGGGTTTGTTTCCCTCTTTCTCCTAAGGATTCGTCGTAAGGGGAACAATACTTCACAGATGAGTAACCCTTGTTTGACTGTGATCACCACCCCAAACGGAATATCACTAGCCTTCAGCAAAGTTTTGTACAAGTTAGGACACTGATTTCTGCTCAGTCTGATGGGTGTAATTGGAGGTCTCTCACATCCTGGGGAGGAGGAGGAGGAGGAGGGGGGGGGGGGGGGGGGGGGGGGGGATCAGAGCAAATGTACAGTCGCCTTTGCTGAACCTTGTTCAACTTTCTGAACAAGCATTTTAATGGTTTGAACTGAAGTGCCAGACAGGCTACAGGGGGTGGAAAAGGTGAGGGAGAGGTTGAGTGAAAAGTACACGAGAGAGAGAGAGAGAGAGAGAGAGAGAGAGAGAGAGAGAGGGAGAGAGAGAGACCACACTCTTTCCTGTTGCCTTCCTAGCAGGGAACAAGCTAGTGGTTCGCTCCCCTCTCCTTAAATTCCAGTGCCATCTGAAGCTCACATGGCATGTCTGGGCACCACGCCAGTCCAATCCACCATATCTACTGCTCCGCTGCCTGGAGAGGGCACCTTCTGCCCTTACTAATGCCAGCTCTACACATGAAGAAGGGCAGTGAAGTGAAGTGCCCTTCTCCTCTGCCACCGCTAAGCTCAAACATGGCTGCCGCTACCTTCTTTTCTTTTTGAATTCATTTTTCAATGCCCCTAACAGACCAAAGTGAGATCTGATGACCTTCCCTAAAATACCATCTATGTACATATATTTATACACACAACATGTGACGAACATATATCACGCTCGCGTTAAAATAATCTCTCCATTACACACACACACATACAAACACACACACACACACACACACACACACACAGAACCCCACCCTTCAGCTCATAAAGGGTACTTTGCTCATCTTTTCCTCCTCCTTAAAATCTTTTACTGTCTCTTTCTGTCACACACACACATACACGCACACACACACACACACAGACACTTTACCCCACCCTTAAGCTCATAAAGGGCATTTTGTTCATCTCTTCCCCCATCCCCTACTTAACACCTTTTATTCCGAATCATAGAGTCTGAATCTCCCTGCTTTACTCCCTCACTGGTTTCATCTGAAAGACCTCCTCTGCCTGACATAACAGCCACCTGCAGTTTTCTGTGGCTGAGTAGCAACAGGTCATCTCTTCAGTGGTCTGAGATGTTGCATCTGCCCTCTGTCATTCAGTGTCTGTTGAATTTTAAGGCCATTTTGGAGAGGAGAACTGTAGGCAGTTTTAACTGAAGCCTGTTATAAATAGATAACCAAACACTCAGTTTTATTTGGGTTTTGAGCGTCCCTGATTTGGGCATGAGTTAGTTAAACTTAGTAAATTACTTAGTAAATTTTTAAAACATGTAGGTTGTTCTACGCCAGAAAAATGTACCAGAAAAACTCACCAGCATCCCCTGAATAGCCTGCTACCATATCACCCAAGCTAAAACATTTCCATCTCCTTTCTCTGGGACGCACAAGTGTTAACTGGTTCATGGGGTCATTCAAGGTGAGGGCATCTAAAATGCAAATGATATGAAATTATGCAAATTGTGTCACATGGGGACCCAGTGGGATTTTGCCTCTCCCAGTCATGCCAGTTAATCGTCGAGTAGACAACCATGCCAGTCAAAAGAAAACCATAGACTGACCATAGTCTTAGCTATAAATATTTAAAGCAGCCCACAGCCATGTTGTCTTCACAAAAATCTTGAAGACAAGAATAAGTGGCATAATTCCGATGTTCGTTGTGAACTCATCTGTCATATCGACGTCTGTTAGAGAGAGAGGAAAAGCTGAAGGTGTGTGTTTATCTCTCGTAAAGTTTAAACATGTCATATGCTCCTATGAAATGTGAGTCATATTCATCACTGACAAGACTGAATCGCTTACTTCACGTAGCACAGATACCATGTCTTAGCTTTTTTCAAATAAGGAAACATCTTCACTGTTATGATACATTATTGTTGAGCACAACATGCTGTGGTAAACCAGGACTTTCCGGTTAACTTAAAAATATTAAGTGACAAAAAACCATCAAACCCCCCCCCCCCCCCCCCCCCGCCCTAAATCTGATTTGTGGATTTGCTTCATATGTAACTGAACAGAAAACAGAATTTCCATTCCTGAGTGGCTGACTATTACAGATGCCTTCTTCTGGCACAAATGAGTCACAGGGTCAAAAAACTGTACCTACTAATACAATTCTTTCTTTTTGTTTTTGTTTTGTTTTTTCTGACAAGTAATCAAACCGATCTGGAATATCTGCACGAAAAGGCCGTGGTACAATTCACCACAGACGCATCGTATCACTACAGGAGATGCGTAAAGCACACGCCGAAGCGCGCTGCCTGTGTCTGTGCGATCGCACGGCTGAAGACCTACGACGGCGAAGAGGCGAGGTGAACTGAAAGGGGAGGAAAACGAAAGGGGCTCTGGAAATGCATGACCGACCCTTACACCATTACAAAAAAAAAAAAGAAAAAGAAAAAACTCAATAACATCAAGCAAATGTCAATTTCAATCTCATTTACAAAACCTAAAATAGCTCGACTACGTTTGAATTAAGAGGGTAAATGTCAATGCAAGATAAACATGCTCCCTTTTTTTTTTTCATTTATGTAATCACCGCAAGACCCAGTCTGGCACTGACTTACATCTGAACATACGTCTAAAGTTCTGATTCTGGATTTAGATACAAACTGTAATCAAATCTCTCATCTACTCCTATTTTCGTTTCTAATTTCAATGCAGTCCATATGTATTTTGAAATAAATGACAGTTAAGAAGTACTTTAAATTGCCCCCCCCCCTTCCCCATTATGTCACATTCACAGAAATTTTAACTGTGATTCTTTTCATGTTCCTGCCTCAATATCTTTTATTTAAACGTATTGCGTATAGTTCAAACCCAAACTCAATCTCTCATACTAACTGAATGTTTTATGACCGATTTCTTATGTCTGATGTTGAGGAATACCTGTCCTGAGGTGGTGCCGTGTGTTGTACCGGACCGAGTAAACCGGAAAACCGATTTTTTATTTCTGATGTGGAGGAATACCTGTCCTGTTGTGGTGCGGTATGTTGTACTGGTTTAACCTGGTTTAAACTGGTTTAAATGGGAAAGGAGCGTACTATGAGGTCTGCATGCCGTTGCATTCGGCACAATGGTTCTATACTTTTCCCCCTGCTTTGGCCGAGCGTCTGTGTCCAGCCCAGATGAAAACCACTCGCATGGTGAAGCTTTTATTTCCAACATATAGTCCAAAACCACTTTTTCCCCCAAAAGCTTTCTCTCCAAATTAAACAACCCCCCCCCCCCTCTCTGCTTCACCCCCATCCCCACCCCCATGTCTCTTGAATTAAGGAAACTTTGATTTGGGAGCTGCTGTTCCAGGCTTGGCATTGATCATTTTTGACAGAGAATCGAGGAAAGGACACGGCTCAAAAAACAGAAGACGTGAGGTCAGAGGGCGACCGTCTAATTAGCTAACTAAGGGAATTCAAGAAACCGTTTGGTCCACAACAAGAAGTGCAAGAGGGTGCGCGCACGGTTCTCTTCGTAGGTAACAAACAGCTGAAATGACACCGTGTTTACCTTGACCTCCAAATGTTTGAAATGATCATTACAATGTTCACAGTTTCAGCAAACTATGTGTCAATAGTTTTGTTGTGGTCTGTGGAGGTTCTGAACCTCGGTTTGAGGCGCCCACGGCGTACGTCGGCGACGAAAAAAAAGCGATTTTAGAATCTTTTCACGTTCACTTTTTTTTTTTCCACTGCTGATGAAATAGTTCATTATTTCTAATTATTTCACACAGCAAAAAGAAACTGGTGGTTTGGAAACCTCAAAGGTGGTAGTAATCGAGGTGCAAAAACCAATCATGAAAGAGATAATCAAGCATCTTTCGCTTCATGCTTTTTTTTGTTCCTGTGCTGTTGTTTTTTGTTTTTTTTTAATGTGATGATGAATAAGAGAACACGAGGGGGGAAAAAAAGACATGGAAGAACAACGAACATTTATTTCCACACACATGTTTCCAGATTACACTTTGGTTTTGCTCTTTCATTTATCAATTTATGTTCAGGTTGAATAAAAAACCAATAAAGCTGAATGATATAAAGAACACATAATTATTAAACAATGAAATTATTCAAAATAGAATTCCTCAAGCTCTGCGAATATTACAATATATAACGATTGCTCTCTCATCTTTAAAGTCAATCAGTCACTTAATGTTACTAATAAAAAGTGTGCACACATGGCACACATGCAAACCAACACACACTCAAACACACACACACACACACACAAACACGCACACAAACACAGACACAGACACAGACACAGACACAGACGCAGACCAAAGTCAGACCATTCCTAAATCTGCTTTCCTCTTGACACACTCAACCACACTGACAGATGTTAATGTGCATACCCTCTCCCACACACACACACAAAACACTCCCACACACACACACACACACTCACACGTACACGCACAGGTCCATACCAAACGCATAGGTGACTCTGTAGGACCTGATGGGCACGACCTAAAATCTGCTCTGGTGTCTATCGCAAAATGAAGAATACATAGTTGCACCAAGTCTGTGGGCAGTCAGTGCTAAAAGCTACACTGCTGATCACTGACAATGTGAAGTCACCTTATAACTCTGTATTTACATGTTAAGTACATTAATGCGGCGTAAATACTGTACAGGTACAATTTCATTTATTGGACTCTGATAGAGGTGTGGAGTATTTGTATGAGAGTCAACTTGTTGTTATAAATAATGTTGGACAATGAATAGTAATAACAACTAACCCATTTAAAATAACTGCCTGGTAGGACCACAGTACACTTGCAGGATATCAAATGCAGGATGTAACTTAAGTCGACAAATAAACAGCATGTAAACGGCTAGCAGTGCATTTGAATGATCACATCACTACAGGAACAGACTGTTAAAGACATTGTAAAGACTTTACATAGGAGTCGCATCACATAGATTGTATCCCCAATGTGCATAAGGAGTAAATAAAAAAAAAAAAGCCAAACTTTCACCTAACAACGAATTTCTGGAAAATAATAGATGATCTTATAGATTTTGACAGCTGATGACACAACTGTCAGCGAGGTGAAAGGTCGCTGTGTCTTGTGCAGCCGCTATGACATCTGAAAACACCGTGTCAATATTATATTACTGTTACTTGAATAGCACGTGTTACGTGACCCCCACAGGCTTTGAAGTCATCTGGGTCATCTAATATGCACCATAAATACTTTAAAAACGATGCCTAAAATGAAAATTCATCTTAAATAAGTTGCACTGTGCATAATTGCATTTGTGCTCTTCTTGAGGTATTGATGAGGAAATCCAGAGCCAGTATTCAGTATAATTTAAGTTTTTAACATAATCTGCAACCAAATTCACTTAACCCCTTTCTCAGAGGACAAAATATTTACTGAGAGACATCAGTCATTAGTCTGTTAGACCATGGAAATAATGTACTTCAAGACATCATACTGTAAATTTGTTGGTGCCATTAAGTAGGTTGTCACAAATAAATGAAATGTGTAAACGTTCAGAATAACTTGAGCAACATTTCAGTAAGGCAATACTACCAGCTACAACACATACTTCACGTGAATTAATGCAATTAATTGCCTCAAAATATATGCCCTGTAAATGCATACTATTCCAGCATAAACTGAATGTTGTGGTACAATATACTTATTTGTTCAGTAATTCTTTAAACCCTCTTAACATTACGTGTCTTCAACGTACTGTGATGAATGATTTCAATGAGTATAATCTACACACAATTTTAATATTTAAAATTTGAGTGAAATCTTCGTTCATATTTACATTGTACATTAAGCTGCACAATTTGTTGTTAGTAAAGAAAAACGTTGCAGCGTTAAGTGAAACAAAATGACAGAAAAGTTTTCAGACTGAGAAGTTTTCTGGATTCGTTGAGTTGGAGGGAATACTACCTTTAAATTTTTCAAAAACATATTAAAAACTTGCAATAGGCTAAGCTTATCTTAAAGTGATATAAGTTATTTTCCCCGCGATCTGACAAATGTGTTGCTTGTTGCTATACAATAAATTGTAATTCGATTCTAAATAGCTGAGCCTTGCTAACACACATTTGGTATTGGCGGAGGCTTCTCTATTAGTTAGCAGGAGAGCTAATGTAGCAGTCATTGGTACACCGACACATAAGCGAAACTTGCCGCTGGTGATTTCTATTGGTGATTCTGCAATTGAACTTGCGAGCGAAAAAAAAACCTAAACATACTGTCCTGCATGCGAACAGAAAGAAACCTCTTCCTAAAGAACACCTCTGTAACCAAGCATATGTTCACTGAAGTTCAGTGCGATATTGTGCCGTCATACATCAGCTACCCGAAAAATAAAAACAAGTTTACCGTGAAAAGCAAAGACACAGAAAAGATGTCCATAAAAACACACTAACCTGCAGGGCCTAGAGCCTGTTGTTGACCGTCCTCCCCGAACATCAATCTGAAGTCCAGCTCCTCATTACCGGTACAGTTTGCAGTAGTCATCGGTTTTGATAAGTCGGGTTCACCCGTCTCTCTGCGCCGACTCTTACGAAACACTCTTTAATGTCACAACATTTACTACATATAAACGGAAAACTTTTCTCGAACGTAATTTTTTTTCTTCTAGCGCCAAGAATCAATTTTCATAAAGGTCTCCTTTTACTACAATGATCCAAACTGTTCCTCTCTCCTCCCACAGTTTAGTTGACTTGGATCTTTTCTACTTTAAAATGACCTCTTGAGCATGTACCTTTCGTAGCGTGCGGGGAGGTGAGTTGGCGATGTTTAGTGTCAACACCGACTGTGACAGGGTTGTCCGTAAATTTGCCTCTCTCTCTTTCTCTCTCTCTCTCTCTCTCTCTCTCTCTGAGTCGAGGTTCTATCCCAACTTTTACTAACAGCGCGTGACAGGGCAGTTCCAGCAGTGACGTCAGCAAACCCGATAGACAACAGAGAGCGCACACACAGGCAGTTAGGCGCAGCGGAAGGGGTTTATGGGTCTTGTAGTTTATTATTTTCAGTGAGCCCCCATACGCGGACCATATGGTACGGCTCTGGTTCTGTGACGTGCACGTGGAAACCAAAATCGTAATTCAGTTGTAAATTCCAGGGGAAATAATCCTGGTTTTCTCTCGCTGCCTGGATCTTTTCTTTAATGCAGTCAGAGTCATTTAATGATGTCCAAACATTCTGCCTTGAACAAAACTAACGAAAGTGAAAACGAAGCGTTGGTCACCACTTCATTACCGCTCTCACACTGCAATGTTTCATTACAGCACTGGCGATCAGGTTGACTAACACAATAAGCTACTTTCTAGGTAGCATCAGCGTCCTTGAAGAAACGACGCTGTGACAATAATAAAAAGGACCAAACAATTCAAATTATGAAAATGCATAAATTTTAAAAATCCAAAATTCATAAATTATAAAATGACCTTTAAATTCATTGGAAACTATTTTTTGTTTTTCTTTCTTTCTTTCTTTCTCTTCCTTTTTTTTTTACCACACTCATATCAGGTGTTGGCTGGAATACACATAGCCAAGAAGATGATAGTAAGGATTAATTCATTTAAATCTATGTAATTTACATTTACTCTGGATTGCATTTATTTATGCTGATATAATGATTCATAGTGATATCATGTGTGTTCTCTGTGCTACAACCAACTATTGATATGTAACCTTTTGACATTAACATGAACCTCTGATCCTATCCAGTCACAATTAGATTATACTTACTCAGACCTTAACTGCATGTATTTTCAGCAACAGTTCAAACTCTGATTGGACATCAGTCATATGATGCCCTCTTGACCTCTCCTAAATTGATGAAGCCGCTTTCCTCTGATCCCCATCTTATTGCAAAGAGCTTTCACATCCCAGACACACATGCGTACGAACACATACACACCTACACACACCCACGCGCACACACACACATACATACATAGTTAACATACCAGTCAACTGATATTATCATGCAATAATACATAGTAACACTGACAGTGTTTATTAATATCAATGCAAATTATTTCAACACTCTATAGAATCTTGGTGAATGGTGCAGAGATGTGAGATCACAAACACAATATTTAATGAGAGTTCTTCTCACAAACATGCAATGAGACCATGAATATGAATAGGGACAAAGCTCATCTGACCTTTACCTCCCTCTCACATGTCAGTCAAGCCAATTAAACCAATTAAGGGTTAACAATGATTAGGTGATGTACCCAAGTGACAATGAATGCAGATCTGTTCTTCAGGACATATCCTTCCTAATCAGTTCTGTATATCCACCCAGCAGGCAGCTGTTTTTGCTTGAGCAGTGGAAAACTTTGAACGTGTCACCATTGTATATGCATATAGAGATTGACGTGTCGAGGAAAGAAGATGGTTACCGTTTTAGAGATCATGTTATTCTTTTAACATAGCAATATACCCGGGATCGGTTCCAGATACATTGGAACTGTTGAAGTTGTTATGAAACTGCTATGAGATTGGCATGGATTATTGCAAAATGAATGAGAACGACAACATTTAATCTGCATGCTCATTCAGGAACAAAAGAACAAAAATGTCTCATCCAAGGCTAGAAAACAACAGAAATTTAAAAGAGAAAAAAGAAAGTGCAAACACTTAAAACCAGATGGAAAAAAGCACAGACAGCACTTTTTCATATTTTTGAGACAGGGAATTCACAGAAAGAGACAGACAGACAGAGAGAGAGAGAGAGAGAGAGAGAGAGAGAGAGAGAGAGAGGCAGGGAGGGAGAGATAGAGAGAGATGTTTTTGTCTAAGGCATGTGGGCGTAAAAATGCAAAGTTCACAAATGCATGCCGAAAGCATCAATATCACATTTCCTGTGGTCTTAATTTCCTTTGAAACACACACACACATTTAAAATGTTCATTGAACACTCCCGAAAGGCATGATAAAGATAGTAATTAAAAGTCTTATTAATTAGCATATGAAAAATCCAGAATTGGGTTGCCTGAATCTGTGATCTGATTGGACAATGTGAGAGAATATTCAGGTCTGCATGCCTGTGCATCAGAGCTATACAGAGAAAGAGGTTTAAGCATGCAGTGTATTACTGTAAATAATGATATTACAATTATCTTGTTGTACCTACAAAATCATCTTTAAATTCCTTGGTTGGTCTTTGATAGACTTGTCAAAAATTGCTGACAGCTTTTTAATCTTGTGTCAACTATCCATGCAATCCAATAAGAAAATTATAAATACATACTAACTCCATTACAATAAATTAAGGCTAAAAAAAAATACTCAGCCAGATTCAATAAAATCAGTTTTGATTTTAGGCGAATCAGTTCTGCAGCAGATTCTTCCTCGCTCAAAAACAAACCTTAAAAAGCCTAGTCTCGTAAACGACATCTGTTGCGACTCGGTAAAAAGGAGGGAAAGGGATAGAGAGATAAAATCATATAAAAACTATGATGCAGTTAAGGTGGAGTAATTCAGTTTGAGTGCTTACATAATAATAACAATAAACTACTCTATGCGTAATGACATAATGCGAAGTTGCGGAGGATACTCATGGTACTGATCCACGAGGAGGACTCATACCAAACTCTGCCAAATTTTAAGTACTCCTTTTAAAACTCTGGATCATGTTGTGTTACTCATTGTTTACAATTCAGATTACCTGACTCTCTTATCTTCACTGATGACCTTTGAAAGTGGGGGATAAAGAACAGAGGATTCGCGAATTGTGTGGGAGGGTGGCGATGTGGTTTGTGATATTAAGTTCTCGTAAAGTAAGTTGGCAAGAAAAAAAATTGTTTCTACCCACAAGCAGATCCGGGTTTAAAACAAATAGTTCTTTCAAGGATTCAGTTTTTTTTGCTGTATGGAACCGTACGTATTTCATAAAACTGCAAAATAAATAAATAAATACGCACATGCTTATCACATTGCAGATGTTCACTGAGAAAATCTTTTAGCTAAACAATACGTTTTGTGCACATATTTCTTTAGTACATTTTTTTTTGTTTTGTTTTATGCGTAACGAGATCGATTTTTTGTAGCTGCAGAGTGAGTTTCAAAATTTGAAAAATCTGTCAAACATCTTAGAATGTACTACATGACTCTGAGATACTGCACACTATAAAATAAATGAACTACGATTTAGTAAATCCATGCAGCAAAGCCTAAGGCGTTTAAATGTTTTTTCGTGGGATAATATCTCTGGTTTGGGCGACTTCTTGCTCTAAAAAAATGTAATTATAGTAACTACTGTTGAAAAGGTCTGTACTTGTGTTACAACTCAATTGTAAGTCGCCGTATCTAGTTTTGCCTTGTTCCGTGTTGCCCTCTGCTGGTCACGCGTTAAAACGACATCCTGGTGTCACAGGGTAAGCAATATTGTTTTTGAAAGAACATTGCGACAACGAATTACTAAAACACGACATGTAGAATATTTGTCCTTTTGGCTACGATAACGATTTGAGATCCTAGAGACATTATCTGTTTTTAAAGTCACTTTTTACAGAGGGTGGCGTTGGCTCATTTTTCTCTGTTTATGTGTACTTGTGTATGTATTTCTTATGTTTATGTCCTCTTCTGTCACCCTCCTAGTGTGGTTTAAGCAATTTTATTGCATTTATCACACACAGAAACATTTACTCTTCATCTATTGTCACAATCAACATTCATCTATTGTTTAATGTTTTTCATCATGAAATGTATGACTGTTCACCAATGTTTCATCTGACAGGAAAGGAAAAAAGATTAGGAATCACATCTAAAATTCAGAATGAGAACATAACATGTACTGATTTGTTTGCTCTCTTTATTTCTCTGCCTACATGGTGGACTGGATGTTATTATTTTAGGTAATAACAAGACAAGAAGAGTGTGTGTGTGTGTGAGTGTTTGTGAGTGTGTGTGGTGAGGTGTTATTCTATGCTGATAATCAGTTGGTCTGAGAGCAGATACTTAATGTCCTGATGTGTGGTAAGCTGTACCGGTTTGCGCCAGCAGAGGGAAGTCACGACCCTGTCAGAAAAGAAACAGCTTGTCTTTAATAGCTTTGGTACCGTTTAACACGTGCAAACCGACACACATGGCCCCTCCACCAATGCCACATACCTGTAGGAACTCTCTCACAGCATAATGAGATATTCTTGACCTAACATTCAGGGACACTGAATGTAAACTCTCCTCAACACTTCATGCATCACATCATTCTATTAGTGTTATGTTGGAGTTATATTAGACTTATATTAGAGCTGGCTAGATCATGGGCAACATTTTTTTTTTTGTTGTTTTTTTTTAGCTTTGTTACGTTGTATTGACGTAAACAAATGGGTGAGACTCATGGTCAAATCAGAGCTGAATTTGACATGTTTCTTGAATAAGCTGGAATAAGCTGGGGGAGAATTCTCCGTCAGTTACTGTCAAATGATCTGTTTGTTTATAAGAAATCTGTTTGTTCATAACGACACCTGAGGAACAGAGAATGATGCATTTTATGTGTTTGTCGTCATACTAAAACCTTGACAAACACAGGAACACTATTTCAGTGTGAAACTGTCAGGTTGTTTATAAATGTATGATCCAACTATTTGATTCACATCTTCACACACACACATTTGTACTTCTATCTTTGTGAGGACACTCATTGACATGATGCATTCCCTAGCCCCTTACCCTAACCTCAACCATCACAACTAAATGCCTAACTCCAGCCCTTACCCTAAGCCTAACCTAAACCTAATTCTAACCTGAACCTTAAAACCAAGTCTTAACCCTCAAATAGTCCTTTGAAAAAGTGAGGGCCAGCCAAAATGTCCTCACTCTTCCAAAATGTCCTCACTCCCAAGGTATAAACTCAAACTGGTCCTCACAAGGATAGCTGTACACACACACACTCACACACACACATACACACACATGCATCACTGGATGGACCACTGATATAGCACTTTGAACTATCCTTCACACTCCTCACATATAAATATTTTGATGTAGAACAATTGAGAGGGTGAGAAGAAAATAAGGAGTGAGAGGGAGAGAGAGAGAGAGAGAGAGAGAGAGAGGGAGAGAGAGAGTGAACAGGATGAGGTGAAGGAGGAAATGAATGTTGTGTGACTAGACTCTTAAATTACGTGTGAAGCACATTACTAATGCTAGTCAAACAGAATGCCATGGGGAAGCAGAGCTGGAGAGAGAAAGTGTGTTTGTTTGGATAGCGGTTGAGAATAGAGATCAGCCCTTTTACATGTGCTTAATGGTCCTCTGTTCTACACTGTACCCAGTACTCTGCTACTGTAGAAATCTCACTGTAAAGGAGACGGCATCTTTACTGCGTATCATAGATAGAAT